>NC_037670.1:7945632-7985667 GCF_003255815.1 Theropithecus gelada | reverse complement strand
TCTCTACTAAAAATACAAAAAACTAGCCGGGCGTGGTGGCGGGCGCCTGTAGTCCCAGCTACTCGGAGGCTGAGGCAGGAGAATGGCGTGAACCTGGGAGGCGGAGCTTGCAGTGAGCCGAGATCGCGCCACTGCACTCCAGCCTGGGTGACACAGCGCGAGACTCCGTCTCAAAAAAAAAAAAAAAGAAAAAAAAGAAAAAAAGAAAAAAAAAAAAAAAGAAATTTGAGACCAGCGTGGTCAACGTGGTAAAACCCTGTCTCTACTAAAAATACAAAAATTAGCAGGGCATGGTGGTGAGTGACTGTAATCTCAG
Source organism: Theropithecus gelada (assembly GCF_003255815.1). Lineage (NCBI taxonomy): Eukaryota > Metazoa > Chordata > Mammalia > Primates > Cercopithecidae > Theropithecus > Theropithecus gelada. The sequence goes on along the minus strand of NC_037670.1, from coordinate 7,985,351 downwards.
CTACTCGGGAGGCCGAGGCAGGAGAATTGCTTGTACCTGGGAGGCGGAAGTTGCAGCAAGCTGAGATTGCACCACTGCACTCCAGCCTGGGCAGTAGAGTGAGACTCCATCTCGAAAAAACAAAACAAAACAAAACAAAACAAAACAAAACAAACACAACAGAAACCAAAAAACAAAACCCGGCCAGGTGTGGTGGTTCATGCCTGTAATCCCAGCACTTTGGAAGGCCGAGGCGGGTGGATCATGAGGTCAGGAGTTTGAGACCAGCCTGATCAACATGGTGAAACCCCGTCTCTACTAAAAATACAAAAATTAGCTGGGCATGGTGACAGGCACCTGTAATCCCAGTTATTCAGGAGACTGAGGCAGGAGAATCGCTTGAACCTGGGAGGCAGAGGTTGCAGTGAGCTGAGATTGCACCACTGCACTCCAGCCTGGGAGATAAAGTGAGACTCCATCTCAAATAAACCAAACAAAACAACAGAAACCAAAAAACAAAACCCGGCTGGGTGCAGTGGCTCACACCTGTCATCCCAGCACGTTGAGAGGCTTGAATTGGACAGATCACTTGAGGTCAAGAGTTCGAGACTAACCTGGTCAACATGGTGAGATCCCATCTTTACTAAAATTACAAAAAAATTAGCTGGGCACAGTGGCATGTGCCTGTGATCCCAGCTACTCGGGAGACTGAGGCAGGAGAATCACCTGAACCTGGGAGATGGCGGTTGCAGTGAGCCAATATGGCACCACTGCATTCCAGCCTGGGCGACAGAGTGAGTGAGACTATGTCTCAAAAAAAAAAAGAAAAATGTCCAAATATGTTTGGAAGAGGGTGACCAACTGCCCTGATTTTCCTGGAACCAAGGAGAATTTCAAGATGTAAGACTTTCATTTTTGAAACCAGGACACTCTGCAGGAAGACAAGTTGGTCACATGACTTTGAAACAATTTAGTTAGGTAAATCTACGAACTCTAAATACAGATCGAGTATTGTGAATGAAAATTAAGCATCCAAATTAAGATGTGCTATCATGTGTAAAATGAACCCTGGATTGCAAAGATTATTATGAAAAATATTAAAATATTTTATTAAAATTTAAAAATATTGATTATATGTTGAAACACTTTTTTTTCTTCTGAAATGGTAGTCCCACTCTCACCCAGGCTAGAGAGCAGTGGTGCAATCTTGGCTCACTGCAACCTCTGCCTCCTGTGTTCAAGTGATTCTCCTGTCTTAGCCTCCTGAGTAGCTGAGATTACAGGCACTCACCACCACGCCCAGCTAATTTTTTTTTTTTTTTTTTTAATAGCAGAGACAGGGTTTCACTGTGTTGGTCAGGCTAGTCTGGAACTCCTGACCTCAGGTGATTTGCCCGCCTTGACCTCCAAAGTGCTGGGATTACAGGCGTAAGCCACTGCACCGGCTTTTTTTTTTTTTTTTTTTTTGAGACAGAGTCTCGCTCTGTTGCCCAGGCTGGAGTGCAGTGGCGTGATCTTGGCTCATTGCAACCTCCGCCTCCCGGGTTCAAGCAATTCTCCTACCTCAGCCTCCTGAGTAGCTGGAGCTACAGGCACACGTCACCATGCCCAGCTAATTTTTGTATTTTTAGTAGAGACGGGGTTTCACCATGTTGACCAGCCTTGTCTGGAACTCCTGACTTCAGGTGATCTGCCCACCTCAGCCTCACATAGTGCTGGGATTACAGATGTGAACCACTGTCCCTGGCCAAAATGCTAATATTTTGGTAGCACTTTGGGAGGTCGAGGCAGGTGGATTACTTGAGTTCAGGAGTTTGAGACCAGCCTGGCCAACGTGGTGAAACCAAACCCCATCTCTACTAAAAATACAAAAAAATTAGCCTGGCGTTGTGGTGGGCGCCTATAATCCCAGCTACTCAGGCGACTGAGGCAGGAGAATTGCTTGAACCTGGTAGGCAGAGGTTGCAGTGAGCTGAGGTCATGCCACTGCACTCCAGCCTGGGCGACAGAGCAAGACTCTGTCTCAAAAAAAAAAAAAAAGCAAGCAGAGTGAAGTCAGCACCCAATTCAACATGGCAGGTTCTAGAGAGGTTCAAATCATGATGGAGCAGGGTGCGATGAGGAGAGGTCACTTCTGTTACAGGCTACTGTTAGTCCACACTTGGTCTGACCTAGTGGCCATCTGTGCATGGCGGCCACCCAGCATAGATTTTGATGATTTCCCATGTTATGAGCCCTGTCTTCACAAGGTGAGCTTCTGCAGCCTCCCTGCGGCTAAGATGCAGGCAAATCAGACCTGTGTATGACTCAGGTTCAGAAGTGAGCAAAAGGTGCGTGGATGGGCTTTCAGAGAAGGCAGCAGGGATTTGTTCTGGTAACGATTACTATATACTACATAGCTCACACTTAGTGGAGAAAAATGACAAGATAGCCCGGTGCAGTGGCTTATACCTGTAAACACAGTGGCTCATGCCTGTCATCCCAACAACTTGGGAGGCTAAGATTGGAGGATTGTGAGACCAGGAGTTTAAGACTAGCAAGATCCTGTCTCTAACACCTGTTGTCCCAACTACTTGGGAGGCTGAGGCAGGAGAATCACTGGAACTGAGGAGTTCAAGGCTGCAGTGAGCTATGATTGCGCCTCTGCACTGTTGCCTGGGCAGCTGGGCAAGACCCTGTCAAAAAGAAAGAATGAAAGAAAAGAAAGACAAAAGAAAAAAAAAAGGTCAAAGAAAGAAAAGACAGAAAGGGAAAGAAAGAAAGAAGGAAGGAAAAAGAAAGAAAGAAAGAAAGAAAGAAAGAAAGAAAGAAAGAAAGAAAGAAAGAAAGAAAGAAAGAAAGAAAGAAAGAGAGAAAGCAAGCAAAGCAGGAAGGAAGGAAAATGGGAAATTACGTTATATTAACTCATGAATTTTTCTTTTTTTTTTTTTTTATTGAGTTGAAGCCTCACTCCGTCGCCCAGGCTGGAGTGCCACGGCACAATCTCCGTCACTGCAACCTCCACCTCAAGTGATTCTCATGCCTTAGCCTCCCGAGTAACTGGGATTATAGGTGCACACCACCATGCCCAGCTAATTTTTTTGTATTTTTAGTAGAAACGGGGTTTCACCGTGTTGGACAGGCTGGTCTCGAAATCCTGATCTCAGGTGATCCGCCTGCCTTGGCATCCCCATGTGCTGGGATAATTCTTCTTCTTTTTATTTTGAGACGGTCTCACTCTTACCCAGGCTGGAGTGCAGTGGCGTGATCACAGTTCCCTGCAGCCTCGATCTCCTGGACTCAAGTGAGCCTTCCACCTCAGCCTCCCAAGTAGCTGGGACTACAGACACCACCACACCTGGCTAATATTTGTATTGTTTGGTAGAGATGGGGTTTCATCATGTTGCCCAGACTGGTCTCAAACTCCTGATCTCGAGTGAGTCTCCCACCTCTGCCTCCCAAAGTGTTAGAATTAAAGGTGTGGGCCACCGTGCCTGGCCTGAACTCACAAATTCTATAGGTTGTGAATTCAGACAGGGCGTGTGAGAACAGTTTGTCTTTGCTCTGTGGTATCTGGCCTTTACTTGGAAAGACTTGAATGCTGGCAGTGACTTGGATGCCTGGGGGCTGGGATCGCCTGGAAGCTCCTTTATGTCTGGAGCCTGGTTGGGCTGAGCTGGGACTGTTGACGGGTGCCTCTCTCCATGGGGCTAGGGCTTCTCACAGCTTGGCAGCTGTATTCCCAGAGAGGACATCGCAGGGAGAGTCTGGAGAACAAATGTTCCAAGAAAGTCAGCTGGAAGCCACATGGCCTTTTATGACTTAACCTCACAAATCATGCTGGACGCCGAGGCTCGAGCCTGTAATCCCAGCACTTTGAGAGACTGAGGTGGGCAGATCATTTGAGACCAGGGGTTTGACACCAGCCTGGCCAACATGGTGAAACCCTGTCTCTACTAAAAATACAAAAATTAGCTGGGTGTGGGGGTGCGCGCCTATAATCCCAGCACTTTGAAAGGCTGAGGCGGGCAGATCACTTGAGGCCAGGAGTTTGACACCAGCCTGGTCAACATGGTGAAACTCTGTCTCTATTAAAAATACAAAAATTAGCCAGGCGTGGTGGTGCATGTCTACAGTCTCAGCTACTCGGGAGCTGAAGCATGAGAATTGCTTGAACCCGGGAGGCAGGGGTTGCAGTGAGCTGAGATTGCACCACTGCACTCCAGCCTGGGCAATGGAGCAAGACTCCATCTCAAAACAAAACACAAAAAAAGAAATCATAGGGACGTCACCTGCATGGTATTCTCTGGGTTGAAACAGTTGCAACCCCAGCTTGAGTTAGGGGAGGGGGCTGATATAGTCTGAATATTTGTCCCCTCTAAATCTCGTGTTGAAGTGTGATCCCCAGTGTTGGAGATGAGGTCAAGTGGGAGGTGTTTGGGTCATGGGGGCAGATCCCTCATGAATGGCTTGGTGCCCTCCCTGTGGTAATGACTGAATTCTTGCTCTATTCACGCGAGAGCTGGATCTTTGAAAGAACCTGGCATGTCTCTTGCTCACCATGTGATCTTGTCGGCCCCCCCTTCATCTTCCACTATGATAGGAGGCTTCCTGCGGTCCTCACTAGCAGCAGATGTTGGCACCGTGCTTCTTGTACAGCCTGCAGGGCCAAATACACCTCTTTCCTTTATAAATCACCCAGCCTCAGGTATTCCTTTATAGCAACAAAAACAGACTAAGATGGGGTGATAGACCCTGCTTCTTGATGGAGGAGTGACAAAGTTACTTTGTAGAAGAGCATGTTGGATGAAGTTACTATTGTAGCCATTTTGGGAAAATACAGTTACCATTTAGAAACATGAAGTCCTGGAGAAGGTGTGGCTGTGGAAGCTGCCACAGCTTCATTTCCTTCTCTCCCTCCCTCCCTCCCTCCCTTCCTTCCTTCCTTCCTCCCTCCCTCCCTCCCTCTCTCTCTTTCTTTTATTTTTTTTTGAAACAGATTCTTGCTCTGTTCCCCAGCCTGGAGTTCAGTGGTGTGATCTTGGTTCACTGCAATCTCCACCTCCCGGGTTCAAGTGATTCTCATGCCTTAGCCTCCCAAGTAGCTAGGACTACAGGTGCCCGCCACCACACCAGCTAATTTTTGTATTGTAGAGATGGGGGTTCACCATGTTGGCTAGGCTGGTCTCGAACTCCTGACCTTAAGTGATCCACCCACCTCAGCCTCCCAAAGTGCTGAGATCACAGGCGTGAGCTGCTGTGCGTGGCCCACAGCTTCATTTTCTTATCAGGCCAGTTCTGCCCCATGGTGCTGGCTAAGGGTCCTAGAAGTTCAGGCCTAGATCTTTTTTCTTCAGCTTTCCGAAAGATCCTGTTCTCCATTCAATGTTTTAATATTAAGCGTTTTGGCCAGGTACTATAGCTCATGTCTGTAATCTCAGCACTTTGGGAGGCCACGGTGGGAGGATTGCTTGAGGCCAGGAGTTTGAGACAAGTTTGGCCAATAGAGTGAAACCCTGTCTCTATAAAATAAATAAATAAAATTAGGCTTGTTATCTTAAAATAATTGTAGATTCACATGCAATGTAAGAAATTAATACCCAGACAGCCCTCGTGCCCTTCATGCAATTTCCCCGAATGGTAACAGCTTGCAAAACTAGAGTGCAATCTCACAACCAGGAAATTGATTTCAATGCCATCCACCAAACTTCTTCAGGTTCTATCAGTTTTTTTTTTTTTTGAGACGGAGTCTTGCTCTGTCGCCCAGGCTGGACTGCAGTGGCGTGATCTCCGCTCACTGCAAGCTCTGCTTCCCAGGTTCATGCCATTCTCCTGCCTCAGCCTCCCGAGTAGCTGGGACTACAGGCAGCCGCCACCACGCCTGGCTAGTTTTTTGTATTTTTCAGTAGAGGCGGGGTTTCACGGTGTTAGCCAGGATGTGCTCAATTTCCTGACCTTGTGATCCACCTGCCTCGGCCTCCCAAAGTGCTGGGATTACAGGCGTGAGCCACTGCACCCGGCCGGTTCTATCAGTTTTACATGTAATTGTGTGTGTGTGTGTTTAGTTCCATGCAATGTACTCAGTACTCTAAAAATAGACTCTTCATCTTACAATGTTTTTAAATTTACAGAAAAATTGTTAAGACAGTAGGATTCTCATATATCCTGTACCGTTTCCCCCTATTATTAACATCTTGCAGTGGTATAGTATATTTGTTACCGTTAATGAACTGAAATTAATACATTGTAATTCACTGAAGTCCATACTTTAGTTAGACCTCCTTAATTTTTACCAATTTCCTTTTTCTTTTCTTTTCTTTCCTTTTCTTTTCTTTTTTTTTTTTTTTTGAGACGGAGTCTTGCTCTGTTGCCCAGGCTGGAGTGCAGTGGCGCAATCTCGGCTCACTGCAAGCTCCGCCTCCCGGGTTCATGCCATTCTCCTGCCTCAGCCTCCCCAGTAGCTGGGACTACAGGCGCCCACCACTGCGCCCGGCTAATTTTTTCTATTTTTAGTAGAGACGGGGTTTCACCATGGTCTCGATCTCCTGACCTTGTGATCCGCCCGCCTCGGCCTTCCAAAGTGCTGGGATTACAGGCGTGAGCCACCGCGCCCGGCTCCTTTTCTTTTCTTTTCTTTTCCTTTTTTTTTGAGACAGAGTTTTGCTCTTGTTGCCCAGGCTGGAGTGCAGTGGCGCGATCTTGGCTCACCACAACCTGTCTCGTGGGTTCAAGCAATTCTCCTGCCTCAGCCTCCCGAGTAGCTGGAATTACAGGCATGCACCACCACCCTGGCTAATTTTGTAGTTTTAGTAGAGACGGGGTTTCTCCATATTGGTCAGGCTGGTCTCAAACTCCCCACCTCAGGTGATCCACCTGCCTTGGCCTCCCAAATTGATGGGATTACAGGCGTGAGCCACTACGTCCAGCCCAATTTCCTTTTCCTGTCCGAAGATCCCATCTGTGACACCATGTGACATTTAGTAGTCATGTCTTCTTAGGTTCCTCTTGGCTGTGATAGTTTACTAAAAAAAATTTTCTTTGAGATAGTGTCACTCTGTCACTCAGGCTGGAGAGTAGCGGTGTGATCATAGCTCACTGCAGCCTCTATCTCCTGGGCTCAAGTGATCTCCCTCCTCAGCCTCCCATATTTTTAGTAGAGACAAGGTTTCACCATGTTGGCTAGGCTGGTCTTGAACTCCTGATCTCAGGTGATCTGCCCGCCTTGGACTCCCAAAGTGCTGGGATTACTGGTAGGAGCCACCACACTTGGCCAGTTTTGTTGATATTTTAAAAATAAATTCCTTTGCTATGTAAACTGACCAGAATGGATTCCGTTGATTGCAACTAAGACCCATAACTGATGCAGTTAGCATTCAAGCCTCATGCTGGCTAATGTGTGTGTGTGTGTGTGTGTGTGTGTGTGTGTGTGTGTGTGTGTGTGTGTGTGGTAGAAATGGAGTCTTGCTGTGTTGCCTGGGCTGGTCTCAAACTCCTGGCCTCAAGTGATCCTCCTGCCTTGGCCTCCCAAAGAGCTGGGATGATGGCTGTGAGCTACCACACCTGGTCAGTTTACTTGACATATTGAAAATAAATTTCTGGCCAGGAGAGGTGGCTCACACCTGTAATCCCAGCACTTTGGGAGGCCAACGCAAGTGGATCACTTGAGGTCAGGAGTTCAAGACCAGCCTGGCCAACATGGTGAAATCCCATCTCTACTAAAAATACAAAAATTAGCCAGATGTGGTGGCATGGAGGCTGAGGCAGGAGAATGGTTTGTACCCTGGAGGCGGAGGTTGCAGTGAGCTGAGATCGTGCCACTGCACTCCAGCCTGGGGCGTTAGAGTGAGAATTTGTCTCAATCAATCAATCAATCAATCAATTCCTTTGCTATGTAGACTGACCAGAATGGATTCTGTTACTTGCAACTAAGACCCATAACTGATGTACTTGGCATTCAAGGCTCACTGTGGTGTGGTCTTTGCTTATATCTCTGGCCCCATCTGCCACCATTCTCAGCCTACTACTTTACCCTCCAGAGAGAGGTCTGTTTCCCTCTTCCATACTCTCTCACGGCCTCTGGCCCTTGTATAGGCTGACAGATCCATATTTATTTCACCTCTGTCATCACCTCCTCTGGGAAGCTTTCTGTGATTTTCCCCAGCAGTCTGGGGTGCCTGCCTCTCATCTGTATGTCCACAGTTCTTTGGGGCAGGTCCATATGCTTGTTAAGATCATGGTCTCTGGCCAGGTATGGTGGCTTATGCCTGTAATGTCAGCACTTTGGGCGGCCAAGGTGGGCAGATCACTTTGAGGTCAGGAGTTCAAGACCAGACTGGCCAATATGGCAAAACTCCCCTACTAAAAATACAAAAATTATCTGGGTGTGGTGGTGCATGCCTGTAATCCCAGCTACTTGGGAGGCTGAGGCAGAAAAATCACCGGATCACTTGAACCCAGGTTGCGGAGGTTGCAGTAAGTGGAGATTGTACCACTGCACTCCAGCCTGGCGACAGAGACTGTCAAAAAAAAAAAAAAAAAAAAAAAAGGTCGGGGGCGCGGTGGCTCATGCCAGTAATCCCAGCACTTTGAGAGGCCGAGGTGGACGGATCATGAGGTCAGGAGTTCGAGACCAGCCTGGCCAATGTGGCAAAACCTCGTCTCTACTAAAAATACAAAAATTAGCCAGGCAAGGTGCCAGGCGCCTGTAATCCCAGGTACTTGGGAGGCTGAGGCAGGAGAATCGCTTGAACCTGGGAGGCAGAGGTTGCAGTGAGCTGAGATCATCCCATTGCACTCTAGCCTGGGCGACAAGAGCAAGACTCTGTCTCAAAAAAAAAATCTTGGTCTCTGATGTCAGACATAGCTGAATTCTGACTCTGCCTCCTTCCAGCTGTGTGATTTTAGGCATGTTGTTTATTTTTTATTTATATTTTTATCTTATTTTATCATTATTTTTATTTTTATTATTTTTGAGATAGAGTCTCGCTCTGTCCCCCAGGCTGGAGTGCAGTGGTGTGATCTCAGCTCACTGCAACCTCCGCCTCCCCGGTTCAAGCAATTCTCCTGCCTCAGCCTCCTAAGTAGCTGGGACTATAGGCGTATGCCACCACACCTGGCTAATTTTTGTATTTATAGTAGAGATGGGGTTTCACCATGTTGGCCAGGCTGGTCTTGAACTCCTGACCTCAAGTGATCTGCCTGCCTTGGCCTTTCCAAAGTTTTTTTTTTTTTTTTTTTTTTTTTAAAGAGATGGGGGTCTCACTAAGTTGCCCAGGCTGGTCTTGAACTCCTGGACTCAAGCAATCCTCCTGCTTTGGCCTCCCAAAGTGCTGGGATTACAGTCATGAACCACTGCACCTGGCCTGAACACACTGTTTAATCTTTGTAATTGCTCTTTTCCTCCTAGGTAAAATAGCATAATAAGAGTTCCTGACTCACAGGTTGCAATGAAAACTGAAGAAAATGCTAAAAAGCACACAGCAGGGCTGGGCGCCGTGGCTCATGTGGGAAATCCCAGCACTTTGGTAGGGCGAGGTGGGCGGATCATGAGGTCAAGAGATTGAGACCATCCTGGCCAACAAAGTGAAACCCGGTCTCTACTAAAAATACAAAAATTAGCTGGGCGTGGTGGTGCCTGCCTGTAGTCCCAGCTACTCAGGAGGCGGAGGCAGGAGAATTGCTTGAACCTGGGAGGCGGAGGTTGCAGTGAGCTGAGATCACACCACTGCACTCCAGCCCTGGCGACTTGAGTGAGACTCCGTCTCAAAAACAAACAAACAAAACAAAAAAGCAAACAGCACACAAAGTAGGCCAACGGTCAGTGTTAGCTGTGGTCATTCCTACAGTCACTCCCAGAAGCCCTGACCTGTCATTCATCGCATGAAGTTGAAATGGTCCGATTCCATGGGGGCTGTCACTTCCCTTACACTTAGCTCTGGGATGGCAGAGGCCACTCCTTTTTCATCTTTCTATTCTCAGAGTTGACCTAAAAATAGGTGTTTGTCAAGTGGCCTAAATGGATTACCCACCCCAGCTCCTGTAGTTCCTGCTACACGGGACACCATGAGAATCTTCTTTTCTAGTTCTGTGCCAGGAAAGCTTTTGCTGCTTCTGAAGACCTGGGAAGTTTCTCCTTGGGGACAGTTAGGCAACATGGTTCAAGGGCGGCTACTGTTATCTGGAGTCTGTTAGCTTGGGTTTCTTTCCTTTCCTTCCTTCCTTCCTTCCTTCCTTCCTTCCTTCCTTCCTTCCTTCCTTCCTTCCTTCCTTCCTTCTTTCCTCCCTCCCTCCCTCCCTCCCTCCCTCTCTCTCTCTTTCTTTCTTTCGAGACAGAGTCTCACTCTGTCCCCCAGGCTGGAGTGCAGTGGCATGATCTCAGTTCACTGCAACCTCCACCTCCCAGGTTCAAGCGATTCTCCTGCCTCAGCCTGCCGAGTAGCTGGGACTACAGGCGCCCGCCACCACACCCAGCTAATTTTTGTATTTTTAGTAGAGATAGGGTTATACCATGTTGGTCAGGCTGGTCTTGAACTCCTGAGTTTGGATGATCCGTCCGCCTTGGCCTCCCAAAGTACTGGGAATACAGGCATGTGCCACTGCACTCAGCCTAACCTGGGTTTCAATCCCAGCTATGTGGCTTGCATCCTGTGTGAACTGGAGTTATTTCCCTCTCTGTGCCTCATTTCCTTATTTGCTAGTTTGGCCTGACACACAGGACTGGCTACATCATTTGCAGGGCCCATCGCAAAATGCAACTCGAGGGCTCTTGTTGAAACATTATTAAGGATTTCCAAATGGCTACAGTAGAGCATGAAACCGAGTGTGTAATTGCATGGGCCATACTCCTGAGGCCGGCTCTCCTGACACTCACTGAGAATGGGTGCTGTTTTTTTTTTTTTCTATCTTGCTCGGTGCTCTGTCCACAGTCCCTAGAACAGTAGGTACAGACTGAATACATGTTTACTGAATAGGCCGGGTGCCGTGGCTCACACCTGTAATCCCAGCACTTTGGGAGGCTGAGATGGGCGAATCACGTGAGGTCAGGAGTTTGAGACCAGCCTGGCCAACGTGGCAAAACTCCGTCTCTACTAAAAACACAAAAATTAGCTGGGCATGGTGGCAGGTGCCTGTAATCCCACCTCAGAGAGTGGGTGACAGAGCAAGACTCCATCTCAAAAAAAAAAAGTTTATTGGATACACAAACAAACAAATAACTAAATGGAGGCTGGGAGAAGTGGCAGCTGGTGGGATTGGGGATGGCACAGGGCTCTCATCTCAGAGTCTCCTCTCTGGGGCTCAGTTTCTTCTTTCTGCCTCTCTCTTTTTTTTTTTTTTTTGAAATGGAGTCTCACTCTTGTTGTCCAGGCTGGAGTGCAATAGTGCAATCTCAGCTCACTGCAACCTCTGCCTCCCAGATTCAAGCGATTCTCCTACCTCAGCCTCCCGAGTAGCTGGGATTATAGGTGTGTGCCACCATGCTCGGCTAATTTTTGTATTTTTAGTAGAGATGGGGTTTCACCATGTTGGCCAGGCTGGTCTCAAACTCCTGACCTCAGGTGATCCCCCCACCTCAGCCTCCCAAAGTGCTGGGATTACAGGTGTGAGCCACCGCACCCGGCTGGGACTCAGTTTCTTTCTCTGTAAACTAGAAGGGGTGGCCCGTGATCGTGAATCTTCTTCTAGGTCTCTAGTTCCATACCACCATCACTCAGAATAAATCTGAGCTCCCCTATTGGGATTTGCCATCAGAGGTGGCAACACTTTCTTCTGACTTTTTGTTACTCATGGCTTGGTTATAAAAAACGGACAAGGCCGGGTGTGGTGGCTCAAGCCCGTAATCCCAGCACTTTGGGAGGCTGAGGTAGGAGGATCACTTGAAGCCAGTAGTTCAAGACCAGCCTGGCAACAAAGCAAGACCCCATCTCTACAAAATGTAATCATAAAAAAAGAAATCAGCCAAATATGATGACAAGTGCCTGTAACCCCAACAACTCAAGAGGCTGAGGCAGGAGGATTGCTTGAGCATAGAAATTTGAGGTTGCAGTGAGCTATGCTACTGCCACTGCACTGGAGCGTGAGTGAAAGAGCCAGACCCTATCTCTAAAAGAAAATATTAAAATTAAAAAAATTAGTTGGGTGTGACAGCACGTACCTGCATCCCAGCTACTCAGGAGGCTGAGGCAGGAGGATCACTTGAGGCCAGGAGTTGGAGGTTGCAGTGAGCTGTGATCACACCACTGCACTCCACCCTGGGTGACAGAATGAGACCCTGTCTCTAAAAAAAACCAATACAACAAAAACAAACAGATGTCAAAGGAGCGGGTCAAACAAACAAACAAATATAAATTAAAAACAACAAAAAAGAAAGAAACAGGCCAGGTGTGATGGCTCACTCCTGTAATCCCAGCACTTCGGGAGGCCAAGATGGGCGGATCACCTGAGGTCAGGAGTTCAAGACCAGCCTGTCCAACATGGTAAAACCCTATCTGTACTAAAAACACAAAATTAGCAGAGCATGGTGGCGGGAGCCTGTAATCCTAGCTACTCGGGAGGCTGAGGCAGGAGAATTGCTTGAACTCGGGAGGTGGAAGTTGCAGTGAGCTGAGATTGTGCCACTGCACTCCAGCTGGCACAACAGAGCCAGACTCCATCTTAAAAAAAAAGAACAGAAAAAGAAAAGAAAAAGAACCTTAGACTGAGTTGTTGGTGTGTCTGGATTTCAGTGTCTTTGGGCAAATCACATGACCTTTCAGAGGTGTTTTTTTTTTTTTTTTTTTTTTTCGAGACAGGGTCTTGCTGTGCTGCCCAGGCTGGAGTGCAGTGGCATGATCTTGGCTCACTGCAATCTCCACCTTCCAGGTTCAAGTGCTTCTTGTCCCTCAGCCTTGTGAGTAGCTGGGACTATAGGTGCCTGCCACCATGCCCAGCTTATTTTTTTTATTTTTTTATTTTTGAGACAGAGTTTTGCTCTTGTTGCCCAAGCTGGAGTGCAGTGGCACGATCTTGGCTCACTGCAACTTCCACCTCCTGGGTTCAAGCAGTTCTCCTGCCTCAGCCTCCCAAGTGGCTGGGACTACAGGTGCATGCCACCACTCCCGGCTAATTTTTTGTACTTTTAGTAGAGACGGGGTTTCACTGTGTTCGACAGGATTGTCTCGATCTCCTGACCTCATGATCTGCCCGCCTCGGCCTCCCAAAGTGTTGGGATTACAGGCGTGAGCCACCGCACCCAGCCTCCCAGCTAATTTTTGTATTTTCAGTAGAGACAGAGCTTCGCCACATTGCCCAGGCTGGTCTCAAACCTCTGACCTCACGTGATCCACCCTCCTTGGACTTTCAAAGTGCTGGGATTACAGACAGGAGCCTCCGCACCTGGCCTCAGCTTCCACATCTATAAAATGAGGATAATAATGCCACTCCATAGAGCTATTGTGGGATTCGTGGAAATGGCACTGGTAGGAGCCCCGGGTAATCCGTGTGACACCAAGTAAGTGTAAAGCTGTGTGGCCACCTATTTAAACACACATGGCATGCCTGGAAGATGATGCTCTTTTCATGTGTATCTGTTACACTGGGTCAGAAGGTGACAATCAAAGGCAAATTCTGAGTGGATGGGGAAAGGGGTCCTACTGGGTGTTCAGAGGTGAGAAAGAGTGACATTCTAATTGGGGGAAAGGTTCTAGTCCAGAAGCAAGTAAAGATATATACATGCTCTGAGGCCAGGCATGGTGGCTCATGCCTGTAATCCCAACACTTTGGGAGTCTGAAATCGTGGATTGCTTGAGCCTAGGAGTTTGAGACCAGCCTGGGCAATATAGTGAAACCCTGTCTATATGAAAAATTTAATTACATTAGTCGGTGTGGTGGCTCATGCCTGTGGTCCCAACTACTCAGGAGGCTGAGCTGGGAGGATTGCTTGAGTCTGGGAGGTTGAGGCTGCAGTGAGCTGTGATTGTACCACTGCACTCCAGACCTGGGTAACAGGGTAACTGTCTGAAAAAAAAAAAAAAAAAGAAAAAAAGACATATACATGCTCCAAAGGCAATACACCAGATTGATGTTCTGAGGTGGGGACATTTGCAAGGAGCCCATCCCGCAAAGATCTGGAAGAAGAGTTGCAGGCTGGATGTAGTGGCTCACGCCTGTAATCCCAGCACTTTGGGAGGCCAAGGCGGGTGGATAACTTGAAGTCAGGAGTTGGATACCAGCCTGACCAACATGGTGAAACCCTGTCTCTGCTCAAAATACAAAATGAGCTGGATGTGGTGGCGCATGCCTGTAATCCCAGCTACACGGGAGGCTGAGGCAGGAGAATCGCTTGAACCCAGGAGGCGGAGGTTGCAGCGAGCTGAGATCATGCCATTGCACTCCAGCCTGGGCAACAAGAACAAAACTCCATCTCAAATAATAATAATAATAATAATAATAATGAAGAGTTGCAAGTGGAAGGAATGGTGAGGGTATGAGGGCCTACAGGCAAGTGCTGCGCTATCTTCTGAGGTAGTGAGTTTCCTGTCCTGTATCTGGGAGGATACCACAGAGGGTGAATGGTGGCCAGGAATTGTTCAGGGACTTCCACTGGGAGGTTTGATTTGAGAAGCTGAGGGTTGGAGCCAAGTTGTGGGGAATGCTTAAAGCCTTGGGTCAGACTCTGCCTAGAGCCCAAAGATCCTCAGCCTACCCAGAATCCTGGGGAGGGATGAGTGCTAGATGTGAGGGCTATGGGCTCCTCGTGTTTGGGGGGGAAAAAGGAACAGAGAGCTAGCTCTATTTTGTCAGGCATCTTTTTCTGGGGTTCAGGTTCTTTCTGGCTCTTCTGCTAGTCTCTAGGTGAGCTGACTGCATCGCCTCCTCTGAGTTTGACAAACAACACTGAGGGCCATGGGGAGTCATTGAGGGTTCTTGAGCAGGGGAGGAGTCAGATGGAATGGATGTCCCATTGGCCTGATCTGTGAAAGCCCAGGCCTCCGCCACCTCCCTTTCTCACTTTACACAGCGCTTCAGGAAGAGGAGATTTCTCTGATCCTTTGCTAGAGATGCCACCTCCCTCCTGGCTCTCTCCTGCACCCCCACGGGAAAGGATTACTGGTTCTCAAAGTGCAGGAGATGTATTATTGTAAACAGGCATGGCTTAATCCACATCAGCCGTTATCCTGATCTTGGGAACAAGGCTTTCCTTCTCCAGTGCTCCCAGGCCTGCCCAGCCTTGCAGGAACCCCCAAGGACCAGATGCCAGCCTCTCTGTGCAAACTCACACACTTAGACACAGATACCAGGCATCATTCAGCCCTACCATGGTGGAGAGTGTGGCATTTGGAAAACGAGCAGACATTTGCATCCCAGAGAGCCAGGCCCTGTCTGAATCTGGTCTCCATCGCTTTCTGTGCTTTGCGGTTACTTCCGCTTTCTCTGCTTCCGTTGACTTATCTGTAAAATGGGCATAATGGTGCCTGTCTCGCCGTGTGCATGCCCGTGTGTGTGTGCATGGGAATTACATGAAACAATGACTTTAGAGCTGGGCGCAATGGCTGATACCTGTAATTCCAGCACTTTGGGAGGCTGAGGCGGGTGGATCACTTGAGGCCAGGAGTTCGAGAGCAGCTTGGCCAACATGGCAAAACCCCGTCTCTACTAAAAATACAAAAATTAGCCAGGCATGGCGATGCATGCCTGGAACCCTAGCTACTCGGGTCGTGGGGCACAAGAATCTCTTGAACCCAGGAAGCAGAGGTTGCAGTGAGTTGAGATCACACCACTGCACTCCAGTCTGGGTGACGGAGCAAGATTCTATCTCAAAAAAAAAAAAAAAAAAAAAAAAGCCTGGGCGTGGTGGCTCACGCCTGTAATCTCAGCACTTTGGGAGTCCGAGGCGGGCGGATCACGAGGTCAGGAGATTGAGACCATCCTGGCTAACACAGTGAAACCCCGTCTCTGCTAAAAATACAAAACACTAGCCGGGTGTGGTGGCGGGCGCCTGCAGTCCCAGCTACTCGGGAGGCTGAGGCACGAGACTGGCGTGAACCCAGGAGGCGGAGCTTGCAGTGAGCCAAGATCGCACCACTGCACTCCAGCCTGGAAGGAAGGAAGGAAAATGCTTTTAGGAAAGAAAAGCCTCAGTGATCTTCCTGGCACACACTAGATGCTCAGGAAGTATCTGTTGAATGAATGAATGAATGAATGCATGCACGGACAAAGCAATTCTTTGGCAGTCTGCTTAAGGGCAGGCTCCCTCTGTGGCTTGTATTCTGTACTCTTTCCTGACTTATGAAGGAGGAGAGGAAGAAACGGGTGTGTCCAGGGCTTCTCCTTGGTGCCCGTGGGTACATTGTTGCGTCTGATCCTCTGGAGAGACAGGGATTCGTGTGCTCTTTCTACAGATGGGGAGACTGAGGCTAGAGGAGGTTAGGAGGAAAGGAGCACGTGGACCCAGCTTTCCTTGGGTCTCCCCAGGGCTGCCCCAGGGCTGAGCAGGCAGAGGTGATGAAGAACAGCTATGGGTCGGATCAGTGAGGGAACACTAGGCACTGTGGTGAGGGTGACAGCTCCAGGTTGTCCGTAGGCAAGGCTGCAGCAGGACAAGAGGCCACTCAGTCTTTCCCTCCTATTTCTGTCTGCACCTGGGCTCACCTCCATCTGTCTCTTCTCCTCTCCTCCCCACTCCTCAGCTTGTGCCCTTTCAACGTTTTTTTTTTTTTTTTTCTTTCTTTTTGGTCTTAATCCATGACTGAGGACTTGCGTGTGGTTTCTGTTGCCCAGGCTGGACTGCAGTGGCATGATCCTGGCTCCCTGCAACCTCCGCCTCCTGGGTTCAAGCAATTCTCTTGCCTCAGCCTCCCAACTAGCTGGGACTACAGGTGCATGCCACTACGCCTGGCTAATTTCTGTATTTTCAGTAGAGACGGGGTTTCGCCATGTCGGCCAGGCTGGTCTCGAACTCCTGACCTCAGGTGAGCTGCCCACCTCGGCCTCCCAAAGTGCTGGGATTACAGGTATGAGCCATCATGCCTATCCTGCCTGCACAGTTTCTAAGAACCAAAAGGTTGACCTGGTGAAAGACAGAGGTTGCAGGCCCTCCACACCCCTGCTATTCATACCTCCATGCCTCAATTTTTCCATCTATAAATTGGGATTGTTATAAGGATTCTGGGTGATGTGTGTTGGTTCTGAGTACAGTTCTGGCCAATGGGAAGTGCCTAACAGAGGAAAATTGTTGCTGTTATTATTTTGCCTGTTCCTAAGGCTAACCCAACTTAAGTTCTTTAATATTCTGGAAACTGGAACAACACAGTGACTGATGCCTGTAACCCCAGCATTTTGGGAGACCAAGGTGGGAGGATCACTTGAGCCCAGGAGTTTGAGACCAGCCCGGGCAACATAGCATAACCTTCTCCCTACAAAAAAATTTAAAAGTAGCCAGGCACAGTGGTGAACACCTGTGGTTCCCCAGTGGCTTGGGAGGCTGAAGTGGGAGGATCACCTGAGCCTAGAATTTTGAGGCTGCTGTGAGCTATGATGGCACCGCTGCACTTCAGCCTGGGTAACAGAGCAAGAAATTATTATTATTATTATTATTATTATTTTTAAGTGGCCAGGCATGGTGGCTCATGCTTGTAATCTCAGCACTTTGGAAGGCTGAGGTGGGAGGACTGCTTGAGCCCAGCCCTTCAGGAGCAGCCTGGGCAACATAGTAAGAACCCTTCTCTAAAAATAAAATTACATTTTTAAAAATCTGGAAACTAATTCTGGAGAGGATTGGAGTCTGAGATTCTGAAGGTTTATTTTGGATACATTGTGCCTCAATTTTATGATCACTAAAATGCAAGTCTCTGCATGTCTGACCCCCAGGAAGGTGTTGAGATGTTGGCCATTTGAGTCAGTGCACAGGAAAACCAGGGGTAACTCCTGTAGAATTTACACAGGGCCAAGTTTGGATGGTAAACCCAGGAAGAGCAGGGCTGAGATGAAGCATGGCCTTCCCCAACGTGAGGTTCACTTAAGGTTTGTGGAACGACTCACGATGCATAGGTGGTGGCTGACCACAGGTGAGTATCCTGGAGCTAGAGAATGACCCCAGGTCCTAAGCAGCCCCAGAATTTCTTGGCAGGTCACGGCAGAGGGAGCTGTGCCCAGGGAATGTTTTTGGACATTGCAAAGATGATTTTCTCTCTTGGGAAGGAGTCTGATCTCTTTAACTCCTTTGTGAAGATGCCAAAAACATCTGCAGTGGACACTGCTGGAATTGCTCATGAGATGTAAACCACATTTCAGAGAAAAGAGCAATCTATCAGAGGATATTCCTTCCAGCGACTGAGAACCTTTCAGAGCTTGATTGCTATGAGTGCCCCAGCCTTTCCAAAGTGTTTTACTCCACTCTCAAATGAGATAACGAAGCCCTTTAATTTACTGTTCAACTCCCAAACAGAGTAAGCGGGTCAGGCGTCATCTACACCCCAGGCCTAAGGAGATAGAAGGCTGGAACCAGGCTCAGAAGGCCACACTGAACCCGGCATGTTGTCAATGGTCCTTCTCAGATCTATCTATCTATCTATCTATCTATCTATCTATCTATCTATCTATCTATNCAGATCTATCTATCTATCTATCTATCTATCTATCTATCTATCTATCTATCTATCTATTTTTGAGACAGGGTCTTGCGCTGTCACCCAGGCTGGAGTGCAGTGGTGTGATCACAGTTCACTGCAGCTTCAAAATCCTGGGTTCAAGGGATCCTGCTGCCTCAGCTTCCCGAGTAGCTGGGACTACAGGCACATACCACAATGCCTGGCTAGTTTTTTTTTCATTTTCTTTTTTTTTTTTTTGAGACGGAGTCTCGCTCAGTCTCCCAGGCTGGAGTTCAGTGGCACGATCTCGGCTCACTGCAAGCTCCGCCTTCCGGGTTCACGCCATTCTCCTGCCTCAGCCTCCCGAGTAGCTGGGACTACAGGCGCCCGCCACCACGCCCGGCTAATTTTTTGCATTTTTAGTAGAGACGGGGTTTCACTGTGTTAGCCAGGATGGTCTCGATCTCCTGACCTCGTGATCTGCCTGCCTCGACCTCCCAAAGTGCTGGGGTTACAGGCGTGAGCCACCACGCGCCCGGTCCATTTTCTTCAGAGATGGAATCTTGCTATGTTGCCCAGGCTAATCTTGAATTGCTAACCTTAAACAATCCACCCACCTCGGCCTCTCAAAGTACTGGGATTGCAGGTGTGAGCCACTGTGCCCAGCCTCTTCCTAGTTCTTGGTTCCCTCTTGCAAACTGACCCATGGGAACAACTTTGCCGGGCTTCTGAATTTGCCTAAATGTCCTTAAATCCTTTGGACAGGATCAGAGTTTAGATTAAAGCAAGGACATCTCCTTCCCTTCCTTTTTAGCCCTCACCCCAATCACAATCCCAGTCATTTTTCTGAGAGGGAAACTGAGACTCAGAGAAGTTGGGTCACTCCCTTCAGAGCACAGAGTTAGGTCACAAAAGACTAAAATTAGATCCAGGTCTGCCTGGCCTTCCACTGCTCTAGAGGCTGCTCCAGCGGGGTTCCCTTGTGTCCCAGGAAGGCCCGAAGCTACTTGGTCACCCTCTCCAGAACTTCCCTCCAAGAATATGAAAAGGCCTTCTTTCTCATTTGTGGCAGATGCGGATGAAAACACAAAGCATGGCCGGGCGCGGTGGCTCAAGCCTGTAATCCCAGCACTTTGGGAGGCCGAGACGGGCGGATCACGAGGTCGGGAGATCGAGACCATCCTGGCTAACACGGTGAAACCCCGTCTCTACTAAAAAAATACAAAAAACTAGCCGGGCGAGGTGGCGGGCGCCTGTAGTCCCAGCTACTCGGGAGGCTGAGGCAGGAGAATGGTGTGAACCCGGGAGGCGGAGCTTGCAGTGAGCTGAGATCCGGCCACTGCACTCCAGCCTGGGCGACAGAGCGAGACTCCGTCTCAAAAAAAAAAAAAAAAAGAAAACACAAAGCATGAGGCTAGGTGTGGTGGCTCACGCCTGTAATCCCAGCACTTTGGGAGGCTGAGGTGGGAGGATCACTTGAGGTTAGGAGTTCAAGACCAGCCTGACCAACATGGTGAAACCTCGTCTCTACTAAAAATACAAAAATTAGCCAGACGTGGTGGTGCACACCTGTAGTCCCAGCTACTGGGGAGGCTGAGGCAGGAGAATTGCATGAACCTGGGAGGGGGAGGTTGCAGTGAGCCGAGATTGTGCCATTGCGCTCCAGCCTGGGCGGCAAGAGTGAGATTCCATCTCAAAAAAGAAAAATAAAACACAAAGTATAACCCTACTATGGCAGATTGCAGAGGCACATGGTTCACACCATCTTCCATGAAGGGTTTGTGACTCTTCTGTGAATGCTGTCCATAGGGAACTGTCTAAACTGCAGAGAGCAACTTCTCCCAATATCCCATGTCTGTGGAAGGGTGGAGGTCCAGCCATCTTGGCCAAGCCTGGACAAGTGTGAATGGCTGTTTCAGCTCCTGTTCTCCTTCTGGGCTCAGTGGAAGCTTACCTTCTCGCCAATTCTCCATTGCTTGCTCCTGCTTCCTTCTGGCCTCTTGCTCTCAAGAACACTTTTTTCTTTTTTTTTTTTGAGATGGAGTCTCGCTCTGTTGCCCAGGCTGGAGTGCAGTGGCGGGATCTCGGCTCACTGCAAGCTCCACCTCCTGGGTTCATGCCATTCTCCTGCCTCAGCCTCCCCAGCAACTGGAACTACAGGCGCCCGCCACCACGCCCGGCTAATTTTTTGTATTTTTTTTTTTTTTTTTTGAGACGGAGTCTGGCTCTGTTGCCCAGGCTGGAGTGCAGTGGCCGGATCTCAGCTCACTGCAAGCCCCGCCTCCCGGGTTCACGCCATTCTCCTGCCTGAGCCTCCCGAGTAGCTGGGACTACAGGCACCCGCCACTTCGCCCGGCTAATTTTTTTTGTATTTTAGTAGAGACGGGGTTTCACCGTGTTAGCCAGGATGGTCTCGATCTCCTGAACTCGTGATCCGCCCGTCTCGGCCTCCCAAAGTGCTGGGATTACAGGCTTGAGCCACCGCGCCCGGCCAATTTTTTGTATTTTTAGTAGAGACGGGGTTTCACCATATTGGCCAGGTTGGCCTCAAACTCCTGACCTCGTGATCCGCCTGCCTTGGACTCCCAAAGTGCTGGGACTACAGGCATGAGCCACCGTGCCCGGCCTTTTTTTTTTTTTTTTTTTTAAGAGACAGTGTCTTGCTCTGTCACCCAGGTTGTAGGTGCGGTGGTGCAATCACGGCTCACTGCAGCCTCTTAACTCCTGGGTTTGAGTGATCCTCCTGCCTCATCCTCCTGAGTAGCTAGGACTACAGGTATGCACCATCATGCCCAGATAATTTTTTATTTTTTGTAAAGGTGGGGGTCTTGCTATGTTGCCCAGGCTGCTCTTGAATTCCAATTCCTGGGCTCAAGTGATCCTCAGCTTCCCAAAGTGCTGGGATTACAGGCATGAGCCACTGTGCCTGGCCTTCAAGGGCACTGCTGAATAAGTATCCTGCTTGCTCAATCGATCTCAGAGTGTTTCCTGGGGAATGTCATCTGTGAGGTTGCACATACACCTGTGCCTATGTATCAAAACATCCCTAGGTACCCCATAAATATATGCATTCTTATTTGCAATTGAAACAAAACAGTCTAGGTGTGGTGGCTTATGCCTGTAATCCCAGCACTTTGGAAGGCTGAGGTGGAGAGATCACTTGAGGTCAGGAGTTCGAGACCAGCCTGGCCAACATAGTGAAACCTCGTCTCTACTAAAAATACAAAAATTACCCAGGTGTGGTGGCACATGCCTGTAATCCCAGCTACGCAGGAGGCTGAGGCAGGAGAATTGCCTGAACTCAGGAGATGGAGGTTGCAATGAGCCATGATCGTGCCACTGCATTCCACCCTGGGCGAGAGTGAGACTCCATCTCAAAAACTAAACTAAACTAACTAACTAAATAAAAAATCTTGAAAAAAATTAAATAATTTTATCTATCTAAATTCTAAATTCCCCTTTCCTTCTCCCTAACAGGAAAAGCTCTATCCTGTTAACCATGTTTTGAAACTCCATAAACCAACACATACATAGTCAGTTGATTTTTTTTTTTTTTTAAATAATAGAGATAGGGTTTCACCATGTTGCCTAGGCTGGTCTTGAATTCTTGGGCTTAAGCGATCTGCCCTCCTCAGGGTCAGCTGGTTTTTACAAAATGGCAAAGACAATCAAATGGATAAATAGTAGTCATGTCAACAAATGGTGTTGCAGCCAGGCGTGGTTGCTCACGCCTGTAATCCCAACGCTTTGGGAGGCTGAGGCAGGAGGATGGCTTGAGGCCAGCAGTTCATGACCAGGCTGGGCAACATAGTAAGACCCTGTCTCTTAAAAAAAAAAAAAAAAAGCAGCTGTGTGTGGTGATATGTGCCTGTAGTCCCAGCCACTTGGGAGCCTGAGGTGGGAGGATCGCTTGAGTTTGAGACTGCAGTGACCTGTGATTGTACCACTGCACTCTATTCAGCCTGGTTGGAAGACTCTGTCTCAACAAACAAACAAACAACAAATGATATTGGAACAACTAGTTATGCATATATTTTTTTAAAAAAGAAAGAACCTTGACCACCTCTACCTCACAACTTAACAAAAATTATTTCAAAATGGATCGTAGACCTAAATCCAAACCTCAAAATTAAAATACTTCCCAAAGGAAACACAGGAGAAAAACTTTGCGAGCTGAGATTAGGAAAAATGTTTCTTAGATATAGCTTCTATATCCATGAAGCATAAACAAAAACATATGCTAAACTAGATTTCATAAAAATTAAAAACATCTGATTTTCAAAAGACAGTCTTATGAAAATAGAAAAACAAACCACAAACCGGGAAAAAATGTTTGCACAGCACATATATGATAAAGGACTTTTATTGAGAATGTAAAGAATCCTCAAAAGTCAGTAGTAATAAATTTAATAACTAAAATAAAAATGGCCAGATAGGCCAACACAGTGCCTGTAATCCCAGCACTTTAGGAGGCCAAAGCAGAAGGATCACGTGAGCCCAGAAGTTCAAGACCAGCCTGGGCAACACAGTAAGACCTTGTCTCTACAAAATATGTGCAGCTGGGTATGGTGGTGTGTTCCTGTGGTCCCAGCTACTTAGGAGGCTGAAGTAGGAGGATCAGTTGAGCCTGTGAGGTTGAGGCTGCAGTAAACTGGGATTGTGCCACTGCATTCCAGCCTCAGCAAAAAATAAATAAATAAAAATAATTTTAAATTAAAAAGAAAAAGAAAAAATTTAAAGTGAACATAAAGCCAGGTATGGTGGCCCACGCCTGTAATCCCAGCACTTTGGGTGGCTGAGGCAGGTGGATCACCTGAGGTCAGGAGTTTGAGACCAGCCTGGCCACCATGGTGAAATCCCGTCTCTACTAAAAATACAAAAATTAGCCCGGCAAGGTGGCTGGTGTCTGTAATCCCACCTACTTGGGAAGCTGAGGCAGGAGAATCACTTGAACCTGGGAGGCAGAGGCTATAGTGAGTCGAGACAGTGCTACTGCACTCCAGCCTGGGCAACAGAGTAAGACTCGGTCTCAATAAATAAATAAATAAATAAATAAATAAATAAATAAATGTAACATACACTTACCACATGACCCAACAATCCCATTTTTAGGTGTTTAACCAGGAGGAATGAAAATTTGTATTCAAACAAAAGTTGGTTCACAAATATTTACAGTAGGTTTATTTATAATTGCCCCAAAACTACAAACAAGTCAATTGCACTTCAACTAGAGAATGGATAAATGAATTGGTACATCCACACAGTAGACTACTATTCAGCAGTTAAAAAAAGGCGATTGAGATACTCAACAACATGAATGAATCTCAAAGGTATTATGCTAAGTGGAAGAAGACAGACTCAAAATGCCACGGACTCCCTGTTTACAGGAGATGTGAGGTGAGGGAAAGACTCGACTACAATAGGGCAGTGAGCAATATTGGGGAAGGATGGAACCCTTTTATATCCTGATTGTGATGATGTCTACCTAAGGGTATGCATTCACCCAGACTCACAGAACTGTACACAAAGGCTAGTCAATTTCACTGTCTGCAAATTGTAGCTCAATAAACCAGACTGAAAAAGTTAAACCATAAACATTGTATATAACTGGTATCATATTGTATGTATCCTTCTGCAACCTGCTTTTTTTGCTCACTACTAATGACTTTTGAGGTTGATCCAAGTTGATACTGCATAGACTATAATGATACATGTAGCTTTTCTTTATTTATTTTAACTGCTGCAACATATTCCATTATACATTATACTTTGTTTATCCAGTCTCCTGTTGGTGAACATTTACTTTGTTTATGTTTGTTGTTTTTTCTCTTGTTTTAAACAATGTTGCAATAAACATTCCTGTAAATGTATTCTATAGCACCAGTGCTGGGATCGCTCTGCAAGATACTTACCTAGAATAGTAAGTGGAATAGTTGGGACAAGAGGGTGGTGAATATCTCTGCTTTGCTCTCCAAGGGCTTATACCAACGGACACTCTACCAGCATGTGTCAGAATTTCCTTTTTCTACATGTCCATCAATAATTGGGATTATCAGACTTTAGCTTTTGCTTAGCTGATGAATGTAAAATGATATCTTGTTGCTGTTTTATTTTTACAATTTCTCTGATTGTCATTCATTGTGGTTGAACATCTTTTCATATGTTTGGGGGACATTTGGGTTTTCCTTCTGTGAATTGCCTGTTCGTATTCTTTGCCTGTTTTTTTTTGTGTGTGTGTGTGTTCCTCCCTTCCTCCCTCCCCCTCCCTCCCTCCCTCCCTCCCTCCCTCCCTCCCTCCCTCCCTTCCTTCCTTCCTTCCTTCCTTCCTTCCTTCCTTCCTTCCTTCCTTCCCTCCTTCCTTCCTTCCTCTCTCTTTCTCTTTCTCTCTCATCTCTTTTTCTTTTATTTTTCTTCACAGATTGTTGCCCAGGCTGGAGTGCAGTGGCATGATCTTGGCTCACTGCAACCTTGGCCTCCCAGATTTGAGTGATTCTCCTGCCTCAGCCTCCCAAGTAGCTGGGATTACAGGCGCCCGCCACCATGACTGGCTATTTTTTTTTTTTTTTCCATTTTTAGTAGAGACAGGGTTTCACCATGTTGGCCAGCATGGTCTCAAACTCCTGACCTCTGCTGATTTGCCCGCATTGGCCTCCCAAAGTGCTGGGATTATAGGCATGAGCCACCACACCGGCCTGATAACTTTTAAGATTTCCATCCTGAGGCCGGGTGCAGTGGCTCACGCCTGTAGTCCCAGCACTTTCCGAGGCCAAGGCGGGCGGATCACCTGAGGTCGGGAGTTCGAGACCAGCCTGACCAATGTGGAGAAATCCTGTCTCTACTAAAAAATTACAGAAAAAAAAAAAAAAAATTAGCTGGGCGTGGTGGCACATGCCTGTAATCCCAACTACTCGGGAGACTGAGGCAGGAGAATCGCTTGAACCCGGGAGGTGGAGGTTGTAGTGAGCCGAGATCGCACCATTGCACTCCAGCCTGGGCAACAAGAGCAAAACTCCGTCTCCAAAAAAAAAAAAAAAAAAACCAACAACAACAAAAAAAATTTCCATCCTGGGCAATATAGCAAGACCCCATCTCTACAAAAAATATAAGTATTAGCTAGGCATGGTGGTGCCTGCTTGCAGGCTTGTAGTCCCAGTTACTTGGGAGTCTGAGGTGGGAGAATTGCTTGAGCCCAGCAGTTTGAGGCTACAGTGAGCTATGATTGCACCACTGCACTCCAGCCTGGGTGACAGAGTGAGACGCTATCTCAAAAGAAAAAAAAAAAAAAAAAGAAGAACAGAAATTATAACAAACTGTCTCTCAGACCACAGTGCAATCAAACTAGAACTCAGGATTAAGAGACTCACTCAAAACTTCTCAACTACATGGAAACTGAACAACCTGCTCCTGACTGATTACTGGGTACATAACAAAATGAAGGCAGAAATAAAGATGTTCTTTGAAACCGATGAGAACAAAGACACAACATACCAGAATCTCTGGGACACATTTAAAGCAATGTGTAGAGGGAAATTTATAGCACTAAATGCCCACAAGAGAAAGCAGGAAAGATCTAAAATTGACACCCTAACATCAAATTAAAAGAACTAGAGAAGCAAGAGCAAACACATTCAAAAGCTAGCAGAAGGCAAGAAATAACTAAGATCAGAGCAGAACTAAAGGAGATAGAGACAGGCCGGGCGCGGTGGCTCAAGCCTGTAATCCCAGCACTTTGGGAGGCCGAGACGGGCGGATCACGAGGTCAGGAGATCGAGACCATCCTGGCTGACACGGTGAAACCCCGTCTCTACTAAAAAATACGAAAAACTTAGCGGGGCGAGGTGGCAGTGCCTGTAGTCCCAGCTACTCGGGAGGCTGAGGCAGGAGAATGGCGTAAACCCGGGAGGTGGAGCTTGCAGTGAGCTGAGATCTGGCCACTGCACTCCAGCCCGGGCAACAGAGCGAGACTCCGTCTCAAAAAAAAAAAAAAAAAACCCTTCAAAAAATCAATGAATCCAGGAGCTGGTTTTTTGAAAAGATCAACAAAATTGATAGACCGCTAGCAAAACTAATAAAGAAGAAAAGAAAGAAGAATCAAATAGATGCAATAAAAAATGATAAAGGGGATATCACCACCGACCCCACAGAAATACAAACTACCATCAGAGAATACGATAAACACCTCTATGCAAATAAACTAGAAAATCTAGAAGGAATGGATAAATTCCTGGACACATACACCTCCTAAGACTAAACCAGGAAGAAGTTGAATCCCTGAATAGACCAATAGCAGGCTCTGAAATTGAGGCAATAATTAATAGCCTACCAACGAATAAAAGTCCAGGACCAGATGGATTCACAGCTGAATTCTACCAGAGGTACAAGGAGGAGCTGGAACCATTCCTTCTGAAACTAGTTCAATCAATAGAAAAAGAGGAAATCCTCCCTAACTCATTTTATGAGGCCAGCATCATCCTGATACCAAAGCCTGGCAGAGAGACAACAACAAAAAAAGAGAATTTTAGACCAATATCCCTGATGAACATCAATGCAAAAATCTTTTTTTTTTTTTTTTTTTTTGAGACGGAGTCTCGCTGTGTCCCCCTGGCTGGAGTGCAGTGGCCGGATCTCAGCTCACTGCAAGCTCCGCCTCCCGGGTTTACACCATTCTCCTGCCTCAGCCTCCAAGTAGCTGGGACTACAGGCGCCCGCCACCTCGCCCGGCTAGTTTTTTGTATTTTTAGTAGAGACGGGGTTTCACCGTGTTAGCCAGGATGGTCTCGATCTCCTGACCTTGTGATCCGCCCGTCTCGGCCTCCCAAAGTGCTGGGATTACAGGCTTGAGCCACCGCACCCGGCCAATGCAAAAATCTTCTATAAAATACTGGCAAACCAAATCCAGCAGCACATCCAAAAGCTTATCCACCATGATCAAGTAGGCTTCACCCCTGGGATGCAAGGCTGGTTCAACATATGCAAATCAATACATGTAATCCATCATATAAATGGAACCAAAGACAAAAACCACATGATTATCTCAGTAAATGCAGAAAAGGCCTTTGACAAAATTCAACAGCCCTTCATGCTAAAAACTCTCAATAAATTAAGTATTGATGGGATGTATCTCAAAATAATAAGAGCTATTTCTGACAAACCCACAGCTAATATCATACTGACTGGGCAAAAACTGGAAGCATTCCCTTTGAAAACTGGCACAAGACAGGGATGCCCTCTCTCACCACTCCTATTCAACAGAGTGTTGGAAGTTCTGGCCAGGGCAATCAGGCAGGAGAAAGAAATAAAGGGTATTCAATTAGGAAAAGAAGAAGTCAAATTGTCCCTGTTTGCGGATGACATGATTGTATATTTAGAAAACCCAATTGTCTCAGCCCAAAATCTCCCTAAGCTGATAAGCAACTTCAGCAAAGTCTCAGGATACAAAATCAATGTGCAAAAATCACAAGCATTCCTATACACCAATAACAAACAGAGAGCCAAATCATGAGTGATCTCCCATTCACAATTGATTCAAAGAGAATAAAATACCTAGGAATCCAACTTACAAGGGATGTGAAGGACCTATTCAAGGAGAACTACAAACCACTGCTCGACGAAATAAAAGAGGACACGAACAAATGGAAAAACATACCATGCTCATGGATAGGAAGAATCAATATCATGAAAATGGCCATGCTACCCAAGGTAATTTATAGATTCAATGCCATCCCCAAAAAGCTACTAATGACTTTCTTCACAGAATTGGAAAAAACTACTTTAAAGTTCATAAGGAACCAAAAAAGAGCCTGCATGGTCAAGACAATCCTAAGCAAAAAGAACAAATCTGGAGGCATCATGCTACCTGACTTCAAACTATGCTATGAGGCTACAGTAACCAAAACAGCATGGTACTGGTACCAAAACAGAGATATAGACCCATGGAACAGAACAGAGCCCTCAGAAATAATACCACACATGTACAACCATCTGACCTTTGACAAACCTGACAAAAACATGGAATGGGGAAAGGATTTCCTATTTAATAAATGGTACTGGGAAAACGGGCTAGCCATAAGTAGAAAGCTGAAACTGGATCCCTTCCTTATACCTTATACAAAAATTAATTCAAGATGGATTAAAGACTTAAATGTTAGACCTAAAATCATAAAAACCCTCGAAGAAAACCTAGGCAATACCATTCAGGACATAGACATGGGCAAGGACTTCATGTCTAAAACACCAAAAGCAATGGCAACAAAAGCCAAAATTGACAAATGGGATCTAATTAAACTACAGAGCTTCTGCACAGCAAAAGAAACTACCATCAGAGTGAACAGGCAACCTACAGGATGGGAGAAAATTTTTCCAATCTACCCATCTGACAAAGGGCTAATACCCAGAATCTACAAAGAACTTAAACAAATTTACAAGAAAAAAATCAAACAATCCCATCAAAAAGTAGGCAAAGGATATGAACAGACGCTTCTCAAAAGAAGACATTTACGCAGCCAACAGACACATGAAAAAATGCTCACCATCACTGGCCATCAGAGAAATGCAAATGAAAACCACAATGAGATACCATCTCACACCAGTTATAATGGTGATTATTAAAAAGTCAGGAAACAACGGGTACTGGAGAGGATGTGGAGAAATAGGAACACTTTTACACTGTTGGTGGGACTGTAAACTAGTTCAACCATTGTGGAAGACAGTGTGGTGATTCCTCAAGGATCTAGAACTAGAAATACCATTTGACCCAGCCATCCCATTACTGGGTATATACCCAAAGGATTATAAATCATGCTGCTATAAAGACACATGCACATGTATGTTTATTGCGGCACTATTCACAACAGCAAAGACTTGGAATCAACCCAAATGCCCATCAATGATAGACTGGATTAAGAAAATGTGACATATATACACCGTGGAATACTATGCAGCCATAAAAAAGGATGAGTTCATGTCCTTTTCAAGGACAGGTTGAAGCTGGAAACCATCTTTCTCAGCAAACTATCGCAAGGACAGAAAACCAAACACCGCATGTTCTCGCTCGTAGGTGGGAATTGAACAATGAGAACATTTGGACAAAGGAAGTGGAACATCACACACCAGGGCCTGTCGTGGTGTGGGGTGTGGGGAGGTAGGAGACATACCTACTGTAATGACGAGTTAATGGGTGCAGCACACCAACGTGGCACATGCATACATATGTAACAA
Organism: Theropithecus gelada; assembly: GCF_003255815.1. Lineage (NCBI taxonomy): Eukaryota > Metazoa > Chordata > Mammalia > Primates > Cercopithecidae > Theropithecus > Theropithecus gelada. Next base: position 7,955,613 of record NC_037670.1, on the reverse strand, counting down.
ACCTGCACGTTGTGCACATGTACCCTAGAACTCAAAGTATAATTTAAAAAAAGGAAAAAGAAAAAAAATTCCTCTTTATCCTTGATTTTAAGTGGTTTAATAATGATAGAACCCTATACAGACATATTAATTTATGCTGCTTTTTCTTGGAGTATGTTTTTGATTTGAGGACTTGTATGTCTCTTTAGCTTTCTTTCTTTCTTTCTTTCTTTCTTTCTTTCTTTCTTTCTTTCTTTCTTTCTTTCTTTCTTTTTCTTTCTTTCTTTTTTTCTCTTTCCTTCTCTCTTTCTTTCTCTTTCTTTCTTTCTCCTTCCTTCCTTCCTTCCTTCCTTCCTTCCTTCCTTCCTTCCTTCCTTCCTTCCTTCCTTCCTTCCTTCCTTCTCTCTCTCTCTCTCTCTGTCTCTCTCTTTCTTTCTTTCTTTTTGAGATGGAGTCTTGCTCTGTCACCCAGGCTGGAGTGCAGTGGCACGATATTGGCTCACTGCAACCTCTGCCTCCCGAGTTCCAGGGATTCTCCTGCCTCAGCCTCCCGAGTAGGTGGGACTACAGGCACGCACCACCACGCCCAGCTAATTTTTGTATTTTTGGTAGAGATGGGGTTTCACCATGTTGGCCAGGCCGGTCTGGAACTCCTGACCTCAGGTGATCCACTTGCCTCAGCTTCCCAAAGTGCTGGGTTTATAGGCATGAGCCACCACGCCCAGACTAATTTTTGAAAATTCTCATTGATTGTTCATCATATATTGCTTCTCTGTGATTTTCTGCTTTCTGTTTTTCTAAAACTTCCATTAGACCTATGCTACAGTCCCTCCTTCTTTCTCCCATTTCTCATAGTTACTCTTTTGTGAATTTCATCTTTGGCTCCTGGTGCTCTTGTGTTGGTCTGGACCCTTCTAGTAACAGAACGGCCATCTGATCTGAATGGAGGTCCATGCAGGTTTTCTCTCTCTCTCTTTTCAGAGACAAGGTGCTTTTTTTTTTTTTCTTGCTTCATTATCTATGCTGGAATGCAGTGGTATGATCTCAGCTCACTGCAACCTCTGCCCCCCAGGTTCAAGCAATTCTCCTGCCTCAGCCTCCCAAGTAGCTGGGATTACAGGCGCATGCCGCCACGCCTGGCTAATTTTTGTATTTTCAGTAGAGACGGGGTTTCACCATGTTGGCCAGACTGGCCTCGAACTTCTGATCTCAGGTGATCTACCTGCCTTAGCCTCCCAAAGTGCTGGGATTACAGGTGTGAGCCACTGCACCTGGCCTAGAGACAGGGTCTCTCTCTGTTGTCCAGGCTGAAGAGCAGTGGTGCAGTCCTAGGCCACTGCAGCCCCCAACTCCTGACTTCAAGAGATCCTTTCTCCCCAGTCTTCAGAGTAGCTGGGACTACAGGTGCGTGCTATCATGCCTGGCTAAGGTTTCTCTCAAAAGTGACATTGAGATCTGAAGGGTGGCAAAATGTCATTTAGGAACAGGGGAAGGTAGGGCTGGGGGAGTCCTCCGGGCAACAGAAACAGGATTTATGAAGATGAGATGGTGCCTGACACAAAGGGCTGGGATGGGTGCAGATTGGAAGCCACTGGAAGGCTCTAGGCCAAGAAAAGACTTGATACATTGGCAGATTCTTCTGGCTGCCTTGTGGAGTAGAGGACAGGAGAAGATCAAGGGCAGAGGTGGGGTATCCAGCCTGGAAGTGATTGCAGCCTAGCTGAGAGAGCTGTGGTGGCCAGGACCAGTGAGGTAGCAGTAGGGATGGAGAGAGAGGATGGATGCAGAGACGTTTAGGAGATGAGCTGGCTGGTGATGGATGGCATGGGGCAGGCTGGTGGTAGTGAGGGAGTCCAGGGTCCAGCTGCCACTAGGAGGGTGGGGAGGTTTGCGCACAACCCCTTGTCTTTGTGAGCCTTGTCCAGGTAAGATCCCCTGCACAAATTTAGTCTGCTTTTTTTTTTTTTTTTTTTTTTGCCTGAGCCATTTCAGACTGCCTCCTGGGGATGAGGTCTGCATAATCTTATTTATTTATTGATTGATTTATTTAGACAGAGTCTTGCTCTGTTACCCAGGCCAGAGTGCAGTGGTGCGATCTCGGCTCACTACAACCTCCACCTCCTGGGTTCAAGCCATCATCCTGATTCAGCCCGCTGAGTAGCTGGGATTACAGGCATGCACCACCGCATCTGGTTAATTTTTTGTATTTTTAGTAGAGACAGGGTTTCACCATGTTGGCCAGGCTGGTCTTGAACTCCTGGCCTCAAGTGACCCGCCTGCCTCGGCCTCCCAAAGTGCTGGGATTATAGGTGCGAGCCTCTGTCTACAGAATCTTGTAGCCTACAAAAATCTTCTGGCCTCTGTCTGCAGAATCTTATCTCTACCCCGTGCTAGCCTCTCCTCCGACCCGCTGGGAGTGTTAAGTTCGTTCTTCTGGGCTTTTGCTCCAGCTGTGATGAACACTATGCTTCTACCTCTGTGCAAGCCAGGCCAGACCCCTCTCCAAGGGCTGGACACCAATTTCATGTCTTCAGGTCCTACTGTAACGTAAACAGGCTGTCCAGAAGAGAATCCTACACCAGCCCAAGTGTGAGCAGGCCTGGAGACTCTGCTGCTGAACTGCAGCCCTGATGGCCAGCCTGGATGTCACCTCTGTCCTGCTTGAGCCAGGATCCCCGGATCCCTGGACCACCTCCACTCTAGACCCGAAAATGGGGAAGCTGCTGGTCCCACACCATTTCTAAGTTTTCTCCTCTTTCCTTCTGCTTTAAGTTCCTTCCAAGGATTTAAGTGCAAGTCATCCCAGAAACCCGGGTAGGGGAGTAGAGAGGCCAGATATGGACAGGAAGGCTGCCAAGAAAGGGGTGTTAGCCGGGCACAATGGCTCAGGTCTGTAAGCCCAGAACTTTGGGAGGCTGAGGCTGGAAGATTGCTTGAGCCTAGGAGGATTGCTTGAGACCAGCCTGGGCAACATGGCAAAACTCTATCTCTCTAGACACACACACACACACACACACACACACACACACACACACACACACAGATTAGCTGGACATGGTGGTGTGTATCTGTAGTCCGAGCTACTTGAGGCAGAGGTTGCAGTGAGCCCAGATCACACCATTGCACTTCAGCCTGGGTGACAGAGCAAGAAGAAAGAAAGACAGAAAGTGAGAAAGAAAGAGAGAGAGAGAGAGGAAGGAAGGAAGGAACGAAGGGAATGGCCAGGCCCGGTGGCTCACGCCTGTAATCCCAGCACTTTGGGAAGCCGAGGTGGGTGGATCACTTGAGGTCAGGAGTTCAAGACCAGCCTGGCCAACGTGGGGAAACCCCTTCTCTACTAAAAATATAAAACTAGCCGGGCATGGTGGCGCGTACCTGTAATCTCAGCTACTCGGGAGGCTGAGGCAGGAGAATCGCTTGAACCTGGGAGGCGGAGGTTGCAGTGAGCTGAGATCGTACCACTGCACTCCAGCCTGGGCAACAAGAGCAAAACTCTGTCTAAAAAAACCCCCAAAAGAATGAAAAGAGAAATGGGTGTTATCAAGGAAGTTACCAGTTACCAGTGTGGGCAACTGAGCTTAAACCTGGTGGGGCCTCTGGAAGGCAGTACAGAATGTGGAAACCCATGGTTGTCCCACCTGTGTGGGGTGACGTGGCTGAGCTGTTTATACACCCATTGTCATCAGCCACTGGCTAAGAGCAGCCCCTGGGAGAGCGGGCCTTCATGCATTTGTTCCTGCTCTGCTCTGGCAGGCTCAAGACTCAGGAAAGAGCTGCAGATGCTCACAATTGAATATGTCACCTGGTCCCAGAATGGCAGCGTCATGCACCCTCTCAGCCTAGCCCAGAAGTCAGAGTTCCTATTTCATCAGTTGCAAAGCAGAGACAACGCCATCTGCCTGATAACAGAGCAAAGGGCAGGTGGGAGCAGGGTCCTCTGAAAGTTGGGGAGAGGCTGGAGTGGCCCCCGGTGCTGTGTACATGTGTCCTAGATACACGGGAATTGGACCTGGATGCCCCCTTCTCCCCAGCTCTGGCTACCGGCTCCTGCTGATATGATGTTCCTGTTCTAAAAACAGATATGTCACACCTCAAGCAGATTTGCAGTCCCTTGACAGCAGCTTCGTCTGGCACATAAAGGACCTCTGCCTCTCTGCATGGCTTCCCAGGGCGCGGGAGAACAGTGAGTGCCGGTCCGAGTGGGCTGCTCCAGAGGGCAGCACAGCCCCGGACCCCATCTCCCCAGCCCCTGTGGGAAGGGGGATTTTCCTGGAGTGAGAGCCCAGTTGGTCTTAGAGCTCTGCTAACAGACGGTTGGTACCTCTGAAGGCTGAACTGGGGAACCATTTCATGCTTTGCTGCCCAGCCTCTATTTTCTCTCTCTTTTATTTTTTTTTGAGACGGAGCCTCACTCTGTCACCCAGGCTGGAGTGCAGTGGTGCGATCTCGGCTCACTGCAAGCTCTGCTTCCTGGGTTTACGCCATTCTCCTGCCTCAGTCTCCCAAGTAGCTAGGACTACAGGCACCGGCCACCACGCTCAGCTAATGTATTTTTTTTTAGTAGAGATGGGGTTTTCACCATGTTAGCCAGGATGGTCTCTATCTCCTGACCTCATGATCCACCTGCCTCGGCCTCCCAAAGTGCTGGGATTACAGGTGTGAGCCACCGCGCCCGGCCCTCTTTTTTTTTTTTTGAGGTTGAGTCTCACTCTGTCGCCCAGGCTGGAGTGCAGTGGTGCCATTTCAGCTCACTGCAACCTCCGCCTTCTAGGTTCAAGTGATTCTCCTGCCTCAGCCTCCCGAGTACCTGGGATTACAGGTGTCTACCACTATACCCAGCTATTTTTTGTATTTTTAGTACAGACGGGGTTTCACCATGTTGGCCAGGCTGGTCTTCTACTCCTGACCTCAGGTGATCCACCCGCCTTGGCTTCCCAAAGTGCTGGGATTACAGGCATGAGCCACTGCACCGGGCCACCACCCAGCCACTTGGTTCCTCTGGGTGACAAGATTCAACATGTCCCTGAGGCTAGGGGCTTCCTGTCCAGAGCAGGGTGGCCCCTTCATCAGAGAGGAGCCTCCCACTGGAGGACCCAATCCTGAGGGTCCTGGAGCCTGGGTACCCTCTCTACTCTTCTCCCAGAAGGTGTTTGCCCCAGGCGCTTTGCAGACCAACCAGGAAGCATGGCAGAAGGCCAGGAATGGCTAGGGGCTGGTGGGGAGGATCCGGCCTGGCCCAGGCATCGCTACTCTAGGGTCTCAAGGGTTCCCTGTCACTTTGGCCATTCTTCTGTTGCTAGTGTTCCTGGGCCCTTGGCAGCTGGGATCATTGAGGCCTCCCCACTGGGGGTGCTGGGGCCAGTCCTAGCCAGGGCAGAGAGTGGGTCGGCTGTCTCAGCTCCTTGAGAGGTTGGTGCTGGTACTGGTCTCATGGTTTTAAACCTGGTACTCAGTGGGTATGGGGAGCCATGGGCACCTGTGGGCCTACTTATGGATCTTCTTCCTTTTCAGGGACTGCCAACCCTGTGGTGCAGCTTCTGCCTCAGTGTCCCCTCATGCTCCAGGTCCCCACTGTGGCGGCTGCTCTTCCCTGAGATCCAGCCAGTGTAGCTGAGTCCCTGGTGTCTTGCTAACTTCCTGCCAGCCCCTGAACCCAGAACTCTCTCTTTCCCTTGGCCACTTGCTAGGAGCCTCTACCACTGAAAAAACTCAGTTTCCTAGCCAGGTGCAGTGGCTCATGCCTGTAACCTGTAACCTCAGCACTTTGGGAGGCTGAGGCAGCAGGATTGCTTGAGAACAGGAGTTTGAGACCAACCAGGGCAACGTAGTGAGACCCCACCTCTAAAAAAAAAAAAAGCCAGGCATGGTGGTGCACGCATGTATTTGGGGGGATTACTTGAGCCTGGGAGGTTGAGGCTGCAGTGAGCTATGGGGGGTGCCACTGCACTCCAGCCTGGGAGACAGAGTAAGACCTTGTCTCAGTAACAAAAACCAAAACCAACCTAACAAACAAAAAAGGAAAGAAACCCTCATTTTCCTTCTCTGTTAATATGGGTGATAATGCCTACTCTATAGAGTTGTTGGAAGGCATAGTGATAGACTTTTTAACACATTTGACACTCGCTGGTAGATAGCAGGTACTTAGTAAAAAGTGACAATGGGCTGGGCATGGTGGCTCACTCCTGTAATCCCAGCACTTTGGGAGGCTGAGGCGGGCGGATCACCTGAGGCTCACATGAGACCAGCCTGGCCAACATGGTGAAACCCCGTCTCTACTAAAAATACAAATATTAGCTGGGTGTGGTTGAGGGCACCTGTAGCTACTCAGGAAACTGAGGCAGGAGAACAACTTGAACACAGGAGGTGGAGTTTGCAGTGAGCCATTGCATTCCAGCCTGGGCAACAAGAGTGAAACTCTGTCTCAAAAAAAAAAATTAAAAAATAAAAAAAGTGACAATGATCATTCCTGGTGTTAATAACAGACTTTTTTTTTTTTAAATGAGATGGAGTCTCGCTCTGTTGCCCAGACTGGAGTGCAGTGGTGTGATCTGGGCTCACTGCAATCTCCACCTCCCAGGTTCAAACGATTCTCCTACCTCAGCCTCCCCAGTAGCTGGGACTACAGGCACCCACCTCCATGCCTGGCTAATGTTTTTTGTATTTTTAGTAGAGATGCGGTTTCACCATGTTGGCCAGGCTGATCTCGAACTCCTGACCTCAAGTGATCCTCCCACTCAGGCCTCCCAAAAGCTGGGATTACAGGCAAGAGCCACCACACTTGGTCTTTCTTTAATTTTAATCAATTTAAATGTAAAGAGCTGTATGTAGCTAGGAGCTACTGAATTGGACAGCACAGCCTTAAGGAGAGTGGAAACCAGCTGAATCCAGTTGAAACAGGAGTTAAACAAGTTGGCGCCAGCCAACATTGAATGACCTTGGCTGAAACCATCTGAAACTGGTTGAAAGGAGCCACAAACTGTTCACAACCAGCTGAAGCTGGATTAACCGGGCTGAAACTGGATGAAGTCATTTGAAACCAGCGGAAACTGGATCAAACCAGTGGACAGTGGTTGAAACCAGATGAAATCATTAAAGTAGGGTTTGTCATATTATTTTGCCTCTTGATGAACTAGTCCTGGCTTTTTTTTTTTTTTTTTTTTTTTTTAGGCAGAGTCTTGCTCTGTCATTCAGGCTGGAGTACAGTGATGCAATCTTGGCTCATCGCAGCCTCTGCCTCCCACGTTCAAGAGATTCTTGCGCCTTGGCCTACTGAGTAGCTGGGATGACAGGTGCCCATCACCATGCCTGGCTAATTGTTTTTTTTTTTTTTTTTTTTTTTTTTTGAGACGAAGTCTTGCTCTGTCACCCAGGCTGAAGTGCAGTGGCCAGATCTCGGCTCACTGCAAGCTCCGCCTCCCAGGTTCACGCCATTCTCCTGCCTCAACCTCCCGAGTAGCTGGGACTACAGGCGCCTGCCACCTCGCCTGGCTAGTTTTTTGTATTTTTTAGTAGAGACGGGGTTTCACCGTGTTAGCCAGGATGATCTCGATCTCCTGACCTCGTGATTCGCCCGTCTCGGCCTCCCAAAGTGCTGGGATTACAGGCTTGAGCCACCGTGCCCGGCCACCTGGCTAATTTTTGTATTGTTAGTAGAGGCGGGGTTTCACCATGTTGTCCAGGATGGTCTCGAACTCCTGACCTCATGTGATCTGCCCGCCTCAGCCTCCCAAAGTGCTGGGATTACAGGCATGAGCCATCACACCTCGGTTTAAACAATATAATTTTATTCCCTCACAATTCTGGAGGCTAGAAGTCAGGTTAAGGGGTTGGCAGATGAGGTTATTTCTGACACTTGCCTTATCGGTAGCTGTCTTCTCCTGGTGTGTTCACATGGTCTCCTCTCTGTACACATTTCCTCTTCTTATTGACATAAGGACCAGCCATATTGGATTAGAATCCACTCTGACAACTCATTTTAATTCAGTCATCTCTTTAAAGACCCTGTCTCCAAACACAGCCACATTCTGAGGTTCTGGGACTTAGGACTTCAAGATGTGAATTTTGGGATGACAAAATGTAGCCCATAGCAGTCTTAAACCAACTGGTGCCAATGCACAGCTCTCTCTTTTTTTTTTTTTTTGAAATGGAGTCTCACTTTGTCACCCAGGAGGGAGTGCAGTGGTGCTATTTTGGCTCACTGCAACCTCCGTCTCCAGGGTTCAAGTGATTCTCCTGCCTTAGCCTTCTGAGTAGTTGGGATTACAGGTGCCCACCACCACTCCCAGCTAATTTTTGTATTTTTAGTAGAGACCGGGTTTCACCATGTTGGCCAGGCTGGTCTTGAACTTCTGACCTCAGGTGATCCGCCCGCCTCGGCCTCCCAAAGTGCTGGGATTACAGGTGTGAGCCCCGGTGCCCAGTTGCATACACATTTAGTTTTATTCTAACAAAGTAGCTTGTATATTTTAAGATATAAAACTGAACATCTTTTTTCCTCTCTGGAGAAATATAAGGAAAACCAAGGAAGTTTTTACAACAAACATTTTTAAACATTTATAACAGTAGAAGGAAGAGTACAGTGAACCCCCATGGACCCATTGCCCAGCTTAAATAGCAATCAGGATTTTGCCAATGTGCTTCAAACTATTCTCCCCTTCCCCTCTTTTTCTTGGCTGGCATGTTTTAAAGCAAATCCTAGATATGTTGTAAAAAGAAAATGTAAAAATAAAACAGAACAAAAATTACAATGAAGAATACTATTTCCAAATAAGATCTGGCCGGGCGTGGTGGCTCATGCCTGTAATCTCAGCACTTCGGGAGGCTGAATGGGGGCAGATCACATGAGGTCAGGAGTTCAAGACCAGCCTGGCCAACATGGTGAAACCCCGTCTCCACAAAAATACAAAAATTAGCCAGGCATGGTTGCATGCCCCTGTACTCTCAGCTACTTGGGAGGCCGAGGCACAAGAATCACTTGAACCTGGGAGGTGGAGGTTATAGTGAGCCAAGATCACACCACTGCACTCCAACCTGGGCAACACAGCGAGACTCTGTTTCAAAAAAAAAAAACGATCTGTTAGGCTGGGTGCAGTGGCTTATGCCTGTAATTGTCTGTACAACTTTGAGAGGCTGAAGTGGGATGATTGCTTGAGCCCAGGAGCTTGAGACCAGCCTGGCCTGGGCAACGTAGCAAGAACCCCCATCTCTACAAAAATATAAAAGCCAGACGTGGTGGTACATGCCTGTGGTCCCAGCTACTTGGAAGGCTGAAGCAGGAGGATCATATGAGCCCAGGAGCTTGAAACCAGCCTGGGCAGTATCAGAGACCCCGTCTCTACAAAAAATTTTAAAAATTAGCCAGGCATGGTAATGTGCACCTATGGTCCCAGTTACTTGGGAGGCTGAGACTGGAGGATCACTTGAGCCCAGGAGTTTAAGACTGCAGTGAGCTATCACGGCACCACTGAACTCCAGCCTGGCTGAACAACAGAGTGAGACTCTGTCTCTAAAAAACAAGCAAACAAACAAGAGAACTAGGTGTAGTGTGTAGTGCGTCACATCTATAATTCCATCACTTTGGAAGGCGGAGGTGGGAGGCTAGATTGAGCCCAGGAGTTTGAGACTAGCCTGGGCAACATGGCAAAACCCCGTCTCTAAAAAAATATATAAAATTTAGCCAGGCATGGTCCCTATGGTCCCAGCTGGGAGGCTGAGGCAGAAGGATCATCTGAGCCCAGGAGGTCGAGGCTGCAGTGAGCCGTGATTGTGCCACCACACTGCAGAATGGGTGAAAGAGCGAAACCCTGCCTCAAAACAAACAAATATACAACAACAACAACAACAAAAAGCCCTCAAATAAGATCCTTTATGTTCTTCAGTTTCTCCATCAAGCAGCAGGGCCCTGGGTAGCATTAGGAGTGGATTTTATTTCTTGTCTTTTTTTTTTTTTTTTTTTTTTTTTTTTTTTTTTTTTTTTTTTGGGGGGGGTTGCCTCTTCCCCCC
>NC_037670.1:7913452-7945564 GCF_003255815.1 Theropithecus gelada | reverse complement strand
TTTTGAGACGGAGTCTCGCTCTGCCGCCCAGGCTGGAGTGCAGTGGCCGGATCTCAGGTCACTGCAAGCTCCGCCTCCCGGGTTCACGCCATTCTCCTGCCTCAGCCTCCCGAGTAGCTGGGACTACAGGCGCCCGCCACCTCGCCCGGCTAGTTTTCTGTATTTTTTAGTAGAGACGGGGTTTCACCGTGTCGGCCAGGATGGTCTCGATCTCCTGACCTCGTGATCCGCCCGTCTCGGCCTCCCAAAGTGCTGGGATTACAGGCTTGAGCCACCGCGCCCGGCCTCTTGTCTTTTTTTAAACGGAGTCTCGCTCTGTCGCCCAGGCTGTAGTGCAGTGGCGCGATCTGGGCTCACTGCAAGCTCTGCCTCCCAGGTTCACACCATTCTCCTGCCTCAGCCTTCCGAGTGGCTGGGATTACAGGTGCCTGCCACCATACCCATCTAATTTTTTGTATTTTTAGTAGAGGCGGGGTTTCACTGTGTTAGCCAGGATGGTCTCGATCTCCTGACCTCATGATCCACTTGCCTCGGCCTCCCAAAGTGCTGGGATTACAGGCGTGAGCCACCGTGCCCGGCCAGGAATGGATTTTATTTTTAAAGCTACAGTTTAAACCACAAGGGCGTCTACTAAATACCACCCAAGGAGAAGCTAAGTTGTCAAAATGCCCACTCAACCCTCCCAAACATCTCAAACCCACCCTTTCCTGATCTTCTCTACTCCAATGTCTTTTGTGTTTGTTTTCTGTTTTATACCGGGAGAAGAGAGAGATTCGTGTTGACAAGTCCTTGTTGTCCAGACTCACACGGATACAGCTGCGGGGAAGGAAGGAAGGCTGCAATGCTGCTGTTTCCATGAACATTTCTGGCACCCTCCAGGTGTCAGCAGGACCAGGGGAGTGGAGAACTGGTCCCCCTCCCCACTCCTCTATAGAACACAGTAGTGTGTGAATTTTGTACAGATTTTGTTGAGAAAGAAAGGAGTAAAAAGGACTTTTGGGGCCAAAAATATTTCCTGTTTTTTTTTTTTTTTTTTTTTTTGAGATGGAGTCTCCCTCAGTGGCCCAGGCTGGAGTGCAGTGGCTGGATCTCAGCTCACTGCAAGCTCCGCCTTCCGGGTTCACGCCATTCTCCTGCCTCAGCCTCCCAAGTAGCTGGGACTACAGGCGCCCGCCACCTCGCCCGACTAGTTTTTTGTATTTTTTAGTAGAGATGGGGTTTTACCGTGTTAGCCAGGATGGTCTCGATCTCCTGACCTCGTGATCCACCTGTCTCGGCCTCCCAAAGTGCTGGGATTACAGGCTTGAGCCACCGCGCCCGGCCAATATTTCCTCTTTTTCAAATAAATTGCGCATCAGGATTTAGAGAGAATGCAAGAGGGAGTTCAGAGGCACCAGGTGACCAAACCTAAGAGAAAAGAACCGTCTGGGTGCGGTGACTCACGCCTGTGAGTCTTTGGGAGGCCGAGGCGGTCACATTACTTGAGGTCAGGAGTTCGAGAACAGCCTGGCCAACATAGTGAAACCCTATCTCTACCAAAAATCCAAAAAATTAGCCAGGTGTAATCCCAGCTACTCAGGAGGCTGAGGCGGGAGAACTGTTTGAACCCAGGAGGAGGAGGAGGTTGCAGTGAGTTGAGATTGCATCACTGCACTCCAGCCTAGGCAACAGAGTGAGACGCATCTCAAAAACAAAACAAAACAGCCGGGTGCGGTGGCTCACGCCTGTAATCCCAGCACTTTGGGAGGCCGAGGCAGGCGGATCACAAGGTCAGGAGATCGAGACCATCCTGGCTAACACAGTGAAACTCTGTCTCTACTAAAAATACAAAAAATTAGCCAGGCGAGGTGGCGGGCGCCTGTAGTCCCAGCTACTTGGGAGGCTGAGGCAGGAGAATGGCGTGAACCTGGGAGGCGGAGCTTGCAGTGAGCTGAGATTACGCCACTGCACTCCAGCCTGGGCAACAGAGCGAGACTCCGTCTCAAAACAAAACAAAGCAAAACAAAACAAAAAACCACTTCTTGCTCTTGCTCCCAGGGTCCAGACAAAATTACAAAGGCTAATTGGAAAAGGAAGGTTGGTCTCCATCAATGTTTTATTCCTCTTCATCTCTTCATCTCTCTCCTCCTCATCATCTTTTTGTTTGTTTCTTTGTTTAGAAATGGGGTCTAGCTGTGTTGCCCAAGCTGGAGTGCAGTGGCACACTCATGGCTCACTGCAGCCTTGAACTCCTGGGCTCAAGCAATCCTCTCACCTTAGCCTCCTGAGAGGCTGGGACCACAGGTGTGTGCTACAACACTTGGCTAACTTTTATATTTTTTGTAGAGACAGGGTTTTTCTATGTTGCCCAGGCTGGTCTTGAACTTCTGGGCTCAATCCATCCTCCTGCCTCCACTTTCCAAAGTGCTGGGATTTCAGGCATGAACCACTGCACCCAGGATTTTTTTTTTTGTTTTTTTGAGGCAAGGTCTAGCTATGTTGCCCACGCTGGAGTGCAGTGGTGCCATCATAGCTCACTGCAGCTGTAAACATCTGGGCTCAAGGGATCCACTTGCCTCAGTCGCCCAAGTAGCTGGGACTGTAGGCATACATCACTATGCCTGGTTAATTAAAAAAATTTTTTTTTGTAGAGACAGGGCCTCACTATATTCCTCAGAATGGTCTTGAACTCCTGGGCTCAAATGATCCTTCTGCTTCAGCCTCCCAAAGTGCTGAGATCACAGGCATGAGCCACCACATCCGGCCAGACCCCACCTCTTGATCGGCAAGAGGTCATGTGGAGAAAGGGCATAGGGAATGGGAGAGATCCCTGTGGCTATCTCTAGAAAATATAATTCGTCAGCTGGGTGTGGCAGCTTACATCTGTAATGCTAGCACTTTCGGAGGCTGAGGCAGGTGGATCACTTGAGGTCAGGAGTTCAAGACCAGCCTGGCCAAGATGGTGAAACCCTGGCTCTAATAAAAATACAAAAATTATCTGGGTGTGGTCGTGGGTGCCTGTAGAGTCAGCTACTTGGGAGGCTGAGGCAGGAGAATCACTTGAGCCCAGGAGGCAGAGGTTGCAGTGAGCCAAGATTGTGCCACTGCACTCCAGCCTGGGTGATAGAGCAAGACCACACAACAAACAAACAAACAAACAAACAAACAAACAACAATTTGTCACACCTTCCCAATTGCTTCTGCAGTGAATATGGCCTGTTGCTAACTCTGGTGGCCTGTCCTGACTTGTCTGAACCTGCTTCCAGGGTCAGGGCACCAGGAGAAGGGACTTTCTGCTTCTTCATGCTGGCTTTGTTCAGCCCCTACCGGATGCTTGGCCACGTTCTTCCCAGATTTCCATTTATTTCAGTTGAATCTGAGATTGGCTCCCCATTTTTATTAATAATTAGATGACACAGCCAGGTGCAGTGGCTCACGCCTGTAATCCCAGCACTTTAGGAGGCTGAGGCGGGTTGATCATGAGGTCAGTAGTTCGAGACCAGCCTGGCCAACATAGTGAAACCCCGTCTCTACAAAAATACAAAAATAAGCCAGGCATGATGGCGGGTGCCTGTAGCCATAGCTACTCAGGAGGCTGAGGCAGGAGAATCACTTGAACCTGGGAGGTGGAGGTTGCAGTGAGCTGAGATCATGCCATTGTACTCCAGACTGAGTGACAGAGCGACACTCCATAGAAAGAAAGAAAGAGAAGGAGGCAGGGAAGGAAGGGAGGGAGGGAAGGAAGGAAGGAAGGAAGGAAGGAAGGAAGGAAGGAAGGAAGGAAGGAAGGAAGGAAGGAAGGAAGGAAGGAAAAGAAAGAAAGAAAATATGATGACCCCTGGAGCTGACTCTATTCCCAAATCAGGATTTTCATCAAGGTAAATATCTAGGCTGGGCCGGGTGGCTCAAGCCTGTAACCCCAGCACTTTGGGAGGCTGAGGTGGGCAAATTGCTTGAACTCAGGAGTTCAAGACCATCCTGGACAACATGGTGAAACCCCATCTCTACCAAAAATACAAAAACTTAGCCAGGCGTGGTGGCGTGTGCCTGTAGTCCCAGATACTTGGGAGGCTGAGACTGGAGAACTGCTTGAACCCGGGAGGCGGAGGTTGCAGTGAGCCGAGATTATGCCACTGCACTCTAGCCTGGTGACAGAGTGAGACTCTGTTTAAAAAAAAAAAAAAAAAAAAAAAAAAAAAAGGGCTTGAATCGGGAGAGTGGGAGAGTGACATGATCTGATTTACACTTGTAAAAAGATGAGTCTCATGAATACTTAGTGTTGGCAGAGATTTGAAACAAAGAATTCGCTCATATGTGCTGGTGGGAATGGAAGTTGTAGAAACACCAAGGGAACCCCAGTACCAGCAATGGACTTACTCACACCCCATAACCCAGCAACTCCGCTCCCGGGTGAATGTTCTAGAAAGATGCGTGTGTGCAGGAATGTTCATCACAACACTGTTCGAAGTGGCGCTGGAAGGACCCAAGTGTCCACCAGCAGGAGAAATGAGCAAATGCACTGTGGCATACTCTTTTTTCTCTTTTTTTTGAGACAGAGTCTCACTCTGTCGCCCAGGCTGGAGTGCAGTGGCGGGATCTCGGCTCACGGCAACCTCCGCCTTCCGAATTCAAGCGATTCTCCTGCCTCAGCCTCCCGAGTAGCTGGGATTACAGGTGCCTGCCACTACGCCTGGCTAATTTTTTGTAATTTTAGTAGAGATGGGGTTTCACTGTGTTAGCCAGGATGGTCTCGATCTCATGACCTCATGATCCGCCCGCCTCGGTCTCCCAAAGTGCTGGGATTACAGGCGTGAGCCACTGCGCTCGGCCCCAGCTAATTTTTTGTATTTTTAGTAGAGATGGTGTTTCACCATGTTGGCTAGGCTGGTCTCAAACTCCTGACCTCAAACTCATGACAGGTGTGAGCCACTGTGCCCGGCCACTGTAGCATATTCTTACAATGGAACAAGAAAGAAGAAGCTGCTGCTTCATTCAACAACATGTATGTATCTCATGTTCACCATGTATGAACATAATGATGAGACCAAGGAGTAACACACAAAAGCATGTACAAAATATGATTCCATGCAAGCAAAGTCTTTTTTTATATATATAATATATATAATATATATTATATATATAACATATATATAATATATATTATATATAACACATATATATAATATATATTATATAATATATATATATATATTTTTTGAGACGGAGTCTCGGCCTGTTGCCCAGGCTGGAGTGCAGTGGCGCGATCTCGGCTCACTGTAAGCTCTGCCTCCCGGATTCACGCCATTCTCCTGCCTCAGCCTCCTGAGTAGCTGGGGTAACAAAGCACGTGCCACCATGACCGGGTAATTTTTGTATTTTTAGTAGAGATGGGGTTTCACCATGTTGGCCAGGCTGACTTTTCAATATTTAAAAATTCTAGGCCGGGCGTGGTGGCTCAAGCCTGTAATCCCAGCACTTTGGGAGGCCGAGGCGGGTGGATCACGAGGTCAGGAGATCGAGACTATCCTGGCTAACATGGTGAAACCCCGTCTCTACTAAAAATACAAAAAACTAGCCGGGCGTGGTGGTGGGCGCCTGTAGTCTCAGCTACTTGAGAGGCTGAGGCGGGAGAATGGCGTGAACCCGGGAGGCGGAGCTTGCAGTGAGCCGAGATCAGGCCACTGCACTCCAGCCTGGGAGACACAGCGAGACTCCGTCTCAAAAAAAAAAAAAAAAATAAATAAATAAATAAATAAATAAATAAAAATTCTTATTTCAATAGCGTTCAACATTTTTATTTCTGAGATTTTAGTGTGCCTGCCACCTGAGTAGTGTACATTGTACCTGATGTGTTGTTTTTTATCCCTAGCACCCCTCCCCGCACCCATGCATGCCAAATTTAAGAACAGGCAAAACAGGTCAGGTGCAGTGACTCATGCCTGTAGTCTCAGCACTTTGGGAGGCCAAGATGGGTGGATCCCTTGAGCCCAGGAATTTGACACCAGCCTGGGCAACATGGTGAAACCCTGTCTCTATTAAAAAATACAAAAAATTAGCTGAGCATGGTGACGTGCACCTGTAATCCCAGCTACTTGGGAGGCTGAGGTAGGAGAATCACTTGAACCCAGGAGGTTGAGGTTATAGTGAGCTATGATTGTGCCACTGCACTCCAGCCTAGGTGACAGAGTGAGACCCTGTGTCAAAAAAAAAAAAAAAAGGTCCGGGCGCGGTGGCTCATGCCTGTAATCCCAGCACTTTGGAAGGCTGAGGTGGGCAGATCATGAGGTCAGGAGATGGAGACCATCCTGGCTAACACAGTGAAACGCCGTCTCTACTAAAAATACAAAAAATTAGCCGGACATGGTGGCGGGCGCCTGTAGTCCCAGCTACTCGGGAGGCTGAGGCAAGAGAATAGCATGAACCCGGGCAATGGAGCTTGCAGTGAGCTGAGATCATGCCACTGCACTCCGGTCTGGACAACAGAGCAAGACTTTGTCTCAAAAAAAAAAAAAAGCCAGGCAAAACAATATTATTTAAGAATACATATATAGATGGGATAAATGATGAAATTATTTTATTTTATTATTTATTTTTTGAAGATATCACTGCCACCCAGGCTGGAGTGCAGTGGGGTGATCATGGCTCACTGCATCCTCCACCTTCCAGGCTGAAGTGCTCCTCCTGCCTCAGCCTCCTGAGTCGCTGGGACTACGAGGCACACACCACCACACCCAGCTAATCTTTTTTATTGTTTGTGGAGATGGGGTCTTGCCATGTTGCCCAGGCTAATAAATAGTGAAATTATTTTAAAGAGCAAGAAAAGAATGTGCATCAGCACATGAATGAATAAAGACAATGTGATATATACATACAATGGAGTATTTAATTCAGCCTTAAAAATAAGGAGATCCTGTCATTTGCAACACCATGATTGAACTTGGGGATGTTATGCTAAGTGAAAGAAGCCAATTCTATAAAATCCCACCCATATAAGGTGTTTAAAATAATCAAACTCTGGCTGGGTGTGGTGGCTCACGCCTGTATTCCCAATACTTGGAAAGGCCAAGGTGGGCGGATCACATGAGGCCTGGAGTTTGAGACCAGCCTGGCTAACACAGTGAAATCCTGTCTCTGCTAAAAATACAAAAATTAGCCAGTCGTGGTGGGGTACACCTGTAGTCCCAGCTACTTGGGAGGCTGAGGCAGGAGAACTGCTTGAACCTGGGAGACGGAGGTTGCAGTGAGCCGAGACTGTGCCACTGCACTCCAGCCTGGGAGATAGAGTGAGACTCTGTCTCAAAAAAAAAAAAAAAAAGAGTCAAACTCACAGAAGCAGAGAATAGCGTAGTGGTTGCCAGGGGCTGGGAGGATGGGAAATGGAGAACTGTTCTTCAATGGGCGCAAAGTTTCTGTTATATAAGGTGAGTAAATTCTTGAGATCTGCTGTCCAAAATAGTACCGGTAATTCACAAGCCACCAAGCCAGACCAGGTCTCAGTCTTCAGTGAGCCTATGCCCCAGGGTTGTGACTTTCACAGATTTCTCTCAGTTCCATCCCCACTGCCCTTTAGGTTACATAGGAAGGCTGGGGGAGCTGGAATAGGTATTTCTCTTATCCAATTGTGGAAGGAGGGGGTCAGGTTGGACATTTTCTTTTTCTGCAGGCCAATTAGGCTCTGGTAAAATAGTTTCAATAGAGGGCAGGCCTTGCTAAGAGGAACAGAATGGGCCCGGTGCGGTGGCTCACGCCTGTAATAGCAGCACTTTGGGAGGCCGAGGCAGGCGGATTACAAGGTCAGGAGATCGAGACCATCCTGGCTAACACGCTGAAACCCCATCTCTACTAAAAATACAAAAAAATTAGCCAGCCATGGCGGCGGGTGCCTGTAGTCCCAACTACTCTGGAGGCTGAGGCTGGAGAATGGCGTGAACCTGGGAGGCGGAGCTTGCAGTGAGCAGAGATAGCACCACTGCACTCCAGCCTGGGTGACAGAGCAAGACTCTGTCTCAAAAAAACAAAAAACAAGCAAACAAACAAACAAACAAAAACAACAGAATGTTCTAGGCATTTAAAAATATATTTTATTTATTTTGTTATGTATTCATTTATTTTTGAGATGGAGTCTGGCTCTCTTGCCCAGGTTGGAGTGCAGTGGCGAGATCTTGGCTCACTGCAACCTCTGCTTCCAGGGCTCAAACCAACCTCCCACTTCAGCCTCCTGAGTAGCTGGGACTACAGATGCCTGCCACTATGCCCGGCTAAATTTTGTATTTTTTCTAGAGATGAGGTTTCGTCATGTTGCCTAGGCTGGTCTCCAACTCCTGGGCTCAAGTGATCCTCCTGCCTTAGCCTCCCAAAGTGCTGGGATTACCAGAGTGACCCACCACACGTGGCCTCTAGGCAGATTTTTATGTTTTTATTTTTAATTTAATTTTTTAATGTTTTTATTTTTGGTATCTAAAATACCAAAATACCACTCTTTTGCCTAGGGTGGAGTGCAGTGGCATGATCTTGGCTCACTGCAACCTCCACCTCTTGGGTTCAAGCAATTCTCCTGCCTCAGCCTCCCAAGTAGGTAGGACTACAGGTACGCGCTGCCGTACCTGGATAATTTTTTTTTTTTGAGACGGAGTCTTGCTCTGTCGCTCAGGCTGGAGTGCGGTGGCCGGATCTCAGCTCACTGCAAGCTCCGCCTACTGGGTTTACACCATTCTCTTGCCTCAGCCTCCCGAGTAGCTGGGACTACAGGCGCCCGCCACCTCGCCCAGCTAGTTTTTTTGTATTTTTTAGTAGAGACGGAGTTTCACTGTGTTAGCCAGGATGGTCTCGATCTCCTGACCTCGTAATCCGCCCACCTCGGCCTCCCAAAGTGCTGGGATTCCAGGCGTAAGCCACCGCCCCTGGCCAATTTTTGTATTTTTAAGAGAGATGGAGTTTCACCATGCTGGCCAGGCTGGTCTTGAACTCTCGACCTCAAGTGATCTACCTGCCTTGGCCTCCCAAAGTGTAGGGATTACAGGCCTGAGCCACTGCGCCTGGCCTAGGATTTCTTTGTCTTCTTCCAGTAAGTGTTCGTTCAAGCTCTCCTCTCCCCACTGTTGTTTCTTATCGAGTCCCTCAGCAGTCCTCCAAAAACCATATGATAGATCTAAAATTGCTTTTCAATTCTGGAATTCAAAAAAGTCTGCAGGCTGGGCGAGGTGGCTCACTCTGGTAATCCCAGTAATTTGGGAGGCTGAGGCAGGAGGAGGGCTGGAAGTCAGGTGTTCAAGACCAGCCTGGCCAACATAGCAAGATCTTTGTCTCTACATCTCTACAAACAATTAAAAAATTAGTTGGGCGTGGTGGCATTCACATGTAGTATCAGCTATTCTGGAGGCTGAGGCAGGAGGATTGTTTGAGCCCAGGAGTTCAAGGATGCAGTGAGCTATGATTGTACCACTGCACTCCAGCCTGGGTGACAGAGTGAGACTCTGTCTCTCAAAAAAAGAGGAGGCATGGGTGGGCACGCTGCTCATGCCTGTAATCTCAGCACTTTGGGAGGCCGAGGTGGGTGGATCACTTGAGCTCAGGAGTTCCAGAGTAGCCTGGCCAACATAGTGAAACCTCGTCTCTACTAAATATACAAAAATTAGCGGGGGGTGGTGGCGCAAGTCTGTAATCCCAGATACTCGGGAGGCTGAGGCAGGAGAATCGCTTGAACTTTGGAGGCGGAGGTTGCAGTGAGCTGAGATTGTGCCATTGCAGTCTGCACTCCAGCCTGGGTGGCAGAGTGAGACTCTGTCTCAGAAAAAAAAAAAGAAATAAGAAGGGGAGATTAAGACATTCAGATAGAGACACCAGGGGTGTGTGTGCACAGAGGAAAGACCATGTGAGAACCCAGCAAGGAGGTGGCCATCTGCAAGCCAGGGAGAAAGGCTTCATGAGAAACCACCCCTGCCAACATCTTGATCTTGGACTTCCAGCCTGCAGAGCTATGAGAAAATAAATTTCTGTTGTTTCAGCCACCTGGTCTGTGGTATTTTGTTATAGCAGCCTGAGCAAACTAATACAGCATCTCAAAGATGCCTCTAACCCAATTCCATTCCCACCCTAAGAAAGAACATGCAAGTTCAAGGGTTATAATTTTGAGGTCAGTACAGTAAGTCTGTCCTTTTAAATAGGCCAGACCCATGAATGTAAATGCCATTGGTCCCCTTTGATGAGACATTCTTTGTGCATGGCCTACTCTACTGCCTGAGGCTGGTCTGACCTTATGTTCAAACTCCGTTGCTTGCTTGGGGGCCTTTGGCTCAACCTTTCTTTTTTTTTAGAGGCAGGGTCTTGCTCTGTTGCCCAGGCTGGAATGCCGTGGTGTGACCATAGCTTACTGCAGCCTTCAGCTCCTGGGCTCAACTAGTTGCCCCATCTCAGCCTCCTGAGCAGCTGGGACTATATGTGCACATTACTATGTCTGACTCATTTTAAAATTGTAATTTTATTTTATTTAATTAATTACTTAATTTTTTTTTTTTTGTTTTTTGAGACAGAGTCTTGTTCTGTTGTCCAGGCTTGAGTCTAGTGGTGTGATCTCAGCTCACTGCAGCCTCAAACTCCTGGCCTTAAGCGATCCTCCCGCTTCAGCCTTCAGAGTAGCTGGGACTACAGGTGTGAGCCACCATGCCTGGCTAACTTTTTCATTTTTTGTAAAGACAGGGTCTTGCTATGTTGCCCAGGCTGGTCTCAAACTCCTGGCTTCCAGTGATCCTCCCACCTTGGCCTCACAAAGCACTGAGATTACAGGCATGCACCACTGTGTGTGGCCAGTTTTCAATTCGAACTTGTGTTGTTATAAGCCACCAAATTTGTGGTAATTTTTTTTTTTTTTTGAGACAGAGTTTCACTCTATTGCCCAGGCTGGAGTACAGTGGCCCAGTCTCAGCTCACTGCCACCTCCACCTCCTGGGTTCAAGCAATCCTTCTGTCTCAGCTTCCCGAGTAGCTGGGATTACAGGCATGAGCCACCAAACCTGGCTAATTTTTGTATTTTTAGTAGAGATGGGGTTTCATCATGTTGGCCAGGCTTTTCTGGAACTCCTGACCTCAGGTGATCCTCCCACCTCAGCCTCCCAAAGTGCTGGAGTTATAGGTGTGAGCCACCACATCCAGCTTAATTTGTGGTAATTTTTTATAGCAGCCATGGGGAACTCATACAGATACTAAACCAACCAGAGACCCCCCAGCCCAGTACTCAGTCTTGAATGCGTGGCTGGACTCCAAGCACATTCGCCCATTCTGAGTTGACTAAGCTCATTTGGGCCTGGAGAGAACGTTATTCCA
Source organism: Theropithecus gelada (assembly GCF_003255815.1). Taxonomy (NCBI): domain Eukaryota; kingdom Metazoa; phylum Chordata; class Mammalia; order Primates; family Cercopithecidae; genus Theropithecus; species Theropithecus gelada. The sequence goes on along the minus strand of NC_037670.1, from coordinate 7,934,266 downwards.
GCTGGCCAGCTTCCAGCCCCTCCCAGGAAGGCTGAGTCTCAGATCCAAAGAAAAAGAGAAAGAAAGCCAAGGACCCTCCCTGCCTCCCTCGTCCCTTCCTTCCCCTCCATGGGGCTGGCTGAATGGGAATCTCATGAACTCCTCAGCCCTCGGCAGGCTTCAGCCCCGTGGGACTCTCCTTTGTGGTCAGAGAGTCATAAATTTGCCTTCTGTCATGGCACAGCCAGCAGGCCTGCCCTGTCCTCCTTCTAATTAGGTCTGCAGACCCCAGAGCCTGTCCCTCATCTGCTACTATCCTGGCAGCATGCAGCCGCCTTCCCAACAGAGGCACCAATGATGAGCACACGGGTCAAAGACCTTGACCCCACCATAGCTTTCTCCAGACCATGGCAGCATGGAGGCTGCTCCAGAGTCTGGGCCTGAAAGCTGGATTTCCCTATCGGCCCTTCTCCCAGCCTCTCTCCTCATCAAAAGAGCCATCCTTCATGGCATCATGCATCCAGACTCGCCATGCATTGATCAGCTCTATTAACCTACTTTTCATTCCAAAGCCACGCAGCCATTCCCACCATTTCTGCCCTGTGTAAATCCTCACCCAAAGCACACTGCACGCCCTCTGTCTTCCTGCTATTTTTGTTTGTTTGGTTGGTTTCCTACTCTTTTTTCCTAACAGAGTTTTTGTCTCTCCAAGGTACATGATCCCACAACCCATGTGATTTAAAAATTCTCTCTGGGGCTGGACACGGTGGCTCACGTCTGTAATCCTGGCTTTTTGGGAGGCCGAGGCGGGCAGATTGCTTGAGATCAGGAGTTCAGGCCAGCCTGGCCACATGGTGAAACCCTGTCTCTACAAAATACAAAAATTAGCGGGGATAGTGGCGCAAGTCTGTAATCCCAGCTACTCGGGAGGCTGAGGCAAGAGAATGGCTTGAACCCGGGAGGTGGAAGGTGCAGTGAGCTGAGATTATGCCACTGCACTCCAGCCTGGGCGACAGAGCAAGACTCCATCTCAAAAAAAAAAAAAAAAAAAAAAAAAAAAGAAAAGAAAAAAAATTCTGTTTGGAAGAGTGAAATTCTGTCATTTGCAGGAACACGGGTAAGCTTGGAGACCATTATGTTAAGTGAAATAAACCAGCCATAGAAAGGCAAATGGACTGGGTGTGGTGGCTCGTGCCTGTAATCCCAGCACTTTGTGGAGGTGGGGGGGATTGCTTGAGCCCAGGAGTTCGACACCAGCTTCGGTAACAGAGCGAAACCCCATGCCTACACAAAATAAAAATAAGAAATTAGCTAGGCGTGATGGTGTGCACCTATAGTCCTAGTTACCAGGAAGGCTGAGGCAGGAGGATCGCTTGAGCCCAGGAGGTCGAGGCTGCAGTGAGCTATGACTGCATCACTGCACTCCAGCCTGGGTGACAGAGTGAGACCCTGTCTCAATAAAAAAAAAAAAAAAAAAAAAAAAGACAAATGCCACATGATTGTGTTAATATATGGCAGCTTAAAAAGTTAATCTCATAGAATTAGAGAGGAGAGACCAGGCACTGTGGCTTGCACCTGTAATCTCAGCACTTTGGGAGGCCAAGGCAGGTGGATCACCTGAGGTCAGGAGTTCTAGACCAGCCTGGCCAACAGGGTGAAACCCCATCTCTACTAAAAACACAAAAATGAGCTGGGAGTGGAGGCACACGCCTGTAATCTCATCTACTCAGGAGGCTGAGGCAGGAGAATTGCTTGAACCCGGGGGGCGGAGGTTGCAGTGAGCCGAGATCGCGCCACTGCACTCCAGCCTGGATGATAGAGGGAGACTTTCTCAACAACAAAACAAAACAATTTATTTTCTATATTCAAATAGGTAGAAGAGCAGATTTTGAATGTTCCCAACACAAAGAAATGATAACCGTTTGAGGAAATGAATCTGCTAATCACCCTGATGTGATCATTACACGTTGTATACATATATTGAAATATCACGCTGTACCCTGTAAATTCTCACAATTATTACATAAATGTACAATTATTATATATAAATTAAAAATAATAAAAGCAAGAAAGAGTTCTTTTTGGCATTTTAAACAAGAATTCCCCCTTCTTTTGCTTGTGAATTTGAGAGGCAGGGTTCAAATCACAGCTTGGTTAGTGTGTGACCTTAATGAATGTTCCATTACCTGGGGCAGCACAAACAAACCATCCCACAACTTAGTAGCATTAAATGGATTGCCCCAAACTTAGTGCCTGTCATGATTTATTTGGGCCAGCAATTCTGGAAGTACTTGGCTGTGCAATTCTAGCTGGAGGCAGGTGGAGGGGTGGAGGGAGTAAGGAGGCAGGCGGGGGTGAGAATGGGGCAGTGAAGGATGGGGTAGTGGAAGGCTGGCTGGGGATGCATCTTCATATAGTTTCAGGGCACATCCTAGGGTTAGCTTGGGCTTCCTTGCAGCACGGTGGCCTCAGGGCTATGAATCCATTTACACAACAGCTCGGGGCCACCGCATACATGTTTTAGACTGTAAATTGGAGGCTGAAAAACATCATAACATCACTTTTGCCTTACTCAATGACTATTCTGTTACTAAGGTTGGGCCAAAATTAAAGGGGGGCGGTCACAGGCCCCCACCACCTTTTTTATTTTCAGACAGAGTCTCCCTCTGTTGCCCAGGCTGGAGCGCAGGGGCGCGATCATAGCTCACTGCAGCCTTGACCTCCCAGGCTCAAGCAATCATCCTGCTTCAGCCTGCCAAGTAGCTGGGACATGGACATGCACCATCACACCTGGCTAATTAAAAAATATATATATATATTTTTGGGAGGCTGAGGTGGGCAGATCACCTGAGGTCAGGAGTTCAAGACCAGCTTGGCCAACATAGTGAAACCCCACCTCTACTAAAAATGTAAAAATTAGCCGGGTGTGGTGGGGTGCACCTGTAGTCCCAGCTACTCAGGAGGCTGAGGCAGGAGAATCACTTGAACCCAGGAGGCGGATGTTTAGTGTGCTGAGGTTGTGCCACTGCACTCCAGCCTGGGTGACAGAGCGAGACTCCGTCTCAAAAACAAACAAACAAACAAACAAACAAACCAACCAACCAAAGCCATCCTGGGCTGCATGTGGCCCGTGGGCTGCAGGTTGGACAAAGTTTTTCTAGACTCTAGGGCCTCAGTGTCTTCCCTGTCTAGCCCTTGCCAGTGTCTTTTTTTTTTTTTTTCCCCGAGATAGAGTCTTGCTCTGTCACCCAGGCTGGAGTGCAATGGCATGATCTCTGCCCACTGCAACCTCTGCCTCCAGGTTCAAGCAATTCTCCTGCCTCAGCCTCCCGGGTGGCTGGAATTACAGGTGCCCACCACCACACCCGGCTAATTTTTGTGTTTTTAGTAGAGACGGGGGTTTCACCATGTTGGCCTGCCTGGTCTCAAACTCCTGACCTCGTGATCCACCTGCCGTGGCCCCCCAAAGTGCTGGGATTACAGGTGTGAGCCACCGCGCCTGGCTGCCTGTGTCTTTATGTTCCTTCCCCTCCCAGTCCACACGGTCCCGGTTGCCCCTCTCATATCCACCATCCACACTGCAGGCAACATGAGCTTTCTAAAATCTCTATCATGACACTCTTTGCTAAAAATCTTCAGTGGCTTCCCCAGGACCCAAGAAGAAACTGCAAACTCCTTGGGCTGATATTTGCCATCTGTCAGCATCTGGCTGCATTTTTTTTTTTTTTTTTTTGAGACAGAGTCTTGCTGGGTTGTGTAGGCTGGAGTGCAGTGGTGTGATCATGGCTTACTGTAGTCTTGAACTCCTGGGCTCAAGTGATCCTCCTGCCTCAGGCTCCTAAGTAGCTGGGACTACAGGTGCACACTACCACACAGGCTAATTTTTAATTTTTATTTTGTAGAGATGGGGGTCTTGCTATGTTCCCTAGGCTGGCCTTGAACTTCCGGCCTCAAGTGATTCTCCTGCCTCAGCCTCCCAAAGAGCTGGGATTACCGGCATGAGACACTGGGCCCAGCCTCTGGCTCTGTATTGAGTTTTCATCTTCCTCTCCTGCTTCCCCCTTCTCAGGTCCCATATCCCAGTGGTGAGAGACTCTGCCCTGTGCCCAGCCCCGGATGACCCCTGGTCCCTTATGTCCAGGGGCCTCCCCACACACAGTTCCTGTGCCTGGAAAACATGGCCTCCTCTCCTTGGCCTTGGAGGGGGATCTCAGGGTTTATCTTGCATGTCTCCTCCTCCAAGAAGCCCTCCATGTCCTGCCTGGACCCTCAGTGCTCCAGCTGCTCTGGAGCCACATTCACGCGGCTGCTTCTCATCTCCCTAGGGTCGCCCAGGAGAGGCTCTGTCTCCTCCATCCTCGCAGCTCCATCCCTGGACAGAGCCCAGCACATGGCGGTGAGAGTGAGTGTTCATGGATGGCATTAATGATATGTCCCATCTCATTTATCCCCCTGCACATAATGGTGGTTTGACAATTTTTTTTCCAAGTAGCAAATATTAATTTTTTTTGTTTGTTTGTTTAGAGATGGGGTCTTGCTCATCACTCCTAGGCTGGAGTGCAGTGGCGTGATCCAACTGCAACCTCCAGCTCCTGGGCTCAAGCGATCCTCCCGCCTCAGCAACCTGAGTAGCTGGGACTGCAGGCATGCGCCACCATGCCTGGCTGATGTTTAAATTGTTTGTGGAGATTGGGGTCTCACTATATTGTCCAGGCTGATCTCAGACTGCTGGGCTCAAGCCATTCTTCTACCTTGGCCTCCTAAAAGGCTGGGATTATAGGTGTGAGCCACTGTACCTGGCCTGCATATATTAGTTTTTATCCTTTTTTTTTTTTTTTGAGACAGAATCTTGCTTTATTACCCAGGCTGGAGTGCAGCTGTGCGATCTCGGCCCACTGAAACCTCCACCTTCTGGATTCAAGTGATTCTCACGTCTCAGACTCCTGAGTAGCTAGGATTACAGGTGCATTCCACCACGCTCAGCTAATTTTTGTATTTTTAGTAGAGACAGGGTTTCATCACGTTGGCCAGACTAGCCTCAAATTCCTGACCTCGGGTGATCTGCCTACCTTGGCCTCCCAAAGTGCTGGGATTATAGACATGAGCCACCATGCCTGGCCATTAATTTTTTTTTTTTTTTTTTTTTGAGACGGAGTCTTGCTCTGTCGCCCAGGCTGGAGTGCAGTGGTGCGATCTCCACTCACTGCAAACTTCACCTCCCGGGTTCACGCCATTCTCCTGCCTCAGCCTCCTGAGTAGCTGGGACTACAGGCACCCACCACCGCGCCCGGCTAATGTTTGTATTTTTAGTAGAGACGGGGTTTCACCATGTTAGCCAGTGTGGTCTCGATCTCCCGACCTCGTGATCCACCCGTCTCGGGCTCCCAAAGTGCTGGGATTACAGGTGTGAGCCACCGTGCCCGGCCTTTTTTTTTTTTTTTTTTTTGGAGATGGAGTCTCGCTCTGTTGCCCAGGCTGAACTGCAGTGGCCTAATCTTGGCTCACTGCAACCTCTGCCTCCTGGGTTCAAGTGATTCTCCTCCCTTAGCCTCCCAATTAGGTGGGACTACAGGCGCATGCCACCACGCCTGGCTAAGTGTTTGTATTTTTAGAAGAGATGAGGTTTTACCATGTTGGCCAGGCTGGTCTTGAACTCCTGAACTCAGGTGATCCACCTGCCTTGGCTTCACAAAGTGCTGGGATTACAGGAGTGGGCTGATTGTGTCTGGCCAGTGGTCATTAATTTTTAGAACAATGTTTTTAACCCTGATCAAATAATTTTCATGCTCATCTCCAGACATTTAAACAAACCAAAAAAAAAAAAAAAATTACCTGTAATCCTACAATGTGCCAAATGTGATGTTTACATTCACATTTGAGGTGTGTACTTCTAGATTTCTCTCTCTTCTCCCACCACAATCTCTCTCCATTGTTAAAAAATAGACTCAAATTCCTCCATACATGTTATAACCTGTTTTTCTCATGTAACTATAAATAAAGAGCAGATTTTTATATTCTTCTTATTTGTTATTTTATTTTATTTTATTTTTGAAATGGAGTCTTGCTGTGTAGCCCAGACTGGAGTGCAGTGGCGCGATCTCGGCTCACTGTAACCTCTGCCTCCCGGGTTCAAAGGATTCTCCTACCTCAGACTCCCGTATATCCTTGTTAATTATTCGTCATCTGAAGTTGATGCTTTCTTGTTATTTTCTTTGATTTTCTCTTTTTCCATACAGATTATGCTATGTTTGTATTTTTTTTTTTTTTTGAGATGGAATCTCGCTCTGTCTCCCAGGCTGGAGTGCAGTGGTGCAATCTCGGCTCACTGCAACCTCTGCCTCTCGGGTTCAAGTGATTCTTCTACCTTAGCCTCTCGAGTAGCTGGGATTACAGGCATGCACCACCATGCCTGGCTAATCTTTGTATTTTTAGTAGAGACGGGGTTTGCTGTGTTGGCCGGACTGGTCTCGAACTCCTGACCTCGTGATCCACTCGCCTTGGCATCCCAAAGTGTTGGGATTACAGGCATGAGCCACCATGTCCAGCCTATCTTTGCTTTTATATTTGTATCATAAGATGTGCATCTCATTGGAATTTTACTAGTGGTTGACTTTTAACTTCAAAAAACCCAAGTATGAATCTATGTTTCTTTACTCTTCAAAGTCCTAAGCAAAACATGGTCTGTGGATGCCTCTCTGTAGCAATGAAAGATGTAACAAGTTTTTATTTTCTTTCTCCTCCATCATCATCCAGCTTTTGTGGATTTAAACAGGGTTTTATTTATTTGCTTGTGTGTGTGTATATATATATATATATTTTAGAGACAGAGTCTCACTCTGTTGGAGTACAGTGATGCAATAAAAGCTCACTGCAGCCTTGAGCTCCTGGACTCAAGTGATGCTCCCACCTCAGCCTCCCGAGTAGCTGTGATACACGCATGCACCACCATGAATGGCTAATTTTCAATTTTCAATTTTTTTTTTTCTGAGATGGAGTCTTGCTCTGTCTCCCAGGCTGGAGTACAGTGGCGTGATCTCGGCTCACTGCAAGCTCCGCCTCCCAGGTTCATGCCATTCTCCTGCTTCAGCCTCCTAAGCAGCTGGGACTACAGGCGCCCGCCACCACACCTGGTTAATTTTGTTTTTGTAGTTTTAGTAGAGACAGGGTTTCACTGTGTTATCCAGGATGGTCTCTTATCTCCTGACCTCATGATCTGCCCGTCTCGGGCTCCCAAAGTGCTGGGATTACAGGCATAATCCACTGTGCCCGGTCTTTCAATTTTTTTTTTTTTTTGGTAGAGTGATGGAGGTCTTGCTGTGTTGCGTAGGCTGGTCTCGAACTCCTGACCTCAAGTGATCTGCCCGCCCGGGCCTCCTAAAGAGTTGAGATTACCGGCATGAGCCACCACACCCGGCCAAACAAGGTTTGAAACTTAAAAAATATCATTGAATTATTCACATTATTTATTTTCTTATTCAGAGATTTTGAAATTTGCATGGTTTTATGACCCATCAACAATACCATTTAGTCTTTTTTTTTTTTTTTTTTGAGACGGAGTCTCGCTGTGTCGCCCAGGCTGGAGTGCAGTGGCGTGATCTCGGCTCACTGCAAGCTCCGCCTCCCGGGTTTACGCCATTCTCCTGCCTCAGCCTCCCGAGTAGCTGGGACTACAGGCACCCGCCACCTCGCCCGGCTAGTTTTTTGTATTTTTAGTAGAGATGGGGTTTCACCGTGTTAGCCAGGATGGTCTCGATCTCCTGACCTCGTGATCCACCCATCTCGGCCTCCCAAAGTGCTGGGATTACAGGCTTGAGCCACCGCGCCTGGCCCCGTTTAGTCTTAATTCCAGGCTTTAGGGCTTTTTGCTGGGTTTCTTCAGTTCTGTGTTTTTATTTTATACTTCAATGGCCAAAGTATGTCCTCCAGTAATTTTGTTCAGGAGAGACTGACTTTCTAAGCCCTTTTACTACCAGAAATACTGTCTTTCTTCGTTAAAAAACATTTTTTAAATTTAAATTTAAATTTAAATTTTTTTTTTTTGAGATGGAGTCTTGCTCTGTCACCCAGGCTAAAGTGCAGTGGCGTGATCTCAGCTCACTGCAACCTCTGCCTCCTGGGTTCAAGTGATTCTTCTGCCTCAGCCTCCTGAGTAACTGGGATTACACATGTATATCACCACACCTGGCTAATTTTTGGATTTTTAGTAGAGATGGGTTCACCATGTTGGCCAGGCTGGTCTTGAACTCCTGACCTCAGGTTATCTGCCTGCCTCAGCCTCCCTAAGTGCTGAGATTACAAGCATGAGTCACTGCACCTGGCCTTAAAAATGTATTTATTTATTTTTGAGATGAAGTCTCTCTCTCCGTTACCCAGGCTGGAGTGTAATGGTGTGATCTCAGCTCACTGCAACCTCCGACTCCCGGGTTCAAGTGATTCTCCTGCCTCAGCCTCCTGAGTAGCTGGGATCACAGGTGCCCACCACCATGCCTGGCTAATTTTTGTATTTTTAGTAGAGACAGGGTTTCACCATGTTGGTTGGGCTGGTGTTGAACTCCCGACCTCAAGCAATCCACCCGCCTTGGCCTCCCAAAGAGCTAGGATTACATGCGTGAGCCACTGTGCCCAGCCTAAAAATTTATTATTTATAATATATAGTTAAGATGTACAACATGATGTTTTGATATACATTTGCCTAGTGAAGTGATTCCTACAGTCAGGCAAATTAACACATCTGTCATCTAACGTGGTTTCCTTCCCTTTCATCTTTTCTTCCTCCTCCCTCCCCCTCCCTCCCTCTCTTCTTTTCTCCCTCCCTCCCTCTCTTTTCTTCCTCTCCTTCTTTCTATTTTTTCTCTCCCTTCCTTCCTTCCTTCCTTCCTTCCTCCCTCCCTCCCTCCCTCCTTTCCTTCCTTCCTTCCTTCCCTCCTTTCTTCCTCTTTCTTTCTCTTTTTCTTTCTGTTTAGTAAGAGTACCTAAAATCTACTCTCTTAGTAAACTTCCTTACACATCTTTCTGTGGCAACAGAATATCTGGCCTTTTGCTAACAGTTCTGGAAAAGCTGCTCCGAGCTCCATTTTTAAAATGAATAAAGACAATAAAAAACAAACAAAAATGGCTCAACACAGGAGAGAAGCTCCCAGAAAACTGTCATGGAAACACAGAGCTCACATTTGCTGAGGCCTGAGGTGCAAGCACCCCATGACCTCCTGACAGTCCTGTGATTCCTGGGAGGTGCCTGGGGAGTTGGTGGTGCTGGTTGCTATTTCAGAGATAAGGGAAGGGGTATGGTGATGGGGTGGGGGTGGGTTATGATTTACAAGTTAGATTATTTGCAATCCCAGGCACTGGGCTGGAGAAGTTGTCTCAGGGTTTCCAGTTCTCTTCTCTGAGCCCCTGTCCCAGGTCTAGATCACTTTCTTTTTTTTTTTTTTTTTGAGACGGAGTCTCGCTCTGTCGCCCAAGCTGGAGTGCAGTGGCCGGATCTCAGCTCACTGCAAGCTCCGCCTCCCGGGTTCCCGCCATTCTCCTGCCTCAGCCTCCCGAGTAGCTGGGATTACAGGTGCGTGACACCACACCCAGCATAATTTTTGTAGTTTTTGTAGAGACAGGGTTTTGCCATGTTGGCCAGGCTGGCCTCAAACCCCTGACCTCAAGTAATCCTCCCACCTTGGCCTCCCAAACTACTGGGATTACAGGCATGAGTCACCACGCCTGGCTATGACTTCTGTCTTAACCATGGTTCTCCAGAGAAACAGAACCAGTAGGATAGATATAGATAGTACGATCCAATGTTTGTGTCCAAATGTTTGCATCCCCCTAAAATTCATAGGTTGGACTATCCCCAATGCAATAATATTAAGAGATGAGGTCTTTAGAAGGTAATTAGGTCACAAGGGTGGAGCCCCCACGAATGGGATTAGTGCCTTTATAAAAGAGGCCTGGGGGAATTTCTTCTCCCCTTTCACTGTGGCAGGATGAGCTATGGACAAAACCCCTCAGACACCAGGTTAAAGAAGGAAGTGGCTTTATTCAGCCAGGAGCTTTGACAGACTCGTGTCTCAAGAACCGAGCTCCTGGAAGAAAGAGTTCCTGGCCCTTTTAAGGGCTTACAACTCTAAGGGGTTCCATGTGAAAGGGTCGTGATAGATTGAGAGCACATGTGGTTAGAGTGGGGGGTTAATCTTTTAACCTTGGGCCTGGTCATCAGTGGCACTGTTTGGTCTTGTCACTGACTTCATTCCTGTTGTTTTTCAGCTTTTACTTCCTCCTTCTCTTCAGAGACAGGAGACAGTAAGAGAAATGGACTCTCTCCTCACCACCACATAAGGCTGCAGCAAGAAGGTGCCATCTGTGAAGCAGAGAGTGAGCCCTTACCAGATTCCAAATCTGCCAGCACCTTGATCTTGGATTTCCCAGCCTCCAGAACCATAAGCAAGAAATTTCTGTCATTTATAAGTTACCCAGTCTATGGTATTTTTGCTAGAACAGCATGAATGGAAAAAGATAATAGATAAATATTTATTTATGTATAAATATGTATATTTCATAAATATATATTTATGAAATGTATTACATAAATTTCATATAATAAATGCAATTTATTATAAGGAATTGGCTCACATGACTTTGGAGGCTAAAAGTCCTACAGTTCACCATCTGCAAGCTGGAGACCCAGGAAAACTGGTGGTATAAATTTCAGTGTGAATGCAAAGAGGCCTGGGAACCGGGACTGTGATGCTGTTAAGTCCTAGTCCAAAGGTAGGAGAAGATTGGTGCCTGAGCTCAACCAGGCCAGTATAGAGAAAGAGTTCAACTTTCCTCCATGATTTTGTTCTCTGTGCCCTCTGTAGGTTGAATGATTGCCACCTACATTGGGGAGGACCATCTACTCAGTCCACTGATTCAAATGCTAATCTCTGCTGGAAACACTTTCAAAGACATACCCAGAAATAATGTTTAACCAGCTGTCTGGTCATCCTGTAGCCCAGTCAAGCTGACACATAAAATTAAGCATCACCCCTGATTAGGGCAGGCCCACCAAGGATACTCTCTGTTTCTGAGTCAGCTGTGCCATATAACATCACGGAAGTGACGATCCCAGTGTCTTCACACTCAAGGAGAGGGAGATTATATGGAGCTTGACCTCAAGGAGAGGGAGATTATATCAGGCGAGTGTATCTTGGGGGCTGTGTTAGTTTCTTGGGGGCTGCCATAGCATATTGCCACAGGCTTGGTGGCTTTAATGAACAGAAATTTGTGTTCTCAAGTTCTGACAGCTAGAGGTCCAAATCCGGTAATTTGGCAAGGCCAAGCTCTTTCTGAAGACTCTAAGGAATAATTCTTTGCCTCTTTCTAGCTTCTGGCAGCTGCCGGCACTGTTTGGCATTCCTTGGCTTGTAGATGCATCATGCTAGTCTCCGCCTCCATCATCATGCCGTATTACCTTGTGTGTATCTGTAATTTGTGTCTCTTATCCTTTTCTTTTTTTTTTGAGATGGAGTCTCACTGTGTCACCCAGTCTGCAGTGCAGTCACGCAGTTTCAGTTCACTGCAACCTCCACCTCCCAGGTTCAAGCGATTCTCCTGCCTCAGCCTCCCGAGTAGTTGGGATTACAGGCGCCCACCACCACGCCTGGCTAATTTTTGTATTTTTAGTAGAGACAGGGTTTCAGCATGTTGACCAGGCTGGTTTGAACTCCTGACCTCACGTGATCCACCCAGCTTGGCCTCCCAAAGTGCTGGGATTACAGGTGTGAGCCCCCAAGCCTAGCTCTCCTCTTTTTCTAAGAAGGACACCAGTTGTATTGGATTTAGGGCTCATCCTAGTGCAGTGTGACCTCATCTTAACTTGATTACATCTGCAAAGACTCTACTTCCAAACAAGGTCACATTCACGGACACTAGGACTTAGGACTTCCACATATTTTTTGGGAAGACACAATTCAACCTGTAGCAGAGGCCATCTAAGAATTGTGCCTACCACAGACGATGACATCGATTCAGTGCTTTTATTTATTTATTTATTTATTTATTTATTTATTTTGAGACGGAGTCTTGCTCTGTCTCCCAGGCAGGAGTGCAGTGGTGTGATCTCGGCTCACTACAACCTCTGCCTCCAGGGTTCAAGTGATTCTCCCGCCTCAGCCTCCTGAGTAGCTGGGACTACAGACGCACGCCACCACACACGGCTAATTTTTGTAGAGATGGAATTTCACCATGGTGGCCAGACTGGTCTCGAACTCCTGACCTCAAGCAATCCTCCCACTTCGGCCTCCCAAAGTGCTGGGATTATAGGCGTGAGCCACTGTACCCAGCCTGGTTCAGTGCTTTTCTAACTGGGACCCCCAGTGGAGCACATCAGGGCTGCTTCAGGAGACGAGGCAAGGCTGAGTGGACAAGGCTCTGTGTTCCCTTGGGGTCCTCTGGGAACCACAGTTCTTGCTGGTGTGCCCCCCATTCACTGTTTTGCATATGGCAGCTAAGAGTTGACTTGGAAAGTAGGTCCTGCCATTCAACAGGAGCCTGAAATGAACACATCCCCTGTGCAGATGCTGTCTGCAGGCATTTGAGTATCTGTACATCATTCTAGACTTTTGCGGCGGTATGACTGCTTTCTAAGCAGTCAGGAAGCCTTTATCAAGCTCCCAAACAATATTTCCTGGCCCCCTGGGGACTGCTCCACGCCTTGATGAAGGCAGCATTTATGAAAAGTAAACGCCTCATAAATAATCAAATGGATTCCCAAGAATGCCAAGGCTTTGTCAGAATGGGTTTTAGAAGCATACTTGGTTTCCCCACACTCTCACCCCCTCCCCATGTGCCCAGTGACTAGAGAACTCCCAAGTGGACCAATCCTTATGGACAAGATGGTTGAAAGTTGTTCTCCTGTTTGTTCTACCTCTCAACTCCCAAAGTATTTTATGATTGCTATTATTATTGTTGTTATTTTGAAATAGGGTCTCACTTTGTTGCCCAGGCTGGAGTGTAGTGGTGCAATCGTACCGCCTCCTGGGTTCATGCCATTCTCCTGCCTCAGCCTCTTGAGTAGCTGGGACTACAGGCGCCTGCCACCATGCCTGGCCAATTTTTTTTTTGTATTTTTAGTAGAGACAGAGTTTCACTGTGTTAGCCAGGATGGTCTCGATCTCCTGACCTCATGATCTGCCTGCCTCGGCCTCCCAAAGTGCTGGGATTCCAGGCATGAGCCACTGCCCCTGGCCTACCTGAATCTTAAAGGCACCTTTGTCTCTGGATGGCTGCCAAATTATTGTTGCTATGGGAGCACATGAATAGAGAACCTCTTATTCCATCATCTTGCTGATGTCACTTCTTGTTCTGTCTTGAGGCTTTGGCTGGGCCCCAGCTTCTGTAGCCTGGTACAGTGGGGGCAGGGTAGACTGTGAAGCTTCAAGAACTGGTCTGCCTGGGCCAACTGGGTTACTAGGAAAGGGTAGGTGGTGGAGGCTAGCATTGGGGTCAGCCTCTAGCCGGTGAGCCCTGGGGATGTTCAACATGGGGGTCCAGGTGCTTCTGTGGTGTGTAGTTCCTCAGTGTTGGAGATGTTCTTTTTTCTTTTTTTTTTTTTGAGACGGAGTCTCGCTCTGTCGCCCAGGCTGGAGTGCAGTGGCCGGATCTCAGCTCACTGCAAGCTCCGCCTCCCGCGTTTACGCCATTCTCCTGCCTTAGCCTCCCGAGTAGCTGGGACTACAGGCACCCGCCACCTCGCCCGGCTAGTTTTTTTGTATTTTTCAGTAGAGACGGGGTTTCACCGTGTTAGCCAGGATGGTCTCGATCTCCTGACTTCGTGATCCGCCCATCTCGGCCTTCCAAAGTGCTGGGATTACAGGCTTGAGCCACCGTGCCAGGCCGGAGATGTTCTGAAAATCTGGTGTTTTAGACAAAAGCCAGCGAACTTGATGACACACTGGGTTGGCCCTAAGGATGTGGGAGTCAGGCTTCCTCATGCCAGCATACACTGCCACAGTGACTAGGGCGGGCGATTTGGTAGCATCCCTTCAAATTGAAAATGCACATGTTATTTGACCTAGCATCTCAGTGTCTAAGGCTTTATAACACTGAGGTCCAGAGTCATGTAATAAATCACAGAATGCAGAACAGTATTTATTCCAGGATTGCTTATAATAGTTAAAAAAAAAAAAAAAAAAGAAAGAAAGAAGAAGAAGAAAGAAAGAAAGGAAAACACAAATCTCTACCTAAAGAAGAGATCTATAATAAACTATGGTGGCCAGACGCGGTGGCTCACGCCTGTAATCCCAGCACTTTGGGAGACCAAAGTGGGCACATCACCTGAGGTCAGGAGTTCGAGACCAGCCTGGCCAACATGGTGAAACCCTGTCTCTACTAAAAATACAAGTTAGCCAGGCACGGTGGTGGGTGCCTGTAATCCCAGCTACTAGGGAGGCGGAAGCAGGGGGATAGCTTGAACCCGGGAGGTTGCAGTGAGCTGAGATGGTGCCCCTGCACTCCAGCCTGGGTGACAGAGTGAGACCTTGTCTCAAAAAAAAAAAAAAGTAAAATAACAAAAATAAAAATAAAAATAAACTGTGGACCTCTGTACCATAGACTCTGCAGCCATGAAAACTGAGGAAGACTTCCTGCACCCACAGAGGCCAATCTCCAAGATATATCATTAGTGAGAAAAGTGAGGCGCTGAACAATGTAAATGGCATACAGTTTGTGTAAAAAAAAATTCTATACACAGAAATGTGAATGTATATGGATAACCATTTCAGAAAATGCTCACGAGAAATTGGAAACAGCCGTTCCCTCGGGAGAACAAACCAACGTGGCTTCGAGACAGGAGAGAAACATGAAATTCTAACAGCTTACTCTTTTGTACCTTGGGAATTTTGTATATGTGCATTCCTCATTTGAATAAATAAACATCTTTTTTTTTTTTTTTTTTTTGAGACAGGGTTTTGCTTTTGTTGCCCAGGCTGGAGTGTAGTGGTGTGACCTCGGCTCACTGCAACCTCCGCCTCCTGGGTTCAAGCGATTCTTCTGCCTCGATCTCCTGAGTACCTAGGATTATAGGTACCCGCCACCATGCCCAGCTAATTTTTGTATTTTTAGTAGAGACAGGGATTCCCCATGTTGACCGGGCTGGTCTTGAACTCCTGACCTCAGGTGATCCGCCTGCCTCGGCCTCCCAAAGTGCTGGGATTACGGGAGTGAGTCACTGTGCCCAGCCAGTATTTTATTTTTTTTGAGATAAGGTCTTGCTCTGTCACCCAGGCTGAAGTGCAGTGGTGTCATCATAGCTCACTCCAACCTCCCCCTCCCAGGTTCAAGCGATTCTCCTGCCTTAGACTCCCGAGTAGCTGGGATTACAGGTGTGCACCACCATGCCCAGCTGAACCTCTAACACCACGCCCAGCTGAACTTCTAACGGCTGTTTCCAATTTCTTGTGCGCATTTTCTGAAATGGTTATCCATATACATTCACATCTGTGTGTATAGAATTTTTTTTTTTACACAAACTGTATGCCATTTTGTATCTTTAGTAGAGACGGGGTTTCACCATGTTAGCCAGGTTGGTCTCAATCTCCTGACCTCAGGTGATCTGCCTGCTGCCTTCCAAAGTGCTGGGATTACAGGTGTGAGCCACCGGCTTTGGCCAGGAAATACTATTGGAACCCTGCTACTGCAAGTGTGGTCCGTGGACCAGGAGCTTGGGCCTTCTTGGGAGCTTGTTAGAACTTCAGAACCTTGGGCCCTATAACCCAGACTCCACCTTTTATTTATTTATTTTTTTTAAGGAGTTCCACCCTGTTGTGCAGGCTTGAGTACAGTGGCACCATCTCGGCTCGCTGCAACCTCTGCCTCTTGGGTTCAAGTGATTCTCCTGTCTCAGCCTCCCAAGTAGCTGGGACTACAGGCGTGAGCCACCGCGCCTGGCTAATTTTTGTATTTTTAGTACAGACGAGGTCTTACCATGTTGGCCAGCTTGATCTCGAACTCCTGACCTCAAGTGACCTGCCCGCCTCGGCCTCCCAAAGTGCTGGGATGACAGGCGTGAGCCATGGCGCCCAGCCCAGACTCCACAATTTAAAAGGCTTACTTTTCTGGGTCAAGCTGCCTTTTTCTGGGGGTGGGGGATGAGTTGTTTCCAGGGAAGGCACTAGTGGCTCATTTTTTTCAGTCTACCCGATGTCCCTGTACATGAATGTTTGAGAAGCACTTTGTTTCTTTTAAAGATTTATTTTACTTGGATTTTAATTTTTATCTTTATTTTTAGAGACAAGATCATGCTCTGTTGCCAGGCTGGAGCGCTCACTGTAACCTTGAATGTCTGTGCTCAAGCAATCCTCCTGCCTCAGCCTCCTGAGTAGCTGGGACTACAGGTGTGCATCACAATGCCCAGAGAATTAAAAAAAAATTTTTTTTTTTTTTTTTTTTTTGAGGCGGAGTCTTCACTCTGTCCCCCAGGCTGGAGTGCAGTGGCACCATCTCGGCTCACTGCAAGCTCCGCCTCCCGGGTTCGCGCCATTCTCCTGCCTCAGCCTCCCGAGTAGCTGGGACTACAGGCGCCCGCCACCGCGCCCGGCTAATTTTTTTTTTGTATTTTAGTAGAGACGGGGTTTCACCTTGTTAGCCAGGATGGTCTCGATCTCCTGACCTCGTGATCCACCCGCCTCGGCCTCCCAAAGTGCAGGGATTACAGGCGTGAGCCACCGCGCCCGGCCAAAAAAATTTTTTTTTTAAAAGAGATGGGGTCTCACTCTGTCATCTAAGTCGGAGAGCAGTGTCACTGTCATAGCTCACTGTGGCCTTGAAGTTCTGGGCTGAAGCAATCCTCCTGCCTCAGCCTCCTGAGTGGCTGGGACTACAGCCGTGAGCCACTACATTCTGAAATTATAGGCATGCACCACCATGCCTGGCTAATATTTTTATCTTTTGTAGAGATGAGGGTCTCACTATGTTACCCAGGCTGGTCTCGAACTCCTGGCATCAACTGATCCTTCCTACTCAGCCTCCCATACTTGTAACTTGGGATTACAAGTGTGAGCCACTGCGCCCCAGCCTCACGGTCTCTTACGTAATCACAGCACTTTGGGAAGCCGAGGCGGGCGGATCATGAGGTCATCCTGGGCAACAGAGTGAGGCTCCTCAAAAAAAAAAAAAAAAAAAAAATACCCCAAAGGCTCTTCTCTGGTAAAGCTAAGGGGTACCTTGGAGAGAATGTGGAGGCCACGCAATAAACTCCTGTGATATGAGGTGGGGTGGGCAACTGTACCGCCAGATCTTTTTTTTTTTTTTTTTTTTTAAGATAGTCATTCTCTGTCACCCAGACTGTGGTGCAGTGAAGCACTTTTAATTTTTTGTAGAGACAGGGTCTTGTTCTGTTGTCCAAGCTGGTCTTGAATTCCTGACCTCAAGCCATCCTCCTGCCTCGGCCTCCCAAAGCACTGGGATTATTACAGGTATGAGCCACCACGCTGGGCCCTCACGCTTACTCTTCGGAGAGAGAAGTGAAGTGTCTGCCTCAGCCTGGGAATGGGTCATGTGCAAAGTAAATAAAGGCAATGCCAAATGTCAGCACAACAAGCAATTGAACAGAATGATTGCAAACTGCTAATGAAGGAGAAGGTAAGGTGCGGTTAGGATGAACTGCAGAAGGGTCTGTCCCGCAGAGCTCACTGAGCACCCACCCTGCTGTCCGGCTGTCCTCTCCGTGGAAAAACTACGGCTCTTTGTTGTTTTTCCAAAGTGTGCATCTTGACGAGCACATGGAGCCCAGGCGGCATCTTTGCTGCTGCTCTGGCCGTGTAAGCAGCTGTATTTTTAGAGCACCCGGGGGGCTTGAAGGTCTTTGCTGACTTGAGGAAATAGGTCACTGTATTGCGGCAGATCCTTGTCGCAGGGCTGGGGTGACCATTGCCACTATTTTATGGGACCGGGAATTTGGAAGATTATGAAGGGTCAGCTGGTTGCCCTTGGACATGCAGTGAGAGGGAGGATTCTATTTTGCTGGAATTTATAGTCTTTTCCTTCCTTCCTTCCCTCCTTCCCTCCCTCCCTCCCTCCTTTCTCTTCTCCTCTTTCTCTCTTTCTTTCCCTCCACCTCTCCTTTCCTTTTCTTTTGTCTTCTCTCTTCTTCTTCTTCTTCTTCTTCTTCTTCTTCTTCTTCTTCTCCTTCTCCTTCTCCTTCTCCTTCTCCTTCTCCTTCTCCTTCTCCTTCTCCTTCTCCTTCTCCTTCCTCTCCCTCTCCCTCTCTCCCTCTCTCCCTCTCTCCCTCTCTCTCTTTCTCCCTCCTCCCTCGCCCAGACTGGAGTGCAGTGGCAACATCTCAGCTCACTTCAAGCTCCGCCTCCCGGGTTCACACCATTCTACTACTTCAGCCTCCCAAGTAGCTGGGACCACAGGCACTTGCCACCACTCCCGGCTAATTTTTTTCTATTTTTAGTAGAGTTGGGGTTTCACTGTGTTAGCCAGGATGGCTTCGATTTCCTGACCTCGTTATCCACCCGCCTCGGCCTCCCAAAGTGCTGGGATTACGTAACAGACCGTGAGGCTGGGGCGCAGTGGCTCACACTTGTAATCCCAAGTTACAAGTATGGGAGGCTGAGTAGGAAGGATCAGTTGATGCCAGGAGTTCGAGACCAGCCTGGGTAACATAGCGAGACCCTCATCTCTACAAAATATAAAAATATTAGCCAGGCATGGTGGTGCATGGCTATAATTGCAGCACTTTGGGGGGCTGAGGTGGGAGGGATGCTTGACCCTAGGAGTTGGAAGATGCAGTGACTTATTATTGCTTCCCTGCACCACAGTCTGGGTGACAGAGAATGACTATCTTAAAAAAAAAAAAAAAAAAAGAACTGGTGGTACAGTTGCCCACCCCACCTCATATCACAGGAGTTTATTTGCTTGGCCCCCACGTTCTCTCTAAGGTACCCCTTTGGCCTGACCAGAGTATGTAGGGTATGTTTTTTTTCCTTTTTTTTTTTAGAGGAGTCTCACTCTGTCGCCCAGGATGGAGTGCAGTGGGATCTTGGCTCACTGCAACCTCTGCCTCCTGGGTTCAAGCGATCCTCACACCTCAGCCTCCCGAGTAGCAGGGACTATAGGCATGCACCTGACTAATTTTTGTATTTCACTATGTTGGCCAGGCTGGTCTCGAACTCCTGACCACAGGTGATCCTCCCGCTTTGGCCTCCCAAAATGCTGGAATCACAGGCGTAAGCCACTGTGCCCGGCCTGGGGTGTCTTTATCCTAGACTTCCCCACTTTCTTTCTTTCTTTTTCTTTTTTTTTTTGAGACAGAGTCTCACTTTGTCGCCAGGCTAGAGTGCAGTGGTGCAATCTCCGTTCACTTCAACTTCTGCCTCCCTGGTTCAAGCAATTCTCCTGCCTCAGCCTCCTGAGTAGCTGGGATTACAGGCACGTGCCACCACGCCCAGCTAATTTTTGTATTTTTAGTAGAGATGGGGTTTCACCATGTTGGCCAGGATAGTCTCGATCTCCTGACCTCGTGATCCGCCCACCTCGGCCTCCCAAAGTGCTGGGATTACAGGCGTGAGCCACCACGCCCGGCCGACTTCCCCACTTTCTTGTATCCTTGTTGCCTATCCACAGGGATCTCCTTGGCTCTGGTCTCTGCTTAGTCCTGCCACTTCTAATACCTGATGTTTCCTCCCTGGAGGTATCGTGACTTAGCAGAAAGAGCACAGCCTTTAGAGCAAGGCCCACTAGGTTTGAAACCTAGCTCCCCGTTTACCAGCTGTGTGACCCTGGGAAAGTCACTTAACCTCTCTGAGCTTCCAGTGCTCATCTGTAAAATTGGGAACAAGAGTACATAGGGGCTGGGCGCGGTGGCTCACGCCTGTAATCCTAGCACTTTGGGAGGTTGAGGTGGACAGATCACCTGAGGTCAGGAGTTTCAGACCAGCCTGGCCAACATGACGAAACCCCGTCTTTACTAAAAATACAAAAATTAACTGGGTGTGGTGGCAGGCGCCTATAATCCCAGCTACTTGGGGGGCTGAGGCAGGAGAATTGCCTGAATGTGGGAGGCAGAGGTTGCAGTGAGCTGAGATCACAGCATGGCACTCCAGCCTGAGGGACAGAGCAAGACAATGTCTCAAAAAAAAAAAAAAAAAAAAAAGTGCATAGGGATTGTTGTGAGGATTCAGCGGGACTGTATGCAAACCACCTGGCACAAGGCACATAGTAGGAGCTTGTTATGGTGATGGGGGTGGCGCTGGCCTCCCCCTCTGTCCCTACAATCTGGATGGGTGGACATTAAGGGAAGTACCCTCACCTGATAGACCTCAAGCCCTTCCTCCTTGCGTCCAGATCCTTTGAGCACCTGCCTCCACGTCCTGCCCCTCTGCCTTCTCTCCCTGGCATGATCCTGGCCCTCCAGTTACATCGAAGAACCACTTTGCCTGGTTTCCTTTGGGAAGCAAAGCCTGTCTGGGGCCCTCCATAGACAGAGAAGCTGTGAAGGAGATAAACCCTGAAGAAAGGTGAGGAGACAGGCTCAGGGGTCAATCAAAGTCAGGAAACAGGCTGGGCGTGGTGGCTCACGCCTGTAATCCCAGCACTTTGGGAGGCTGAGCCGCAGATGACCTGAGTTCAGGAGTTCGAGACCAGCCTGGCCGACATAGGAAAATCACATCTGTGCTAAAAATACAAAAATTAACTGAGTGTGGTGGTGCGTGCCTGTAACCCCAGCTACTCAGGAGGCTGAGACAGGAGAATCACTTGAACCCAGGAGGCGCAGGTTGCAGTGAGCCGAGATCGTGTCACTGCACTCCAGCCTGGGTGACAGAGTGAGACTCCATCTCAAAAAAAAAAAAAAAAAAAAAA
>NC_037670.1:7899093-7913052 GCF_003255815.1 Theropithecus gelada | reverse complement strand
ACCGAGGCGCCCATGCCGCAAGGAGTCGAAGACGGGGTAACTGCAACCACGCCGGGGGAAAGGAGGGGAAACCCATAAAAAAAAAAAAAAAAAACCAAAAAAAAAAACAAAAAAAAAAGGGCTGGGTGTGGTGGCTAACGCCTGTAATCCTAGCACTTTGGGAAGCCAAGGTGGGTGGAAGGCTTAATGTCAGAAGTTCGAGACAAACCTGGCCAACATGGTGAAACCCCATCTCTACTAGAAATACAAAAATTAGCCGGGCATGGTGGTGCACGACTGTAGTCCCAGCTACTCGGGAGGCTGAGGCATAAGAATTGCTTGAACCTGGGAGGAGGAATTTGCAGTGAGCTAAGATCGCGCCCCTGCACTCCAGCGTGGGTGACAGAGCAAGACTCTGTCCCCCCAGAAATAAAAAGCCAGGAAACACACATACTCACACCCCTGCACCCAGACTCACATCCAGGCACACACTCACACAAGAACACACACCCTAAGAGACAGAGAGGTAGGTGCTCATTCTTGACAAGCTTATTCAGGATTTTGCAATCTGAAAATCCAGAATAAGGCTATTTGAATTCCAGCATCAATGTCAGTTTTGTGTCATTCTGCAAAATACTGTTTTGTTGTGAGTTGCACAGTGAGGGGCTGGGACAGTGGCTGGGGGCATCGCCATCGTCAATGCTTGGAGCCTCAAAAGGTTGTAATCTAGATCTTGGGGTTAAAGGGGAGGCGTGGGGCTGAGCTGGATCTCTCTCCGTCTTTAGTCTTTAGAATGTGTCCTGGCAGGCGGACTGAGAACAGGCTGGTCAGGACTGGAGTCAGCCGGTGGACAGACAGGGACCAATCAGAGACTGTTGCTGGGGAAAATGCGGCTTTATGCAAATTATTCCTGGCTGGGGAGGGGAACCAACCAGCCTGCTTACCCCTCACTCATCTTATGCTCAGCATGTCAAGGCCCCAAGTTTTCCTTCTCTCTCACTCTCTCTGTCATTCCTGAATGGATATCACCCTACAGATGTCTGATGTGAAATTGCATTGGCAGTAATAGGACGTGGGTCTGTCCTGGGTGTAGGATGAAGGCAGGAAGGCTGACAGAACAGATTTTTATGACCATATATCCCACTGGGGTGAATGCAAGATCATCCCATGTTATATGGGGGACTAATTCAGTCCAGCCATTCCCAGGACCTTTGCTGGGAGGATGAAGCCTCAGGGCTCAGTGCCAGCCGGCTGGGGGTAAGATTGGGAGCAGTCCATTAGCCACGAGTGGCCAATCTGCGTCTGCACCTGCTCCAGCTGGGCTTTGGCAGCCGTGATTCCTGAACTGACGCATGGCTCCGCTTGCGTGGACCGAGCTTGCAACATCTTTCCACAATAAAACCATGATGGGAGTTAATAGTGTGAATCGCTTTGCAATTGAACAGGGCCCATAAAATGTTTATGAGGCGCAACCAAGGGGGCCGAATGGGTGGCCAGTGCTTGGCTTTGGGCCACAGGTAACACCTGGGGCGTCCCTAGCCAGGGTGATGTCTTAAGAATTTCTGATGTTGTGCGTTCAGATCTACTTCTTTTAGAACTGTTCCAAAGTGTTTAGGAGGTAGACTTGTTCACTTGGGAAGTCTTTCTTTGTTTTTTGTTTTTTTTTTTGGAGACAGAATCTTGCTCTGTCACTCAGATTGGACTGCAGTGGTGCAATGATAGTTTACTGCAGCCTCAAACTCCTAGTCTGACGTGATCTTCCCACCTCAGCCTTCAGATTAGCTGGGACTGCGGCAGTGGCTGATTAAAAATTTTCTTTTTTTTGTAGAGACAGGGTTCCACTATATTGCTCAGGCTGGTCTTCAACTTCCGGGCTCAAGTGATCTTTCCATCTCGGCCTCCTAAAGCACTGGGATTATAGATGTGAGCCACCAACACACCCGGCCATCATTTGGGAATTCTTGCTGGTGGTTATTAAATCTGCTAATGTCCTTAGTTTCTTCTCCTAACATTAGGAGCATTTCAGTTTCTGAGAGAGAAAGTAGAAACCATCTGATGTGTAGTTGCATTAGTCAGGACTACTGTTACTAATTGGTGCAACAAAGTAGCCTTGAATCACCACTGGTTTACACAACACAGGCTTATTCCTTGCTCATGCTACATCTCAAGTGAGAGCCAACAGGAGCCTCTCTCTGCTCCATACAGTCACTCAGGACCCCAGGCTAGAGGAGACATGGAGGACATGTTATCTATGAGATCTCTGTGGAAGGAGAGGAATGGATAAGGCATTCTGGCCTTAACTGCCTTGACCTGGAGATAACACATGTCATTTTTGTCACAGTCTCTGAAAGAGGAGAAAGAAATCAGTCAGGCAGTCAGTTAGGGTGGGTCTTCAGTTGAATTCTATTTTTTGTTTTTCTTTTTTTGAGATGGAGTCTCGCTCTGTCACCACGGCAGTGGTGCAATCTGTCACCAAGTGCAGTGGCGTGATCTCGGTTCACTGCAATTTCCACTTCCTGGGTTCACACCATTCTCCTGCCTCAGCCTCCTGAGTAGCTGGGACTACAGGTGCCCACCACCACGCCTGGCTAATTTTTTGTATTTTTTTTTAGTAGAGACAGGGTTTCACCATGTTAGCCAGTATGGTCTAGATCTCCTGACCTTGTGATCCGCCTGCCTTGGCCTCCCAAAGTGCTGGGATTACAGGCATGAGCCAGCACACCTGGCTTCAGTTGAATTCTTTTTTTTTTTTTTTTTTTTTTGAGTCTCACTCTGCCGCCCAGGCTGGAGTGCAGTGGCCGGATCTCAGCTCACTGCAAGCTCCGCCTCCCAGGTTCACGCCATTCTCCTGCCTCAGCCTCCCGAGTAGTTGGAACTACAGGCGCCCGCCACCGCGCCCGGCTAGTTTTTTGTATTTTTTTAGTAGAGACAGAGTTTCACCGTGTTAGCCAGGATGGTCTCGATCTCCTGACCTCGTGATCCGCCCGTCTCGGCCTCCCAAAGTGCTGGGATTACAGGCTTGAGTCACCGCGCCCGGCCCAGTTGAATTCTTTCAAACCAAAGAACAGCCTGAAAAATCAGGCTGCAGGCACAGATAAGGGAACTTGTACAGGGGGGCTTGCCTGAGACACGCCCACAGCTCCACAGATAAAAATGGCTACACAGGTGACTTGCCTAGACATGCCCACAATGGAAAATTCCATCTCTCAACAAATGTGCAGTACGGGGAACAAAGCAATATAGAGAACTCAAGCTAAGGTGCTGCATGTGCATTAGGAGAGTGGGGTAGGGAGCTATCAGAAGTTTATGCCTTTATGCAAATGAGATGCCCAGCCCTCATCAGTTTCTTATAAAAGGCTTTGCATTCAACTGTAAAAACAGCAAACCATTTGGGCTCCCTCTCTGCTGCAGAGAGCTTTCTTCCACTTATTAAACTTTTACTTCAACCTCACCCTTTGTGTCCACGCTCCTTAATTCTGTTGGTCACGAGACAAAGAACTCTGGCTGATAAGCTACCTTGTGGTGCACTGGGGAGACTGCAACATCTCTGTGTGGCAAAAACACTTTTATTTTGAGGCTTGCTCTCTTGCCCAGGCTGGAGTGCAGTGGCACAATCTTGGCTCACTGCAACCTCCGCCCCCTAGGTTCAAGCAATCCTCTCACCTCAGCCTCCCAAGTAGCTGGGATTACAACTGTGTGTCACTACACCCAGCTAATTTTTGTATTTTTAGTAGAGACGGGGTTTCACCATGTTGGCCAGGCTGGTCTCGAACTCCTGACCTTAAGTGATCTGCCCATCTCGGCCTCCCAAAGCACTGGGATTACAAGCATGAGTCACCACACTCAGCCACAAGCTGGTTTTTCTCTGCTCTCACCCCACAACGACCAACCCAGAAGACTTCTGTGACCAAATATTTAGGGATGTATTAGCAATGAATTAGCAAACACATAATTGATTCTGCAGCAGGTACTAGCTGGGCATCCTCTCCCTGGAGACAGCATCAGATCCCATAGGTTGAGAAATCAGCCCCCAAGACTACTCCCTACTTTGATGCCAATCACAAGCCCCACGTTGTTGTATCTGTGCTTCTGACTGGTGACTATAAATCAGGGTTCCCACAACTCCCTCTTTGGGTTTGCTTAATTTGCTAGAGTGGCTCACAGAACTCAGGGAAACACTTACATTTACTGGTTTATTATAAAAGATGTTCCAAAGGCTACAGACGAAGAGGTGTGTGAACCCTGAACATTTGAGACAGGTCTCAGTTAATTTAGAAAGTTTATTTTACCAAGGTTGAGGACACACTCATGACACAGCCTCAGGAGGTCTTGACATCATGTGCTCAAGGTGGTCGGGGCACAGCTTGGTTTTATGCATTTTAGGGAGACATGAGACATCAATCAATATATGTAAGAAGTACATTGGTTTGGTCTGGAAAGACAGGACAATTTGAAGCAAAGGCTGGAAGACTGCAAGCAGGGAGGAGGTTCCAGGTCATAGATAGGTGAGAGAGGAATGGTTGCATTCTTCTGAGTTTCTGAGTAGCCTTTCCAAAGGAGGCAGTCAGATATGTATCTATCTCAGTGAGCTGAGGGATGACTTTGGATAGCATGGGAGGCAGATTTGCCCTGAGCAGATCCCAGCTTCAAGGAGCTCAAGATATTTTCCTTTCACAGGTGCACAGGGCGAGGTACGGAGGAAGGGATGGAGAGATTCCATGCCATCCCTGGGTGCAACCCCCACCCCCAGGAAATTCCACATGTTCAGCCTTCTGGAAGCCTCCTGAACCCGGTCCTTTAGGGTTTTTATAGAATCATTACATAGGGCATGACTGATTAAGTCACTGGCAATTGGTGATTCAGGTCACCGTTGAGCCCCTCTCTCCTCCCTGGAGGTTAGGGGTGGGGCTGAAAGTCCCAGCCCTCTAATCCTTTCTTGGTCTTTGGGTGACTAGCCCCTATCCTGAAGCTACCCTAGGGAGGCCCACCATTAATCAACTCATTAACATACAAAAAGATGATCCCATTAAGGATTCTAAGGATGTTAGGAGTTCTGTGCCAGGAAAGGGGACCAAGACTAAATATATATTTCACAAGTTCACACAGTCCATTGGTCTAAACTGGTTACACGGTTTCAAGTAATTTCTAAGGAAGGCAGGGATGATCGGGGTACAGAGAGCACACTTGGTGAGCATGAACTTGTCTGCACAGCTGTTCCCCCCGGGCTTCCCTGGAGTTCTGGGAGGTGGCAGCACGTGGCCACGGTGGACACCGTCTTCATCAGTACCTTGCTGTGGGCTGGTGTCCACCATCGGGCCTCCAGGAGTCAGCCCACCTGTGGAAGGTAGTGACACGCATTGATACAAAAGCAAGCCAGGCACGGTGTCTCACACCTCTAATGCCAGTACTCTGGGAGGCTCTGGAAGAAGGATTACTTGAGGCCAGGAGTTCAAGATCAGCCTGGGCAGCATAGCAAGATCCTGCACTAAAAAAATAAAAAAATAAGGCCGGGTGCAGTGGCCCACACCTGTAATCCCAGCACTTTGGGAGGCTGAGGCAGGAGGATCACGAGGTCAGGAGATTGAGACCATCCTGGCTAACACGGTGAAACCCCGTCTCTACTAAAAATACAAAACATTAGCCGGGTATGGTGGCACATGCCTATAGTCCCAGCTACTTGAGAGGCTGAGGCAGGAGAATTGCTTGAACCCAGGAGGTGGAGGTTGCAGTGAGCCGAGATTGCGCCACTGCCCTCCAGCCTGGGCGACAGAGTGAGACTCAAAAAATAAATAAATCGATAGATAAATAAGTAAATAAAAGAAAAAAATAAAAAGCTTACCCAGGTGTAGTGATGTATACCTGCAGTCCCAGCTACTCAGGAGCATGGCTTGGGACCAGGAATTGGAGGTTGCAGCGAGCCATGATTGCACCAGCACACTCCAGCCTGGGAGACAGAGTGAAACCCGGTCTAAAAGTACCTGGCAGTAAAAAAGTCAGACTATAAGTCCTACACTAAAAAAGTCAGTAGAACACAAACAACATAAGTAAACCTGAAAAACATTACGCTGCTTAAAAAAAGAAAGCGTAGATTGGACACAGTGGGTGGCTCATGCCTGTAATCTTAGCACTTTTGGAGGCTGAAGTGGAAGGATTGCTTGAGGCTAGGAGTTTGAGACCAGCCTGAGCAATATAGTGAGACCCTATGTCTAAAAAAAAAAAAAAAAAAAAAAAAGGCCGGGTGTGGTGGTGTGTGCCTGTAGTTCCAGTTACTCGGGAGGCTGAGCTAGGAGGATCACTTGAGGCCAGGAGTTCGAGGCTGCAGTGAGCTATGATTGCACCACTGCACTCCAGCCCGGGAGACAGAGTGAGACTCTTTCTCTATTAATAAAAAAAGCAGGCCCAAGGGTGTCTACTCTCTGGGGAATTACTCTTCTCATACTACCTCTATAAGGTCCATTCCCCAAAAAGGAGCAGCCGCCCCTCAGTGCTGTCCCCTGATGGGACATCCAAATCACTCAGGAAAGCTAAAAGCAGTCAGCTTCAGGGCCCTGCCTAGAGATTCTGAATGGACGGCTCTGCGGCGAGGCTGGGTTTTGGAAAAACTCCTGTGTTCATGTCGCAGTCAAGGGAAGGTCTGTGGATGAACTATTCCACGAAGCCAACTTTGCAAGATTCCTGAGGAGTGACCGTGCCATGGGCAGCGGCTTCAACGCACACTTTACAGTTTACAACGCACTTTATTTTTTAATTTTGTCGAGACAGGGACTCACTCTGTCACCCAGTCTGGAGTGCAGTGGTGCAATCTGGGCTCTTTGCAACCTCCACCTCCCAGGCTTAAGCAATTCTCCTGCCTCAGCCTCTCTAGTAGATGGGACTACAGGTGTGAGCCATAACACCCAGCTAATTTTTTAATTTTTTTTTTTTTTTTTTTTTTTTTTAGAGAGATGGGGTTTCACCATGTTGGCCAGGCTGGTCTCGAACTCCTGACCTCAAGCGATCTGCCTGCCTCGACCTTCCAAAGTGCTGGGGTTATAGGTGTGAGACACCTCACCCAGACTACAAGGCACTTCTGATTACATTCATTTAACTTTTGGCGAGCGTCTGCTATTTTTCAGGGTCTCATTTGCTCTCTAAGGCAATATGCGAATGCTAGTTATTATTGCAATGGCAATTATGTCATCCCCATTTTATGGAGGAGGTGACCTTAGGTGATTGGCCGAAAGTTGTGAAGCCAGGTGAGCAAGCTGGATCTAAAACTCATTCTTTAGTTTTTTTAGATGGAGTCTTGCTCTGTTGTCCAGGCTGGAGTGCAGTGGCGCGATCTTGGCTCACTGCAAGCTCCACCTCATGGATTCATGCCATTCTCCTGCCTCAGTCTCCCGAGTAGCTGGGACTACAGGTGCCTGCCACCATGCCCGGCTATTTTTCGGCTATTTTTTTTTTTTTTTGTATTTTTAATAGAGACAGGGTTTCCCGTGTTAGCCAGGATGGTCTCCATCTCCTGACCTTGTGATCTGCCCGCCTTGGCCTCCTAAAGTGCTGGGATTACAGCCGTGAGCCACCACGTCAGGCCCCCTAAAACTCATTTTTATCCAACTTTTTATTTATCTGTTTTTAGAAACAGGGTCTTGCTCTGTCGCCTAGGCTGGAGTGCATTGGCTTGATCACAGCTCACTGCTGCCTTGAACTTGTGGGCTCAAGTCATTCTACTGCCTTAGCCTTCCAAGTAGCTGGGACTACAGGCATGCATCACCATGCTCAGCTAATTAAATTTTTTTTTTTTTTTGAGAGGGAGTCTCCCTCTGTCCCCCAGGCTGGAGTGCAGTGGTGTAATCTCGGCTCACTGCAAGCTCCGCCTCCCGGATTCGCATCATTCTCCTGCCTCAGCCTCCCCAGCAGCTGGTACTACAGGTGCCCGCCACCATGCCCAGCTAATTTTTTTGTATTTTTAGTGGAGATGGGGTTTCACCATGTTAGTCAGGATGGTCTTGATCTCCTGACCTCATGATCCTCCCGCTTTAGCGTCCCAAAATGCTGGGATTACAGGCATGAGCCACTGTGCCTGGCCAAAAAAAAGTTTTTTAAAATGGCTGGGCGCAGTGTCTCATGCCTTTAATCCCGGCACTTTGGAAGGCCGAGGCGGGCAGATCACCCGAGGTCAGGAGTTCTAGATTAGCCTGGCCAACATGGTGAAACCCCGTTTCTACTAAAATACAAAAATTAGCTAGGTGTGGTAGTGGGCAATCCTGTAATCCAGGCAACTCCAGAGGCTGAAGCAGGAGAATTGCTTGAATCCGGGAGGTGGAGATTGCAGTGAGCTGAGATTGTGCCACTGCACTCCAGGCTGGGCAACAGACCAAGAATCCATCGAAAAAAAAATTTTTTTTTAAGAGATAGGGTCTCACTATGTTTCCCAGGCTGGTCTGAAACTCTTGGCCTCAAGAATCCTCCTGCCTTGGCCTCCCAAAACGTGGGGATTACAAGTGTGAGCCACTACACCCAGCCTTCTCCCAGCTCTGTATTTGGCAGTCTCTTCATTATGCCAAGCCACCTCTGACCAGATGCTCTGCTTCCAGAAAGATAACATGCCCCACACTTATTGGGGAAGTGCTTTCTCCACCCTCTACCCCCCGTCAAACCTCCATTACCTGCCACACACATTCTATTCCAAGTCTTCTCGGTGCAAATTGGATGGGTTAATGAAGAAGGCGCTGACATGTGAGGTATGACATCTCACTTGGAATAAATTATGGATCCCTCTTTTATTTAATCAAAGCAAATTTAAGTGTAGAAATTGTCTAAAACAGGTGTTTCAGCAGAGCACTTTGTATGAGAACCAAGGTCACAGCTAACACTGTAGACAGGGTAGGTTTATACATTAATTGTGACAGGCTTTGGGCAGATAGTGAAAAAGGACCTGGTACTAAAAATATCAGAATATAAGTCTTGTACTAAAAAAGTCAGTAGAATACAAGCAACATAAATAAACCTGAAAAATATTGTGCTGCTTAAAAAAAGTATTAGGCTAGGCATGGTGGCTCATGCCTGTAATCCTAGCAGTCTGGGAAGCCAAGGCAGGCAGATTGCTTGAGTCCAGGAGTTTCGGATCAGCCTAGGCAACATAATGACACCCCATCTTTACAAAAATTAAAAAAAAATCAGCCATATATAGTGGCATGCGTCTGTAGTCCCAGCTACTCATGAGGCTGAGGCAGGAGGATCACTTAAACCCAGGAATTTGAGGCTGCAGTGAGCTATGATCACTTCACTGCACTCCATCCTGGGCGAGAGAGCCAGACCTTGTCTCTATAAAAACAACGACAAAAAAATCTTAGATCAAACAGTCTACGATGTATGATTTCATTTAAGTTCTGGAACTGGTAAAACCAACCTATAGCCATAGAAATCAGATCAGAGGGCCGGGCGTGGTGGCTCACGCCTGTAATCCCAGCACTTTGGGAGACCGAGGTGGGCGGATCACGAGGTCAGGAGATCGAGACCATCCTGGCCAACATGGTGAAACCCAGTCTCTACTAAATATACAAAAAATTAGCTGGGCATGGTGGCAGGCGCCTATAGACCCAGCTACTCGGGAGGCTGAGATGGGAGAATTGCTTGACCCTGGGAGGCAGAGGTTGCTGCAGTGAGCTGAGATCGCACCACTGCACTCCAGCCTGGGTGACAAAGTAAGACTCCGTACCAAAAAAAAAAAAAAAAAAAAAAAAAGAAATCAGATCAGTGGTAGCTTCTAGGGAAGAGCTATACAGGCAACATTCCGGGGTGATAAAATGTTCTGTATCTTGTCAGAGGTGCCCGTTACGTGGGAATTTGATTTGTCAAAACTGATTGAATAATACAGGTAAGATCTGTGCATTTGGCTATGAGTAAATTATCTCTGAAAAGTAAAAGTCAGTAACTAACACGATATGCTGGAAGATGAAAGGCAATGAAGTCACTTGAATGAGAGTCACTTTTCTTTATAAAGAAAAGAGGTTTAATTGACTCACAGTTCAGCATGGCTGGGGAGGTCTCAGGAAACTTACAATCACGGCGGAAGGCGAAGGGCAAAGCAAGGAACCTGCCTCGCAAGGCAGCAGGAAGAAGTGCTGAGCGAAGGGAGAAGAGGCCTTGTAAAGCCATCAGGTCTCGTGAGCACTCACTCACTATCATGAGAACAGCATGGGGGAAACCGCCCCCATGATTCACTTACCTCCACCTGGTCTCTACCTTGACACGTGGGGATTATGGGGATCTGGGGGATTATCATTCAAGATGAGATTCGGGTGGGGACACAAAGCCTAATCATATCATTCCACCTTTGGCCCCTTGCAAATCTCATGTTTCTTTCACATTTCAAAAACAATCGTGTCTTCCCAACAGTACCCCAAAGTCTTAATTCATTGCAGCATTAACCCAAAAGTCCAAGTCCAAAATCTCATCGGAGACAAAGCAAGTTCCTTCTGCCTATGAGCCTGTAAAATCAAAAGCAAGTTAGTTACTTCCTAGATACAAGGAGGGGACAAGCACTGGGCAAATACACCCATTCCAAAAGGGAGGAATTGGCCAAAACAAAGGGGCTACAGATCCCTTGCAAGTCTGAAATCCAGCAGGGCAGTCAAATCTTTTTTTTTTTCATCTTTTTTTGAGACGGAGTCTCACTCTGTCACCAGGCTGGAGTGCAGTGGCATGATCTCAGCTCACTGCAACCTCTGCCTCCTGGGTTCAAGCAATTCCTCTGCCTCAGCCTCCTGAGTAGCTGAGACTACAGGTGCATGCCACCATGCCTAGCTAATTTTTATTTTTTTTAGTTTTTTAAATTTTTTTTTCTATTTTTAGTAGAGATGGGGCTTCACCATGTTGGCCAGGATGGTCTCAATCTCCTGACCTCATGATCCGCCCGCCTCAGCCTCCCAAAGTGCTGGGATTACAGGCATAAGCCGCTGCGCCTGGCTGACAGTCAAATCTTAAAGTTCTGAAATGATCTCCTTTGACTCCATGTCTCACATCCCGGTCATGCTGGTGCAAGAGGTGGGTTCCCATGGCCTTGGGCAGCTGTGCCCCTGTGGCTTTGCAGGGTACAGAAGACTGCCAAAGAGTCAGAAGGAAGAAACAGCACAAGGAGATGATGGATCCCTGACCAAGCAAATCCATCAATTTTAATACTAAAATTAAGCCTACTGGCCAGGTGCAGTGACTCATGCCTGTAATCCCAGCACATTGGGAGACCAAGGCAGGCAGATCACTTGAGGCCAGGAGCTTGAGACCAGCTTGGCCAACATGGTGAAACCCCGTCTCTACTAAAAATACAAAAATTAGCCAGGCATGATGGAGCATGCCTGTAGTCCCAGCTACTCAGGTGGTTGAGGCACAAGAATTGTTTAAACCTGGGAAGTGGAGGTTGCAGTGAGCTGAGATTGAGCCACTGCACTCCAGCCTGGGCAACAGAGCGAGACTCTGTCTCAACAAATATATATATAAATAAACAAAATTAAGCCTACGAGTATCTCTAATCCTAGCCCTGGTTTTAGCCCTACCCCTATGCCTAATCCTAAGACTAACCCTGCTCAAACCCTAAACCTGGCCTGAATCCTAGCCTTAGCCATCACTTAACCCTCACCTAACTCTAGTACTATCCCTAACCCTATTCCTGAACCAAATCCCCATCCTAAAAACAGCCCTAGCCTCAATCCTAACTCTAACACAAGCCCCACCCTAGCCCTGAACCTAATGCTAAATCTAAGTGAGGTTTGCAAAATGAACCCGGCGAAGCCGATATTCAACTTTCCTCTTTTATTCTGTTGCACTCAGGCCAAATGAGTCTGGAGGAGTTGGGAAAAAAATGGGGCAGGGAGGGAAATCTCAGCTTCCTGCTGCAGAAGCGACTTTCAGCATAAATCATCGCTTTCCACGAGAAACCCAACATGTTTTCTAACAAGGAATCTAAATGGAATCTTTCCTGAGATAAGAGTGCACAGGGCTGTTACCAGCACACACTCTCACAACAGACACCGGAATCACAAATGCCAGGGCTGGAAGAGGCTGTCGGGCAGCCCTCGAGGAGATGAGAGACTGAGTACCATGAAGATATAGTGACTTGCCTGAGGTCCCTAAAGGAACTCGAATTCCATCCTGCACCTCCTCCAATAATACCGGCTTCCAGGCCAGGTGCGGTGGCTCACGCCTGTAATCCCAGCACTTTGGGAGGCCGAGGCGGGCGAATCATCTGAGGTCAGGAGTTGGAGACCAGCCTGGCCAACATGGTGACACCCCATCTCTACTAAAAATACAAAAATTAGCAGGGTGTGGTGGCGTGTGCCTGTAATTCCAGCTACTCGGGAGGGTGAGGCAGGAGAATTGCTTGAACCTGGGAGGCGGAAGTTGCAGTGAGCTGAGATGTAGCCACTGCACTCCAGCCTGAGTAATAGAATGAGACTCTGTCTCAAAGAAACAAAACAAAACAAACAAACAAAAAAACCCAAAATAAAACAACAATAACAACAACAAAAACCCGGCTACCAGCATTTGGCAAATGGTGTAATCAGGTCAAATATTAGTTCAGGCCATCTCCAGGGTCTCCTGTTTGTTTGCTTGTTTTGAGACAGGGTCTCGTGCTGTCATGCAGACTGGAGTGCAGTGGCATGATCATAGCTCACTGTGGCCTCCAACTCCTGGGCTCAAGTGATCTTCCCACAGTAACCTGAGTAGCTAGGCCTACAGGCATGCACCACCATGTCCAGCTAATTTAATTTTTTTGTAGGGGCGGGGGTCTCGCTTTGTTGCCCAGACTGGTCTCGAATTCCTGGGCTCAGCGAATCCTTCTGCTTTGGCCTCCCAAAGTGATGGGATTACAGGTGTGAGCCACTGCGCCTGGCCAAAGGGGTGCATTTTGTGTAATTTTTTTTTTTTTTTGGAGACAGAGTTTCACTCTGTCACCCAGGCTGGAGTGCAGTGGCACGATCTCAGCTCACTATAGCCTCTGCCTCCCGGGTTCAAGCGATTCTGCCGCCTCAGCCTCCAGAGTAGCTGGGACCACAGGTGCCCACCACCATGCCCGGCTAATTTTTGTATTTTTAGTAGAGATGGGGTTTTACCACGTTGACCTGGCTGGTCTTGAACACCTGACCTCAAGTGATCTGCCCGCCTTGGCCTCCCAAAGTGCTGGGATTACAGGTGTGAACCACTGCGCTCAGCCAGGGGTGCATTTTTGAGTAGTAAATGTGAGAACACGGCTCTAGCACATAAACCCCAGCAATCATGCGGCTGCCACCAGGTTTGAGGGGACCCTGGGGGCCCCTTTCCGCTGGGCAGCTTGCTCCTTCTGCCCTGTAATGTGAAGTTCCTTGAGGTGTGCTTGAAATCCCTTAGCTATAACATTTTATTTCAGCATAAAAAAAAATAGCCAGGTCTGGAAAAGAAAACCGATGGCAAACCTCCCTGTGCGAGAGGAATTTTTTTTTTTTTTTTTTTTACAGGTGACAATTCCCAGGTAAACATTTTCACACAGTCAAGGACAGGGACAGCTTCGGCTCACAATGCTGCTGGAAAATTGGCTGGGCACAGTGGCTCACGCCTGTAATCCCAGCACTTTGGGAGGCCGAGGCAGGCAGATCACCCGAGGTCAGGAGTTCCAGACCAGCCTGGCCAACATGGTGAAAAGTCATCTCTACTAAAAATACAAAAATTAGCCAGGTGTGGTGGTGGGCACCTGTAATCCCAGCTACTCAGGAGCCCGAGGCAGGAGAATTGCTTGAACCTGGAAGGTGGAGGTTGCAGTGAGCTGAGATCGCACTACTGCACTTCAGCCTGGAAGACAGAGTGACACCCTGTCTCAAAAATAAAATAAAAATAAAATAAAATGGCCGGGCGCGGTGGCTCAAGCCTGTAATCCCAGCACTTTGGGAGGCCGAGACGGGCGGATCACGAGGTCAGGAGATCGAGACCATCCTGGCTAACACGGTGAAACCCCGTCTCTACTAAAAA
>NC_037670.1:7885581-7898693 GCF_003255815.1 Theropithecus gelada | reverse complement strand
AAAAAAAAAAAAAAAAAAAAAAAAAAAAAAAAAAGAAGAAAAAAGAAAAAGAAAAAGAAAAGATAGATATGCTCGCTTTCCCCCCACCCCCCCACTCCGGAGTTTTGTACACTTCTCGTGCAGTTTTCTTCTTTTCAATAAAAGTAATTCATTAAATCTAAACCTAGCTGTGATGGTTTCTTGTTTCTTTGCAGAATGTATTTTGTTTTGCTTGTTAAACAAGTAACTTGACACGTCCTGAGACCGAGCCGTCGCGTACCTAGGATGCCGTGTGGAAGCCGAAGCCGCACCTCCCGCATGGCCCCTAAGGCCAGCCGGACCCCTCACATGAGAGCTGCACCCAGGCCAGCACCAGTCGCTCAGCCACCAGCAGCGGCACCCCCATCTGCTGTTGGCTCTTCTGCTGCTGCGCCCCGGCAGCCAGGTCTGATGGCCCAGATGGCAACCACTGCAGCTGGCGTGGCTGTGGGCTCTGCTGTGGGGCACGCACTGGGTCACGCCATTACTGGGGGCTTCAGTGGAGGAAGTAATGCTGAGCCTGGGAGGCCTCACATCCCTTACCAGGAGCCTCAGGGAACCCAGCCGGTACAGGAGCAGCAGCCTTGCTTCTATGAGATCAAACAGTTTCCGGAGTGTGCCCAGAACCAGGGTGACATCAAGCTCTGTGAGGGTTTCAGTGAGGTGCTGAAACAGTGCCGACTTGCACACGGATTGGCCCAATTGAGAAGTTCAACCTGGAGAGATGGAAAATCAGCTCTCATAACTAAATTAATTCAGTATAAAAATAGAATTGATAGTGAAGGTATAAAGTGTAACCATCAGTTAAACCTCTCCTGTCATGCCTAGCTTCCTTGCTTGAGAATTGAAATGGAAGCGGAGCGGGGGGTTCCTACTCTGTAGAATTTGGGGCTGGGCAAATGTTTGTGTGGTCTCCTTAAACTAGCTGTTATGATTTTATTCTTTGTGAGTTAATTAGAATAAAGTCATTTTCTTCCAAACAAACAAACAAACAAACCCAAAAAACAAGTAACTTTACAAATCGGAAAATGTTTTTTGTCAGCACACCCAGGTATAGAGTTTTCATTGATTAAATATGGTCCCTGGAGGTCTGTTTAGGGACCAGGCAGGCCTTTTTTTTCTAGCATTTTGTAGGAGCAAAGAACCAAGGCTAGGGCTGGGCGCAGTGGCTCACACTTGTAATCCCAACACTTCGGCGGGAAGACCACTTGAAGCCGGGAGTTTGAGACCAGCCTGGACAACATAGCAAGACCTCATCTCTACGAAGAAATTAAAAATAATTTGTCAGGGCCAGGTGCAGTGGCTCGCGCCTGTAATCCCAGTACTTGGGGAGGCAGAAGCAGGTGGATCACCTGAGGTCAGGAGTTCGAGACCAGCCTGACCAACATGGCAAAACCCCATTTCTACTAAAAATACAAAACATTAGCTGGACATGGTGGTGCATGCCTGTAATCCCAGCTACTTGGGAGGCTGAGGCAGGAGAATTGCTTGAACCCGTGAGGCGGAGGTTGCAGTGAGTTGAGATTGCACCACTGCACTCCAGCCTGGGCGAAAGAGTGAGATTCTGTCTTAAAAAAAAAAAAAAAAATTAGGCATAATGGGGCGCACGTGTAGTCCCAGCTGCTTGGGAGGCTGAGGTGGGAGGACTGCTTGAGTCCAGGAGGTTGAGGCTGCAGTAAGCCATGATCACACCACTGCACTCCAGCCTGGGCGACAGAGCAAGACCCTGTCCCAAAAAACAAAAATAAACCCCTAGGACTAGAGCTTTGGTGAAATAGCCCCATTGTCTGGGGTGCCACTTGAAATTCTTTGTCTCACAGCCGAGGAAATCAAGGGTACGAACTCCCTGAGTGAGGTTAGAGCAGGAGTTTAATAAGTGAAAGAGAGAGAGAGCTCTCTGCCACAGACAGGGGTCCTGAAAAAGGGTCGCTGTTTCACAGCTGAATACAGAGGGGCTTTTTTAAAGAAACTGATGAGGGGTAGGTGTCTCGTTTGCATAAGGCGTGAATTTCTGGTCTCCGTCCTCCTAGTGTGCATGCGGGCCCTCAGCTTGAGTTACTCCATATTGCTTTGTTCCCCATATTGCGCATGCGTCAGGGAATGGAATTTTTCCATTGCAGGCATGTCTGGGCAAGTCTCCTCTGTGGCCTTTCTTTTTTCTTTTCTTTTTTTTTTGAGACTGGGTCTCGCTCTGTCTCCCAGACTGGAGTGCAGTGGTGCTATCTCTGCTTGCCGGAACCTCCGCCTCCCAGGTTCAAGTGATTCTCCTGCCTCAGGCTCCCGAATAGCTGGGATTACAGGTGCGCCTAATTTTTTAACCACGCCGGCTAATTTTTGCATTTTTAGTAGAGATGGGGTTTCACCATGTTGGCCAGGATGGTCTGGATCTCTTGACCTCGTGATCCGCCTGCCTCTGCCTCCCAAAGTGCCGGGATTATGGGATTACAGGGGTGAGTCACCGCGCCCAACCAAGGAAAGCAGAGTTTTTAAGGACTACTTGTTGGGTGGGTGGAGCCAGTGACCCAGGAGTGCTCATTGGTTGGAAGCTATCTTCTTGTGCTGTCAGTTCCTGGGTGGGGGCTGGGCGGTGGGGGGTGGCGGGGCGGGGAGGGCGGCCACAAGATGAGATGAGCCGGTTTAGCAGTCTGGGTGGTGCCAGCTGCTTCATCAAATGCAGGGTCTGCAAAATATCTCAAGCACTGGTCTTAGGAGCAGTTTAGGGAGGGTCAGAATCTTGTAGCCTCCAGCTGCATGACTCCTAAACGTAATTTCTAATCTTGTGGCTAATGTCAGTCCTCCAAAGGCAATCTGGTCACTTTTGCTTAAACTATAAACTAAGTTTCTCCCAAAGTTAGTTCAGCCTACGCCGGGGAATGAACAAGGACAGCTTGGAGGTTAGAAGCAAGATGGAGTCAGTGAAGTTGGATCTCTTTCATTGTCTCAATCATAACTTTGCAAAGGTGGTTTCAGTTGCTGGGAGGGCAAGGGCTTGTCCCTGATGCTGGGCTGGAGTAGGAGAGGTTGGGGATGGGAACCAGACTCCCCCATGCAATACAGTTCGGTTCAATTCGTCAAATGGTTTTTGGGCACCCACTGTGCGCCAAGCCCCATGCTAAGCTCTGACACTCATGGCAAAGTGCTTCCCCTCATGGCCTCGCTCTGCCCATTCTACTTGCCTTCTGTGAAGGCCCCAGCCCCTCTCTTTCCTCTGTGGGTCTTTCTGTGGTCCTGCGGTCCTGGATTGGACCCTATCCCCCATAGACCTCTTCCTCTCTTAGCTGCAGGACTTGGTACAAAGTAGTTGCTCAGTAAAAGTTCTCAGACTTGAATTAAATGGAATGCACTAGGATCTGGTAGATGTTCACCTAGGAGACAAAGGCCGGGGTACCGGAAGGAAAGCTATTACCACAATCTATGGGAAAAGTAATGAAACATGCTGTTATCTCAGTAGACGGGGACAAGGCATTTGATAAAATTCAGTAGTGATTGTCCCCAAGTCTAACTCTTATTTATTGTACAAACAAATCATAGCGATAATAAGAGAAATAAAGACTGCCTGCAATTCTACCTCCCAAATGCAGAAGCTGTCCTCATTTTAATTCTATCTTTCTTTCCTGTTCTCGTTCACGGCATAGTTTTTACATTATTATATCATTTTGCTTTCTGCCTGAAAGAATCAGGAGTTTTTTTTTTTTTTTTTTCCGGATCGATCCATTATCTTCATAATTATA
This sequence comes from Theropithecus gelada, assembly GCF_003255815.1. Lineage (NCBI taxonomy): Eukaryota > Metazoa > Chordata > Mammalia > Primates > Cercopithecidae > Theropithecus > Theropithecus gelada. The sequence goes on along the minus strand of NC_037670.1, from coordinate 7,894,944 downwards.
GCCCCTAATGGCTATGATTCTCCACGTGGTGGTTGTATTATAACGGACGTAAATTTTTCTTATTGTTGGCAGTATGGGTTGTTCCCGTGTCTTCCTTTTGATGATCAAAATAATAAAATTGCCTTTTATAATCAGTTACAACACAGTTGTGTACATACCTTTTGTTCAAGCTTTCCTGAAACTTGCAAGGTGAATGTACTTCACTATTACAGGGGATTACAGCGTGGAAATGAAGACGCCATAAGGTGACAAGGGAAGGATCGGGAGACAACCAGAATTGGAGTCCATTCTTTTTTTGAAATGAAACTCTTTTCTCTTGTCAGAGGCATTCGAACCAGAGTGACTCCATCTTGAATAGGGGCTGGGTGAAATAAGGCTGAGACCTGCTGGGCTGCATTCCCAGGTGGTGAGGCATTCTTAGTCGCAGGATGAGATAAGAGGTCAGCACAAGATACAGGTCACAGGATGCGGTAAAGAAGGCAGCCTAAAGCCACCAAAACCATGGCGATGAGCGTGACCTCTGGTTGGCTCATTATATGCTAATTACTGATACAGGAGTAGAAAGAAATTGTTTAGGCAGATAGTGAGGGTAAGAGAGTCTTCAGTAAGGTTACCTTTTAATAAAAACCAGCCCCCAAATCATTTCTTTTCTAACAGAAAGCAGCCTGAAAAATCAAGCTGCAGACATAGAAAAGCAAGCTAAAAGCTTGCACAGGTAAATGCGACAGCTGTGCCAATAGACAAGCGATACTTGGAAGCCAGGTGTATTCAACATGGAAGTTCCCTCTTCCCTTTTCTTTGTCGCCACGTGTGCAGTAGAAAAGCAGGCAGCATGGTGACGGCCAGGTGGCGACTCCATTTGCATAATAAAAGATTAGGGTGGGGCCGGGCACCGTGGCTCACGCCTGTAATCCCAGCACTTTGGGAGGCTGAGGCAGGCGGATCACCTGAGGTCAGGAGTTCGAGACCAGCCTGGCCAACATGGTGAAACCCTGTCTCTACTAAAAATACAAAAATTAGCGAGGAGGTAGTGGCCCACGCCTGCAATTCCAGCTACTAGGGAGGCTGAGGCAAGAGAATCACTTGAGCTTGGGAGGCAGAGGTTGTGGTTAACTGAGATTGTGCCACTGTACTCCAGTCTGGGCGACAGAGTGAGACCCTGTCGAAAAGAAAAGAAAAGAGAAGAGAAGAGAAGAGAAAAAAAAGAAAAGAAAAGAAAAGAAGAAAAGAAGAAAAGAAAAGATTAGGGTGGGATGGCCAGCTTCTTTGTACGCTATGCAAATGGCACACCTGGTCCAATCCATCTCTTGGACCCTATGTAAATCAGACACCACCTCCTCAAGCTTGTCTATAAAAACCCTGTGCATTTCACCACGATACCAGAAGACCCACTTAACTGCCCCTCTCTCTCTGCAGGAGAAAGAGCTTCATTCTTTCTGTTGCCTATTTAACCTCCACTCCTTTTTTTTTTTTTTTTTGAGGCAGAGTCTCGCTCTGTCACCCAGGCTGGAGTGCAGTGGCACGATCTCGGCTCACTGCAAGCTCCGCCGCCTGGGTTCACGCCATTCTCCTGCCTCAGCCTCCCGAGTAGCTGGGACTACAGGCACCCGCCACCACGCCCGGCTAATTTTTTGTATTTTTAGTAGAGATGGGGTTTCACCGTGTTAACCAGGATGGTCTCGATCTCCTGACCTTGTGATCCGCCCGCCTCATCCTCCCAAAGTGCTGGGATTACAGGCGTGAGCCACCGTGCCCAGCCTAAACCTCCACTCTTAACCTCACTCCTTATGTGTGTCTGTGTCCTCAATTTCCCTAGATGTGGGGCAACAAACCTCTGTTATTACCCCAGACAAATGACGCTGCTTCATTATAATGCATTAGCATACTACTCCCGCTCCCGCCAGTGCCATGACAGTTGAAGTCATCCTATATGGTCTAGAAAGGGGGAGGGAACTCTCAGTTCCCATAATTGCTCACCTCTTTCCTGGAAAACTCATGAACAGTCCACTTCTTGTTTAACATATAATCAAGAAGTAACTAAGTATTATCAGTCAGGCATCCCAAGCTGCTGTTCTGCCTATGGAGTCGCCATTATTTATTCTTTTACTTTCTTTCTTTTTTTTTTTTTTTTTTGAGACGGAGTCTCGCTGTGCTCCCAGGCTGGAATGCAGTGGCGTGATCTCGGCTCACTGCAAACTCCGCCTCCCAGGTTCACGCCGTTCTCCCGCCTCAGCCTCCCAAGTAGCTGAGACTACAGGCGCCCGCCACCACGCCCGGCTAGTTTTTTTGTATTTTTAGTAGAGACGGGGTTTCACCATGTTAGCCAGGATAGTCTCGATCTCCTGACCTCGTGATCCACCCGCCTCGGCCTCCCAAAGTGCTGGGATTACAGGCTTGAGCCACCGCGCCCGGCTTCTTTTACTTTCTTAATAAACTTGCTTTCACATTACTGTATGGATTCACCCTGAATTCTTTCTTGTGTGAGGTCTGAGAACCCTCTCCTGGGCTCTGGATGGGGACCCCTTTCTGGTAACACTCTTTCCACTATACTATATTCCTTTCCAGATTTTACAAATAAAACTGCAGTGGGCTGGGCACGGTGGCTCACGCCTGTAATCCCAGCACTTTGGGAGGCCAAAGTGGGTGGACCACCTGAGGTCAGGAGTTCGAGACCAGCCTGGCCAACATGGTGAAACCACTGCCCCTACTAAAAACACAAAAATTAAGCCAGGTGTGGTGGCTTACACTTGTAATCCCAGCACTTTGGGAGGCTGAGGTGGGCAGATCGCTTGAGGTCAGAAGTTCCAGACCAGCCTGGCCAGCATGGTGAAACCCCTTCTCTACTAAAAATACAAAAATTGACTCATGCCTGTAGTCCTAGCTACTCAGGAGGCTGAAGCAGGAGAATCTCTTGAACCTGGGAGGCAGAGGTTGCAGTGAGTTGAGATCGCGTCATTGCACTCCAGTCTGGGTGACAGAGTGAGACTGTCTCCAAAAAAAAAACAAAAAAAAAACAAAAAAAAAAAGGGAAACCAAAAAAGCTGAGGCGAATTTTTTTTTTTTTTTTTTTTTGAGACAGAGTTTCGCTCTTGTTACCCAAGCTGGAGTGCAGTGGCGTGATCTCAGCTCACTGCAACCTCTGCCTCCTGGGTTCAAGTGATTCTCCTGCCTCAGTTTCCCGAGTAGCTGGGATTACAGGTGTGTGCTACTACGCCTGGCTACTTTTCTTTTTTTTAATTTTCAGTAGAAACGGGATTTCACCATGTTGGCCAGGCTGGTCTCGAACTCCTGACCTCGTGATCCATCTGCCTCAGCCTCCCAAGGGGCTGGGATTACAGGCGTGCGCCTGGCCTGAGCTAAGATTTTAAAATAACTTTCTTTCCTCTTTAGAAGCATTTCCTTCCGTCAGGTTCCTAGGTGTGGGACTGTGGGGTCAAAGAGTACGAGCATTGTTGAGTCTCTTGATGCACATTGGCAAAATGCTTTGCAAAGGGCTTGTTTCCAGCAGTCCCCATGTACACTGTTTCAGTGAGATTCTTTATTTCTTTCCTACTGCAACTCACTAACAAGGAACATTAGGAGGAGAAGGTTTCCAAGCTCATTTACAATGGATAAATGATTTCTTATTGTACTTTTAAATTTGCATTTCTTTGATTACTGTGAGGTTGAACCATTTAAAAATAAGCATTCCCTTTTGTGTGAATTGTGTTACTTCTTTTGAGGAACACTCCTCCTGCATTCTTTGGCTCCCCTCCCCGCCCCAGACATATATTAGACTTTCTGAAGACTTGGAAATTAACACTTTGTGGGTCAAATATTTAAAGCAATTATTTACTCCAGTAATTTCCTTTTCATTTTAATTGTACTATTTTCAGGACTTTTATGTGTTTTCAAATGAAGATCTTCTCATTTGTGATTGCTTCAAAGCTTGGAAAGTAATAATACCATCAAAGACGTGATAATTACCCAATTTTATTTTTTCCTTCTATTATATGATATATTTGTATTGAGCTCTTTCATCAACATGGAAAAAAAAAAGACAGTATTTATGGTGGTCACACACACATGGAATGTGAGAGGGGAGGGTGTTTGTGAAAAGACCACACATTAGATTGGGCACGATGGCTCATACCTGTGATCCTAGCACTTTGGGAGGCCGAGGAAGGAGGATTGCTGAAAGCCAGGAGTTGGAGACCAGCTTGGGCAACATAGTGAGGCCTCATCTCCATAAAAAATACAAAAATTAGCTGGACATGGTGGTATGTGCCTGTAGTCCCAGCTACTCAGGAGGCTGCAGCAGGAGGATTGCTTGAGTTTAGGAGTTCAAGGCTGCAGTGAGTTACGATTGCGCCACTGCACTCCAGCCCGGGTAACAGAGTGGGTCCATGTCTCTAAACACACACACACACACACACACACACACACACACACACACACACTCCCCTTAGAAACTGTGAATGAATGGAGGGAAATGCCATGTTTTTGGTTGGGAAAATGCAGATGAAGAATTGTAATATTTCTGGCTGGGTGTAGTGGCTCACGCCTGTAATCCCAGCACTTTGGGAGGTCAAGGTGAGTGGATCACTTGAGGTCAGGAGTTTGAGACCAGCCTGGCCAACATGGCAAAACCCTGTCTCTACTAAAAATATAAAAATTAGCCTGGGGTGGTGGCAGGTGCCTGTAATTCCAGCTACTCAGGAGACTGAGGCAGAAGAATTGCTTGAACCTGGGAGGTGGAGGCTGCAGTGAGCCAAGATCGCGCCACTGCACTCCAGCCTGGGCGACAGAGTAAGACTCTGGCTCAAAAAAAAAAAAGAAAAAAAAAGTACCCCCAATGCATTCACAACTGTGCGTAACCAGGCCAAAGCCCTGGCAGGTGGTTTTAATTTCTGATGTTTTTTAGGAGCAGATGGAGCTGACGGGTTCATGAAACTTGTGTTATTCTAAAAACTGACACTGGTGGACAAAGCCGGCAGTTGCCAGGGGGACTTAATTTTACATAACTTTATTCTCTTTTCCCCAAATTTTTTTATTGTGATGAAATACACATAACATAAAATTTACTATCTTAACCATTTTAAATGTACACTTCAGTGGTATTAAATGCATTCATAATGTTGTGCAAACATCCCCACCATCTGTCTCCAGAATGCTTTCCATCTCGTAAAATTGAAACTCTGTCCGCATTAAACACTTAACTCCTCATTCCTCCCTTCCCTCAATCCCTGGCAACCACCCTTCTGCCTTCTGTCTGTATGAATTTGACTCCTCTAACTACCTCATCTTAATGGAATTATGCAGTCTTTGTCTTTTTGTATAACTTTATTCTTTCAACAAAGAATAATAGATGATAATACATAGCCCAGTGGGTTTTATTATTATAACTTTTTCAGAGGTTTTTCTCCATAGAAATAAATATACGCAGTTAAAAATGAGACCGGCCAGGAATGATGGCTCATGCCCGTAATCCCAGCACTTTGGGAGGCTGAAGCGGGAGGATCTCTTGAGGTCAGGAGTTTGAGACTAGCCCAGACAATATAGCGAGACCCTGACTCTACAAAAAATAAAATAAAAATTAGCCGGGTACGGTAACACGTGCCTGTGGTCCCAGCTCTTTGGGAGGCTGAGGTGGGAGGATCACTTGAGACCGGTAGTTCAAGGCTGCAGTGAGCTATGATTGCATCACAGCACTCTAGCCTGGGCGACTGAGCGAGATCCTGTCTCTAAAAATAAATAAATAAATAAATATTTTAAAGTAACTGTCCTGATTTGAGTTTTACAAATAGTTATTGCAGTAACAGAGGATGAGAAGGTGCAAGGGAAGGGAACATCTGGCCACAGATATCACCTCTGTGAGTTAAATGGGGGTCAGGAGGCATGAGGCAAAGTGAATGATGGATCAATTGAAGTGAAGTAACTCAGGGGGGAAAAACCCAAAACCGTATGTTCTCCCTTATAAGTGGGAGCTAAGGCCAGGCACGGTGACTCATGCCTGTAATCCCAGCACTTTGGGAGGCTGAGACGGATGGATCACTTGAGGTTAGGAGTTTGAGACTAGCCTGGCCAACATGGTGACACCCTGTCTTCACCAAAAAAATACAAAAATTAGCCGGGTGTGGTGGCTCATGCCTGTAGTCCCAGCTACTTGGGAGGGTGAGGCAGGAGAATCACTTGAACCTGGGAGGCAGAGGTTGCAGTGAGCCGAGATTGTGCCACTGCACTGCAGCCTGAACAGAGTGAGACTCCATCTCAAAAAAAAAAAAAAAAAAGCTACAGGTACGCAAAGGCAGACAGAATAGTATAATGCACTTTAGAGACTTGGAAGGGGAAGGGGTGGGAGGGGACTTAGGGATAAAAACTGCCTCTTAAGTATAAGGTGTATTTCTTGGGTGAGGGAGCTCAGAATTCATCCATGTTACAAAAAAAACCCAAACACTTGTATCCCCCCAATATTGAAATAAATTAAAAAAAGAAAAAACTGTTTGAGACAGCAGTATTCAAAGAGGGAGAACGTAGGAGGAATGCCTTCTGGGCAGATTGGGATCTCCATCTTTATGTTTCTGTTTGCTGTCACACCCTGGGAAAGTGACTGGTGTGTGTTCTCTAACTTTGAGACTGTTTAGATGTGGCTGGGATGAGCCAGGCTTGGTAAGGTGTGATGGCACGTGGGGGTCAACCTTCTGAGGACTCTGGGGTCTAATACAGCCATGGGAGACTTATCCACTTGTTCAAGGTTGGAGATTCTTCTCATCGACACAGGAGACAGGCAGGGACTACCCTCAGCATTTCATTTATTCCAAACACGTAACAAAGAATCATTCACTCTTCCCTGCAACTTTGAGAGAAGGGTTACTATGGACTGAACGTGTCCCCCTGCAGAATTCATATGTTGAAGCCTAACTCCCTGAAGTGATGATATTTGGAGGTGGGGCACTGGGGAGGTCATTAGGTCACAAGGATGAAGTCCTACAAATAGGATTAGTGCCATTAGTGCCCTTATAAGAAAAGACACAAGAGAGATGGAAGGAGAGGATTGCTCTCTACTTTCTCAATGAGAAGGCTGCCATCTACAACTCAGGGAATGGGCTCTCACCAGACACAGGGCTTGCCAGCACCTTGCTCTTGGACTTCCCAGCCTCCAGAACTGTAAGAAATAGATATTTTAGCTGGGCATGGTGGCTCATGCCTGTAGTCTCAGCGCTTTGGTTGGGCAAAGTGGGAGGATTACTTGAGGCCAAGATTTCTGGACCAGACTGGGCATACTAGTGAGACCACATCTCTATAAAAAATTTAAAAAATTAGCTAGATGTGGTGGTATGCACCTATAGCCCCAGCTCCTAAGGAGGCTGAGGCAGGAGGATCACTTGAACCCAGGAGTTCAAGGCTGCAGTGAGCTATGATTGCATCACTGTACTCCAGCCTGGGCAGAGACAGACCCTGAATCTTAAAAAAAAAAAACAAAACAAAACTGAAAAAGCAGAGACCACAAGGGAGATGGAAGGAGATGATTCCTCTTCACTCTCTCCCATGAGAAGGCACAATGGGAAGGTTGTAGCTGTAAACCAGGAAGTAAGCCCTCACCAGACACAAGATTTGCTGGCACCTTGATCTTGGACTTCCCAGCCTCCAGAACCATGAGAAATAAATGTTTCTTGGTAAATCACCCAGTCTATGGTATGTGTTGTAGCAGCCAGAGCTGATTAAGACATGGGGGCAATCAGGCTCACCAGTGAGGCCACCCAGCTAGAGTAGCAGAGCCTGGATTTAAATCAGGGCATGTGGGCTCCAGGGTCGGGGCTCATCAGTGCTAGGGTGTGCTGGCTATCCCATTTTTAGAGGCAATTAACATGTTTATTAATCACTCAGTCATCGACCACTAAAACAGCTTTTTCTATGTGCCGGGCCGTATGGCACCAACCATGGGAGACACAGAAATGACACAAGGGGCATTAAACCTGCTGTTTTTTAAGACTCCCAGCAGAGGTGGCTGCTATTGCGTAGCCCTTCCCAGATAAGTTTTTGTGAAGCCCCTCCAACCCCCAGGCCATTAGCCTCAAGAACTGTTCTTGCTGTGTGGCAAGGCAAGCCCTCTGGGCATCCTATGGACTGAGGATGATAATTAACCTCCGTGGAAAACACCAACCCCTGGTAATTCCTGGGTGAGCTCTGGCTGCAGAACCCGGGGCCCTGAGGTTTCTTCTCTTTTCCTGGGTGGGTGGGAGCCTCGGGAAGGGTCCCATTATCTTCCTGGCCTGTATCCTCCTGTCCTTCTCTTCCTCCCTCACATTTTCTACCCTGCCCTCCCAGGTGTTCTGTCTGGGTCTCTGGGTTCCTCCAAGGGCCTCTCTGTCCAGATGCCCTCCCCTTTCCACTCCTTGTCCTTGCCTGTCATTCCTGGATGACACCGTGTTAGAAGCACTGTCTCATCTTACCAGGAAGGAAACTGGGAATCAGAGAGGTTGAGCAACTCACATAGGGTCACCCAAGAAGCTGGAGGTAAACTGGGCTGGGAATGCACCCAGAACTAAAGCCGACCATGGACAAGAGGAGGCCACACTCCCACTGAGAGAGGGGAAGGGCTGGAAGGAGCAGAGGAAGGGTGAAAACAGCTGAGGCTTCTCCACCATTTGGCTCTGCCAGCCTGGGCAATGCCACTCAGTGTCAGATCTGCAAGTCCCTTGGAGGGTTTCCAAGCCTGAGGGTGGAAACTATGGTCCCAGGCCAAACCCTGTTCAGTCTCTTTATTAAAAAAATTAGAAATAATTTCAAACATATTGCTACAAGAATAGTATAAACCACTGCATGCAACAATACATAAAGTATATAACAATACAACATCAAGAGTATAAAGACCAAGAATTGCAAGAATAGTATAAAACTCCATTTTGACATTTTGCCACATCTTTCTTTCTCTCCCTTTCTTTCCCTTCGCTTCCTTCCCTTTCTTTCTTTCTCTTTCCTTTTCTTTCTTCCTTTCTTTTTTTTTTTTTTTTTTTTTTTGAGACGGAGTCTCGCTGTGTCGCCCAGGCTGGAGTGCAGTGGCCGGATCTCAGCTCACTGTAAGCTCCGCCTCCCGGGTTTTTACGCCATTCTCCTGCCTCAGCCTCCCGAGTAGCCGGGACTACAGGCGCCTGCCACCTCGCCCGGCTAGTTTTTCGTATTTTTTAGTAGAGACGGGGTTTCACCGTGTTAGCCAGGATGGTCTAGAACTCCTGACCTCGTGATCCGCCCGTCTCGGCCTCCCAAAGTGCTGGGATTACAGGCTTGAGCCACCGCGCCCGGCCTTCTTTCTTTCTTTCTTTCTTTCTTTCTTTCTTTCTTTCTTTCTTTCTTTCTTTCTTTCTTTCTTTCTTTCTTTCTTTC
>NC_037670.1:7780234-7885517 GCF_003255815.1 Theropithecus gelada | reverse complement strand
CTTCCTTCCTTCCTTCCTTCCTTCCTTCCTTCCTTCCTTCCTTCTCTTTCTTTCTCTCTCTTTCTTTCTTTTTCTCCTTCCTTCCTTCCTTCCTTCCTTCCTTCCTTCCTTCCTTCCTTCCTTCCTTCCTTCCATCCATCCTTCCTTCCTTTCCCTTCCCCTCCCCTCCCCTCCCCTCCCCCCCCCTCCCCTTCCCTTCCTTTCAAGACAGAGTCTCCCTCTGTTACCCAGGCTGGAGTGCAGTGCTGCGATCTCGGCTCACTGCAGCCTTCATCTCCTGGGTTCAAGCAATTCTCCTGTCTCAGCCTCCCAAGTAGCTGGGATTACAGGTGACTGCCATCATGACCAGTTAATTTTTGTATTTTTAGTAGAGATGGGGTTCCATCATATTGACCAGGCTGGTCTCAAACTCTTTACCTCAAGTGATCCACCTGCCTTGGCCTCCCAAAGTGCTGGGATTACAGGTGTGAGCCACTGCACCTGGCCCATTTTGCTTTCTATATGTACATATTTTCCCCCTTAACCATTTGAGAGTTATAGATGTCATGCTTATCACTCCTACATGCTTGAGTGTGTATATCATATGAATAAGGACTGGCTGGGTGTAGTGGCTCATGCCTGTAATCCCAGCACTTTGGGAGGCTGAGGCGGGCAGATCACAAGGTCAAGAGATCGAGACCATCCTGGCCAACATGGTAAAAACCCATCTCTTCTAAAAATACAAAAATTAGCTGGGCATGGCGGCGCACGCCTGTAGTCCCAGCTACTCAGGAGGCTGAGGCAGGAGAATAGCGTGAACCTGGGAGGCAGAGGTTGCAGTGAGCCGAGATCATGCCACTGCATTCCAGCCTGGTGACAGAGTGAGACTCCATCTCCCAAACCTCCCCCCAAGAAAAAGAATAAGGACATTATTTTATAAGACCAAAGTGCACTTACCCAATTCAGAAAATTCGGTTTATATAATTCTAGTATCTAATAAAGAGAACATATACACATTTTGACAATTGTCCCCAGTACTGCCCTTTCTGAATAGTCCTTTCCCCCTACTTGATCTAGACTCCCCTCTAAGATCACGAGTGGCATTTAGCTATCTTGACTGTCTCCTTTCCTTTCTTCTGAAATAGTCACTCAGTCTTCCTTTTGTCTTTCTTCATCTTGATATTTTTAAGAAGCACAAGCCAGTTGTTTTGCAGAATATCCTTCAATTTGGATTTGTCTGATGTTTTCCAAATGGGCTATGCATTTTTGGCAGGAGTAATTCCTAAGTGATGTGTCTTCTGCTCTGAGTCTTTGAAAAAAAGTGGAACCAGTTGCCAATATTAAAACCTGAGAGATTTTACATATCGTGTTGGTTTCTGGATCCTCTCATGAACAGATAGCTACAGTCTGGCCCCCTGGGCGAGGCTCCTGCAGGGAATGGCCAGTTGGAGCTGGACAGTGGGTGCCTGCGATTGCGGTGGGAGTACAACCTCTGCCTCCTAGGTTCGAGTGACACTCCTGTCGTACTGGGTGTCATCTGCTCCCTTTACTTACCCCTTGGTCATCTAGGGGAGCCCACCTGGCCGGGCAGGCCCTGAGCATACAACTCTTGCTGGATCTCCCATTTGCTGATTTATTTATTTGTTATTATTTTTTAATTTTTCAGAGGTAGGGTCTTGCTCTGTTGCCCAGGCTGGAATGCAGTGGTGCAAACACAGCTCACTGCAGCTCCAAACTTCTGGGTGCAAACTATCCTTTGCCTCAGCTTCCTAAGTAACTGGGACTACAGGCATGCACCATCATGCCTGGTTCATTAAAAAAAAATATTTTTTTTTTTATAGAGATGGGGTCTCACTACGCTGTCCAAGCTGGTTTTGAACTCTGGACCTCAAACCGTCCTCCCGTTTCAGCCTCCCAAATGTTGGGATTACAAGTATGAGCCACCGCTCCTGGCCTTCCTTCGTTTTTCAGTTGAGGCAACGATCTAGAAGACCTAGAGAGGGCCAGGAGTGAGCTGCGGTCACCCTCAGAGGCCAGACTCGTCCTCATTTTGTCAGAGCAGTTACAAGCGGTTAGGTTCACATCTTACCATGTTTTATTAACACTTGACAAGAAATGGGGCATTGGCTGTGTTTGAGCAACTGCACCCTGCTGGTGTGTAATTCAGGGAGATGGGAACGTGGGAACGTTTTCTGGCGCCGTGTCCGCCCCTGTCCTGAGCAGTCCCCGGCTGCCTTTCCTCCCTGACCTCCTTATGTTCGTGCTGTTCATATTCTGAACACTAGATGGCACTGGTTCCCTATAAATAACCCAGAGCAGCCCGGCAGCCTCAGAGGCCACCTAAGTGCAGAGGAACCTTGACATCAGCCAGCTCGGCACATTTATGCTCTTTTTAGCCTTGGAATCCTTTCTTCTGATAAGATCCTTTGCCCCCGACTTAAAAAAATTGAGGTAGAGGCCACATACTATAAAATCCACCCTTTAAACGCATACAGTGATTTGTAGGTTATTCACAAGACCGAAGCCATCACCCCCCTTTTTTTTTTTTTTTTGAGTTGGAGTCCCGCTCTGCCGCCCAGGCTGGAGTGCAGCGGCAGCGACCTCGGCTCACTGCAACCTCCGCCTCCCGGGTTCAAGTGATTCTCCTGCCTCAGCCTCCTGAGTAGCTGGGACTACAGGGGTACACCACCAGACCGGCTAATTTTTGTATTTTTAGTAGAGACGGGGTTTCGCCATGTTGGCCAGGCTAGTCTTGAACTCCTGACCTCAGGTGATCTGCCTGTCTCGGCTTCCCAAATGCTGGGATTACAGACGTGAGCCACTGCACCCGGCCCATCACCACTATCTAATTCTAGGATGTTTTCATTCTGATGAGATCTTACATGGAAGGCAGGAGCGAGGAGGATTTTTCCTGGCTTTGTCTGAGGGAAAAAAGCGATTAGGTTGCAGGCTGGGCTCAGTGGCTCACACCTGTAATCCCAGCACTTTGGGAGGCTGAGGTGGGAGAATACTTGAGGTCAGGAGTTTGAGGTCAGCCTGACCAACATGGTGAAACTCTGTCTCTAGTAAAAATACAAAAATTAGCCGACATGGTGGCACACATCTGTAATCCCAGCTACTCGGTAGGCTGAGCAGGAGAATCTCATTTTTTTTTTTTTTTTGAGATGCAGTCTCGCTCTGTTGCCCAGGCTGGAGTGCAATGGTGCAATCTCGGCTCACTGCAACCTCTGCCTCCTAGGTTCGAATGATTCTCCTGCCTCAGCCTCCCGAGTAGCTAGGACTACAGGTGCATGCCACCACACCTGGCTAATTTTTGTATTTTTGGTAGAGACGGGATTTCACCATATTGGCCAGGCTTGTCTTGAACTCCTGACCTCTTGATCCACCTGCCTCAGCCTCCCAAAGTGCTGGGATTACAGGTGTGAGCCACTGCACCAGGCCCTAACTTTTATTTTAGGTTTTGGGCACATGTGAAAGTTTGTGACATAGGTAAACTCATATTGTGGGGGTTTGTCATACAGGTTATTTCATCACCCAGCTATTAAAGCCCAGTACCCAATACTTATCTTTTCTGCTCTTCTCCCTCCCCAACCCTCCACCCTCAAGTAGATCCCAATGTCTGTTGTTTCCTTCTTTGTGTTCATAAGTTGTCATCGTTTAGCTCCCACTTATAAGTAAGAACACATGGTTCAAGCAATTCTCTTGTGTAGCTGAGATTACAGGTGTGTGCCACCACGTCTGGCTAATTTTTAGTATTTTTAATATTTTGTATTTCAGTATTCCTGTTCTTGTGCTGGTTCTTGTGCTACGGATGATGGCCTCCAACTCCATCCATGTCCCTGCAAAAGACATGATCTCGTTTTTTTGATGGCTGCATAGTATTCCATGGTGTATCTACCACATTTTCTTTATTCAATCTGTCATTGATGGGCATTTGGGTTTATTCCACGTCTTTACTATCTTTTTTTTTAAAATTATACTTTAAGTTCTAGGGTACATGTACCCAACATGCAGGTTTGTTACATAGGTATAGATGTGCCATGTTGGTTTGCTGCACCCATCGACTCGTCATTTACATTAGGTATTTCTCCTAACGCTATCCCTCCCCCAGCCCCCACCCCCCAAATAGGCCCCGGTGTGTGATGTTCCCTGCCCTGTGTCCAAGTGCTCTCATTGTTCAGTTCCCACCTACAAGTGAGAACATGCAGTGTGTGGTTCTCTGTCCTTGTGATAGTTTACTGAGAATGATGGTTTCCAGCTTCATCCATGTCCCTGCAAAGGACATGAACTCATCCTTTTTTGTGGCTGCATAGTAGTCCATGGTGTGTATGTGCCACATTTGTCTTTACTATTTTGAATAGTACTGCAATTAACATTCACATGCATGTGTCTTTTTTTTTTTTTTTCTTTTGAGACGGAGTTTTGCTCTTGTTGTCCAGTGGCAAGATCTGGGCTCACCACAATCTCCGCCTCCTGGGTTCAAGTGATTCTCCTGCCTCAGCCTCCCCAGTAGCTGGGATTACAGGCATGCACCACCACGGCCGGCTAATTTTGTATTTTTAGTAGTGACAGGGTTTCTCCCTGTTGATCAGGCTGGTCTCGAACTCCTGACCTCAGGTGATCCACCCGCCTCGGCCTCCCAAAGTGCTGGGGTTACGGGCGTAAGCCACTGCACCTGGCCATGCATGTATCTTTATGGTAGAATGATCTATATTCCTCTGGGTAGATCCCCAGTAATGGGATTGCTGGGCTGAATGGTAGTTCTGCTTTTAGACCTTTGAGGAATCGCCACACTGCTTTCCACAAGGGCTGAGCTAGTTTACACTCCCACCAACAATGTATCCACATTCCCAGAAAAATGTTCTTGTTCTTGAAAAAGGAAATCACTATATTTGTTGTGTAGTAGGTGGAATAACGTGCTTCCAAAGATGTCTTCATTCTCATCCCTAGAACTTGTGGACAGGGTAGCTTATATGGCAGAAAGCATTTTGCAGTTGTGATTATGTTAAGGATCTGGGGATGGAGATATTGTCTTGGAGTATCCATGTGAGTCTAATGTAGTCATGAAGGTTCTTATAAATGAAAGAAGGAGGCAGGAGAATGAGAGAGGGAGAGAGAGAGAGAGAGAGAGAGGGATGTGAGGATGGATGAAAGCATATGGGGACACAAAGAGAAAGAGAGAAAAGAGAAGGAGAGAGACAGGGAGAGACACACAGAGAAACAGAGAGAAGAGAAGGAGAGAAAAAGAGAGAGACAGACAGATTAGAGGAAGAGAGACAGAGAGAGAGAAAGAGAGAGACAGACAGAAATAGAGAGGGAGAGGGAAAGAAAAAAGAGACAGAGAGAATAGAGGAAGAGAGACAGAGAGAGAGAGAAAGACAGACAGAGACAGACAGAGAGAAATAGAGGAGAGGGAAAGAAGAAAAGAGACAGAGAGAATAGAGGAAGAGAGACAGAGAGAGAGAGAAAGAGAGAGACAGACAGAAATAGAGAGAGGAGAGGGAAAGAAAAAGGAGACAGAGAGAGTAGAGGAAGAGAGACACACAGAGAGAGAAAGACAGAGACAGAGAGAAATAGAGAGAGGAGAGGGAAAGAAAAAGACAGAGAGAGTAGAGGAAGAGAGACAGAGAGAGAGAGAGAAAGACAGACAGAAAGAAATAGAGAGAGGAGAGGGAAATAAAGAGAGAGAGAGAGAGACAGAGACACAGAGAGAAACAGAGAGAGAGAGAGATTGTGAAGATGTTATGCTGTAGGCTTTGAATTTAGAGGAAGGGTCCACCAGCCAAGGAATGCAGGAAGCCTCTAACAGATGTCGCAGACAAAGAAACAGATTTCCCTGCAAAGCCTCCAGAAGGAACACAGCTGTTTGAGACCAGGAGTTCAAAACCTGCCTGGGCAATCTAGTGAGACCTCTGTCTCTTCAAAAAAATGTAAAAAAAATTAACCGGGCATGGTGGTGCGTACCTGTCATCCCAGTTTCTTGGGAGGGTGAGGTGGGAGGATCGCTTGAGCCCAGGAGTTCTACGTTGCAAGTGCTCAACATCTTGATTTCAAAACTTCTGACCCCTAGAACAGTTAGAGAATAGATTTGTGCTGTTTTAAGCCACTGAGTTGGTGGCTATTTGTTACAGCAGCCATAGGAAGCTAATACCTCCTAATACTTCTCATTTCCTCATTTTCCCCCATTCCCTCATCTTATGGTCTCCCTTTCTGGTGATCTCAGGTGAAATGCAGCTTCCTCAGGGAAGCCTCCCTTCTGTTGCCTGACCCGAGATGCCCTTTTAACTCCCAGAATGGTTTCAAAGAGCAACAACACAATTGTAGAATTATTTCAACATTTGTGTCATGCCTGGTTGGCACTTATTTCCCTGGTTCCAATACCAGTTTTTTTTTTGTTTTCTTTTTTTTTTTTTTTTGAGATAGAGTCTTGCTCTGCCACCCAGGCTGAAGTGCAGTGGTGCGATCTCGACTCACTGCAATGTCTGCCTCCCGGGTTCAGGAGACTGCCCCTGCCTCAGCCACCCTAGTAGCTGGGATTACAAGCGTGCACCACCACACCTGGCTAATTTTTGTATTTTTGGTAGAGACAGGGTTTTGCCATGTTGTTCAGGCTGGTCTTGAACTCCTGGCCTCAAGTGACCTTCCCTCCTTGGCCTCCCAAAGTGCTAGGATGACAGGCGTGAGTCACCACGCCTGGCCCCAATACCACCACACCCGGCCCCAATACCAGCCTCCCAATACATGGCTGTCTTCTTCACAGGTGTGTCTCAGGCACAAAACATGAGCCTGGACCCCACAGAGGCTCAGGGAATGTGTGTACAATGAGCATGTGGAATGTTTGTAAAATGCGTGAATGTTTGTAAAATAGGAAGGTTTATAAAATGCATGAATGAATGAGTTTCTAATTGAGTTCATTCTCATGAGCCAGGCATAGCCTTGTCCTGGGAATGGTGTGTGTGTTATGAGGGGCCTGGAAAGACCCAAACACATCCTCATTCCCACACATTGTGGGGGAGAAGATGAACACAGACAGGTGAAGATTTAGATGGTGTTAACATCATTAACTCACTGTTGCAGTCGTCAAATTCACAGAGACAGACAAAAGGATGGTGGTTACCAGGTGCTGGTGGGAGGGAGAAATGGGGAGTGAGTGTTTCTTTTCTTTTTTTTTTTTTGAGACGGAGCCTCGCTCTGTTGCCTGGGCTGGAGTGCAGTGGCCGGATCTCAGCTCACTGCAAGCTCCGCCTCCTGGGTTTACACCATTCTCCTGCCTCAGCCTCCCGAGTAGCTGGGACTACAGGCGCCCGCCGCCTTGCCTGGCTAGTTTTTTTGTATTTTTTAATAGAGACGGGGTTTCACCGTATTAGCCAGGATGGTCTTGATCTCCTGACCTCGTGATCCGCCCGTCTCGGCCTCCCAAAGTGCTGGGATTACAGGCTTGAGCCACCATGCCCGGCCGGGAGTGAGTGTTTCATGGGGACAGAGTTTCAGTTTGGGAAGATGAGAAAGTTCTGGAAATGGATGGTGGTGAAGGTTGCTTGACAATGGGAATACGTATTTAAGACCACTAAACTCTGTCCTTAGAAATGGTGAAAATGACATACTTTATGTTATATATATATTCAGCCACAACTGAAAAAATCTCTTGCATCTAAAAATATGCCTCTAACAACTCACCATTCACATGAATGCATTAAAGACCTTCATTCACTGAAAAAAAAAATTAATTCAGTTTCAGACGATGCTGGGAGAAGTTAAAAATGTTTCAGTCCAGCCAAAGATTAAGAACTAAGTATGTAGCCGGGCGCGGTGGTTCATGCCTGTAATCCCAGCACTTTGAGAGGCTGAGGTGGGCAGATCACCTGAGGTCAGGAGATCAAGACCAGCCTGGGCAACATGGCAAAACCCTGTCTCTACTAAAAACACAAAAATTAGCCAGATGTAGTGGCACATGCCTGCAATTTCAGCTGCTTGGGAGGCTGAGGCAAGAGAATCACTTGAACCTGGGAGGCAGAGGTTGCGGTGAGCCGAGATCACACCACTGCACTCTAGTCTGGGTGACAGAGTAAGACTCTGTCCCAGAAAACAAAAACAAACAAATAAATAACCAAGTATGTGACAAGGCATAGAGGTTCATGCCTATAATCCCAGCACTTTGGGAGGCCAACTTGGGAGGAACAATTGAGGCCAGGAGTTTGAGACCAGCCTGGGCAGCACTGTGAGACTCCTGTCTCTACAAAAAGTGAAAAATAATTAGCTAGGCATGGTGGTATGCACCTGCAGTCCCAGCTCAGGAGGCTGAGGTGGGAGGATTGGTTGAACCCAGTAACTGGAGGCTGCAGTGAGCTATAATTGTGCCAATGTACTGTCTGACTTGGGCAACAGGGCAAGACCCTGTGGCAAAAAAAAAAGAAAAAAAAAAGAAAAAAAAAGAGGTCAGGCACAGTGGCTCACATCTGTAATCCCAGCACTTCGGGTGGCCAAGGCAGATGGATCACCTGAGGTCAGGAGTTTGAGACCAGCCTGGCCAACATAGTGGCCCGTCTCTACTAAAAATATAAAAATTAACTGGGCTTGGTGGTGCATGCCTGTAATCCCAGCTACTTGGGAGGCTGAGGCAGGAGAATCACTTGAACCCAGGAGGCAGAGGCTGCAGTGAGCAGAGATGGCACCACTGCACTCCAGCCTGGGTGACACAGCGGGACTCCGTCTCAAAAAACAAAACAAAATGAAACCAAAAAACCCCACGTAACTTACCACAGTTTGGTTGGGACAGTGTCATCCCAAAGAATGACACATTTCTAGGGAACAGTTCTGGGGAAGGGTTCCAGGGAGGTGGTCCTTGAGTTGTAGGTTGAACCCAAGGTAGTGGGGGCTTGGGTAGAGGACTTGGAGGGCCTTCTGGGCGCAAGGCAGGGCTACTGAGAGGCCCCAGAGTCCCTCCTGGTGCAGGGCCACCTTTCAGCCTGGGGATGCCAGGGTTGCACACGGGTAGGGTTCCAGGGCTGAGATCCTAGCCTGCAGGACTCTTGAACAGTTCCTTTTTGAAGGCAGCTGGCCTCAGGGAGGAGAAGGGAGCCCTGTCAGGCATGAGGCTGGGCGCACAGGAGCAGCTGGGCTGGGCTGGCCGCAGGCTTACTTGTGATTCTGTAGGTGGAACAGTGGAGGAGTACTCATGATAGCCACCAGGGGTCGCTCTTGATTCATGAAAGACGCTTGCAGGCCTCACGTGCTGGGTCTTTTGAGCCTGTAGCTTGGCAGTCCCTAGGGGGCTAAAGGCCTGGGAGACCCAGCGCCTGGTCTAACTGGGAGCCGCCACACGCCTTAGGTGGCTCAACTCGGAGACACCGAGCGGGGGAGGAGTATCAGTCTCTTTTGCTCCAGCTTGTCTCTGTTTCCGCCTGGGCAGCTGCCCTCGTGCCCTCTGCTTTGGTTCCCACTGCCAGGATTCGAGGGAGGATGAAAGGCGACCATGGTCCTGGCACAGTGTCAAGGCTGCATTCACAGAATCGTGGGTAGAACAATGATCGTTCCAGGACCTGCGGAGGCCTGGAGAGGCGTATCCCAGTCTCAGCTGGGAACATGACCTTTGCAAGACACAGGTCTTTCTGGTACATCCAGAGTCAAGGAGGTGCCCTGGGTGTCAGATGACCAGTTTTAGGGTCGCGCTCAGCCTGTTCCTATCACCGCTGGGTTCAGTGTTGGCCTCTTCTGGACCCCACTTTTCTGTAGGTCTGGCAGCTGTTCCCATCTGCACACCAGCCGAAAGGGATTTGAGCGTATCTGCAACTTTCTTGCAACCAGCGTTGTATATTTCTGATCTATTTTGAGCTAAAATACTTCATCTTGAATATTTTTTCCTTATGAGCTTTTCTTCCTGTCCAGAGAAACTGAGATAATATGAGAACTTCAGGCTTTTTTTTTTTTTTGAGACGGAGTCTCACTCTGTCGCCCGGGCTGGAGTGCAGTGGCGCGATCTCGGCTCACTGCAAGCTCTGCCTCCCGGGTTTACGCCATTCTCCTGGCTCAGTCTCCCGAGTAGCTGGGACTACAGGCGCCCGCCACCTCGCCCGGCTAGTTTTTTTTGTAATTTTTTTTTTAGTAGAGACGGGGTTTCACCGTGTTCGCCAGGATGGTCTCGATCTCCTGAACTCGTGATCCGCCCGTCTTGGCCTCCCAAAGTGCTGGGATTACAGGCTTGAGCCACCGCGCCCGGCCAACACTTTGCATTTTCTTAGGGGTTTAGAAGCATTTGTGTTTCTGGGACAAGTGGCATGTGATTATCTTGTTCCTGGCATTGGGGAGTTAAGAAGTGTAGAAGTCCTGGGTGCCAGCCCAGTAGTTCCTGCCCCTTTCTAGTGCCTGCTCTGTCACCTCTGAGGCCCTGGCTGGCATGGCATATGGAAGGTAGGGGGCTAGAAGTGCAAAAGTTACTGAGACAAGGACTCCTGGAGGCAGCTAGAGTCATTTCACATCAAGCCAGACAGGAGAGCTTTGCTTGTCAGAGGCAGGACCGTAGTGTGCCTCTCAGATAATGCAAACATGATTGTATGGAAATCAGGACACGGCTAAATTAGTTTTCTGCAGACATGATTCGCAATATGCTTGTGATGGTAAATGTTCATATTCTCACTCGCGGTGATTTATTTTGCAGTATCTGAATCTCACAAATGTAATTCCATCTAAGGCTACTGTGACATTGGCTAGCACAAACTTTCATTAGTTACTACTTCTCCTCCCAACTACCTGCTCTGAATACTCGGGAAACAGTTTCTTCGAAGTTAGCTCAATAAACAGTGGAGGAAAAAGACAGGAGCTGAAGAACCGCTGTTTACGTTTCCGTGTTTCTGGAGGGTTGGGGACTGGCAGTCAGCTTGGAGCTGGGGGCCCTACTTGGAGTTGCCTGTCTGTAAGGAAGCTAGGACCTGTCATGTGTCACATGAATTCCATAGCCTCGCTATACTATAGTTTCTTGATCTATAAAATTGTTTCGGCTGGGCTCGGTGGCTCACATCTGTAATCCCAGCACTTTGGGAGGCCGAGGCGGGCGGATCACGAGGTCAGGAGATCGAGACCATCCTGGCTAACATGGTGAAACCTCATCTCTACTAAAAATACAAAAAAATTAGCGGGCCTGGTGGCAGGTGCCTGTAGTCCCAGCTACTTGGGAGGCTGAGGCAGGAGAATCACTTGGACCCGGGAGGCGGAGGTTGCAGTGAGCCGAGATTGTGCAACTGCACTCCAGCCTGGGCGACACAGTAAGACTCCATCTCAAAAAAAAAAAAAATTGTTTCAATCATAGTTTCCATATCATGCCTGTTGTAGGGGTCTTTGGAAGATTAAATGAGGTGCTGCATGAGATGGGCTTAGCTTAGTGTCTCCCCATAGTAAAAGACTCAGTGAGTGCTATTATTATTCGCTATTATTTATTTATTTGTTTATTTATTTATTTATTTAGGTGGAGTCTTGCTCTGTCGCCCAGGCTGGAGTGCAGTGGTGCGATCTCAGCTCACTGCAACCTCTGCCTCCTGGGTTCAAGCGATTCTCCTGCCTCAGCCTCTCCAGTAGCTGGGATTACAACGCCTGGCTAGTATTTTATTTTTATTTTTATTTTTAGTAGAGACAGGATTTCACCATGTTGGCCAGGGTGGTCTTGAACTCCTGACCTCAAATGATCCACCCACCTCGGTCTCCCAAAGTGCTGGGATTACAAGCGTGAGCCACCGCACCTAGCCTGTTTTCAGGTTTTTAAAATTCCCTATCTCATTCCAAAAATATCTGAGGCAGCTTATAAAACTAAAACAACACAGGCTGGGTGTGGTGGCTCACACCTCTAATGCCAGCTATTTGGGAGGCCGAGGTGGGAGGATTGCTTGAGCCCAAGAGTTGGAGGCTGCAGCGAGCTATGATTGCATTACTGCACTCCAGCCTGGGTAACAGAGTGAGACTCTGTCTCAACAAACAAACAAACAACACATAAAAATAAGAAAAAGAATAGGCTGGGCACGGTGGCTCACGCCTGTAATCCCAGCACTTTGGGAGGCTGAGGCGGGCAGATCACGAGGTCAGGAGATCAACTCCATCCTGGCTAACACAGTGAAACCCTGTCTCTAATAAAAATACAAAAAATTAGCCGGGCATGGTGGCGGGCGCCTGTAGTCCCAGCTGCTGGGGAGGCTGAGGCAGGAGAATGACTTGAACCCGGGAGGCGGAGCTTGCAGTGAGCCAAGATCGCTCCACTGCACTCCAGCCTGGGCGACACAGCGAGACTCCATCTCAAACAAACAAACAAACAGAAAAGAATAAAGAGAAAAATTGATCAGGATAAAGGAAAGTTAAAAGTGGAAGAGAAAGATGCAGGCAGAGGCCAGCCGTGGTGGCTCACGCCTGTAATCCCAGCACTTTCGGAAGCCGAGGCAGGCGGATCTATTGAGGTCAGGAGTTCGACACCAGCCTGGCCAATATGGTGAAACCCATGTCTACTAAAAATACAAAAAATTAGCCAGATATGGTGACACGTGCCTGTAATCTCAGCTACTCAGGAGGCTGAGGCAGGAGAATCATTTGAAGCCAGGAGGCGGAAGTTGCAGTGAGCCAAGATTGTGCCACTGTACTCCAGCCTGGGTGACAGAGTGTGAGACTCTGAACCCCCAACCAAAAAAAAAAAAAAAAAAAAGGAAGATGAAGGCAGAATGAAAATGGTAATATATAGGGATATAAGCTAGAAATTCTGGTAGTATTACTGCAAGGTGGAGTTGCTGCCAATTTGACTGTTAATATCCCAAAGCACGATGGGAGGTGTGTGTGTACCAGGTGCTTTGTGATCAAAGCAAGAAGGAAATACTGTTAGGTGTGTGTGGCTGGCGGTTGAGAGGATTTAGGTGTCCCTTAAGGGGACCGAAGCAAGTCTCCTGGTTTTTAAGAATGCCCGAGAAAGAAAGACTCTTGTTTTTTGTTTATTTGTTTGTTTTGTTTATTGAGATGGAGTTTGGCTCTGTCACCCAGGCTGGAGTGTATTGATCTCAGCTCACTGCAACCTCCGCCTCCCAGGTTCAAGCAATTCTCCTGCCTCAGCCTCCCGAGTAGCTGGGACTACAGGTGTGCGCCACCACATCCGGCTAATTTTTGTATTTTTAGTAAAAATGAGGTTTCACCATGTTGGCCAGGCTGGTCTTGAACTCCTGACCTCAAGTGATCTGCCCACCTTGGCCTCCCAAAGTGCTGGGATTACAGGTGTGAGCCAGCGAGCCTGGCCAGACTCTTGGTTTTAAGAACTTCCTACTATTCCCCGTGACGAACAGATCCCAAGTGACTCCCAGCTGGTCAGCTACTTGCCTTCAACAGCTGAGGCCAAGCTGAAGTTTTCTCAGGGCAAAAGGTATTGGACCAGAGGTGGTGGCCAGTGGAGGACAAGCCCAGGGGCAGAAAGGAGGCTGGCTGGGGCGGGGAGTCTCCAAATGTTCCCAGCATGGTGATCTTTCATCCTGAGATTTTAGCCAAACTCAGCTTTTGTTCTTTGCTGGTTCTGCCTCTCAAGATGCAGTGTATACCCTAATGTCACTCTTTAGTATTGAACCCGGACACTTCGGAACGGTTCTTTCAAGGTCTCGGTTTGGCAAGTTCTAGGCTAGGAATTTTAAGATCTCCTCCTTACTCATGTGCGGGGAGGACACTGTCATTTGGGACTAAAGGCTCCCAGGCCCTTTTAGTTTTTGTTGAATTTTTTATTTTAAATTTTAATTTAATTAATTTTTTCTTTTTTTTTTTTGAGACGAGGTCTCACTCTGTCCCCCAGGCTGGAGTGCTGTGGCGCAATCTTGGTTCACTGCAACCTCTGCCTCCCGGGTTCAAGCGATTCTCCTGCCTCAGCCTCCCGAGTAGCTGGAATTACAGGCGCCCACCACCACACCCAGCAAATTTTGTATTTTTTAGTAGAGATGGGGTTTCACCATGTTGGCCAAGCTGGTCTTGAACTCCTCACCTCAGGTGATCTGCCCGCCTTGGCCTACCAAAATGCTGGGATTACAGGCATAAGCCAGGCGCCCAGACTAACTTTTTTTTAAGAGACAGGGTCTCACTCTGTTGCCCAGGCTGGAGTACAGTGGTGTGATCATAGCTCACGACAGCCTTGAACTCTTGGGCTCAGCGGATCCTCTCCCACTTCAGCTTTCTGAGTAGCTGGGACTACAGTCACGCAACACTATGCCTGACTAATTTTTTAAGTTTTTAGTAGAGGTGTAGTTTCACTATGTTTCCCAGGCTGATCTCGAATTCCCGGCCTCAGGCTATCCTCGTGCCTCAGCCCCTCCCACAGCACTGGAATTACAGGCATAAGCCACCGTGCTTGGCCTAGTTTTTGTTGAATGTGGATCATTATCATCATCACCTCTAACTTTACTAAACACTTTGTTCTTAGCACTGTGTTAGGCAGTTTGCAGACATAATTCAATCACTTAATGGTCTTTTTTTTTTTTTGAGATGGAGTCTTGCTCTGTCGCCCAGGCTGGAGTGCAGTGGCATGATCTCAGCTCACTGCAACCTCCACCTCCCAGGTTCAAGCGACTCTCCTGCCTCAGCCTCCCGAGTAGCTGGGATTACAGGTGCACGCCACCACACTCAGCTAATTTTTTATATTTTTGGTAGAGACGGAGTTTCACCATGTTGGCCAGGCTGGTCTCAAACTCCTGACCTCGAGTGATCTGCCTGACTCGGCCTCACAAAGTGCTGGGATTACAGATGTGAACCCCTGCGCCCAGGGGAAAGAGGAACTGGAGAGGGAGATACAGAAAAGGAGAGGCTGGGGAGGGAATGGAAAATGTGGATTAGGGGTCGGCCTCATGGCCAAGGCTCTAGCTGGCTCCCACTGGGAAACCCAAAGGAAGCAGAAATCGAATCCTTCCTTGGCAACCCTCAGGCAAACAAATTCCCCTTGATCCCACGGTTGCCTTTTTTTTTTTTTTTTTTCTTTTTCTGTCTCCCAGGCTGGAGTGCAGTGGTGCGATCTCGGCTCTCTGCAACCTCTGCCTCCCAGGTTCAAGCGTCTCTACTAAAAATACAAAAAATTAGCTGGGCATGGTGGCACGTGCCTGTAGTCCCAGCTACTTGAGAAGCTGAGGCAGGAGAATCAATTGAGCCCAGGAGGCGGAGGTTGCAGTGAACCGAGATTGCGCCACTGCACCCCAGCCTGGGCAACAGAGGGAGATTCTATCTCAAAAAAAAAAAAAAGAAAAACAAAGAAGCGGTCATGTTCCATCCGTGATGCCAGCTTGGTCCTCAGTGACCTCCCTCTTTATGCCGGGAGCACCCTGTCTATTGCAGTTTCTCAACTGTCCATCACTCTCTGCCCCTCCCCTCATTTCCTTTCTATCCCTAGTTTCCGCTGGTGCTCCTTTTCTTTCCATGATCCCAGCATAGACCTGGTGGTCCTTTTCTGGTAATCTGGCAAGCCGAGTAACCACCCTCCCCTTCCCGCAGCACAGCTCCTGGCTCTGCAGACACCATCTTCTCCCTTTCCCGCTCCAGTCCTAGTGCTGGTGGCATCGGAGGGTATGACACTGGGCTGTAACTTGGGACAGTTGTTGGGAGAGGGGCCTGCTGGCTTCCAGGGCTTCCAATGACCAGACTCACATGGAAGCCTTTGAAATTATCCTGTCCATGTGGCAGGTGGATTCTGCAACCACCATCTCTGGCTTGGGGCCAGCTCAGCCCTGGAGGGATTTCTGGGAGTCTAGTGTGTTTAAAGGATGCCGGAGGCCTGTAATCCCAGCACTTTGGGAGGCTGAGGCGGGCGGATCACCTGAGGTCAGGAGTTTGAGACCAGCCTGACCAACATGGTGAAACCCTATCTCTATTAAAAATACAAAAATTAGCCGGGCATAGTGGTGCATGCCTGTAGTCCCAGCTACTTGGGAGGCTGAGGCAGGAGAATCACTTGAACTTGGGAGGTGGAGGTTGCAGTGAGCTCAGATTGCACCATTGTACTCCAGCCTGGGCAACAAGAGTGAAACTCTGTCTCAAAAAAAAAAAAAAAAAAATGGACACCAGGATTCCCAGGCATGGATGCCACTGGCCAAACTGCACTCTCTGAGCATGAAAACTCTGCCCCTGGGACTGGCTAATTGGCCTCCAGATCTCCACCTCTTTGATGTGTTTCCTCTGGGCCCTTTTCCTCCCGCCTTTGTCAGCCCACTTAGTCTCCTGAGAGCCAGCATTCTAGAATGCAAATCATAGCATTTGCTCCCTCCCCACCCTGCCCCTTTGAGAATTGTGAAATTCAGCCTGGAGTCCAGGACTCTGGAGACAGAGCCGGTCCTACACTTCTGATTCCATGTCTCTCTCCGACTCCAGGGTGCAGTCTCAGCAGACACACAGTCCTGTGCCCGCATCCACCTGCTCTTCTCGGCTTCCTCACCTCTGTTTTCCTGTTTCCTGTGCCTGCGAGCTTCTGTCCTCCTCACCTCCAGGGCTGGAAGGTTTTCATGTGTTACCCTATGAAATGAAACAGTGCATCCACCTGGAGGGCTTGTTAAAGCACAGATGGCTGGGCTCCACCTGGGAGATTCTGATCAGGGCTGCGGACTGGAGCTCCAGAACTGCATCTCTAACCAGGCCCAGGTGTGCAGGTGCTGGGGTCTGGGCTCCACACTCTGAGAACCGTTAATCTAGACTGTCGTGGAACATGTCTTCATAACGGGAGGCTTCCTGGCTTTTTATTTTATTTTATTTATTTTTTAGTTTTTTGAGACAGAGTCTCTCTCAGTCACCCAGGCTGGAATGCAGTGGCCTGAGCTCGGCTCACTGCAACCTCCACCTCCCAAGTTCAAGTGATCCTTGTGCTTCAGCCTGTGTAGCCGGGACTACAGGTGCATGCATGCCACCACGCATGGCTAATTTTTGTTTTTTTTTTTTTTTTAGTAGAGATGGGGTTTCGCCATGTTGGCCAGCCTGGTCTTGAACGCCTGACCTCAAGTGATCCACCTGTGTTGACCTCCCAAAGAGCTGGGATTACAGGCGTGAGCCACCACACTTAGCCACTTCCTGACCTTTTCAAAAAGAGAGAGAAAGAGAGTGTCTGTGTGTGAGAGAGAGCACATTGCCCTCCCTGGGTGCCAGAAGCACCATCCATGGCTCTCTCTTGGCATCCTTGCCTCTCTAGCACATAGATGGGGAGTCTCGGGCAGTGCATTAGTCTGTTCTCACACTGTTGTAAATAACTTCCCTGAGACTAGGTAATTTTATTTTTATTTTATTATTTATTATTATTTTTTTGAGACCGAGTTTCGCTCTTATTGCCCAGGCTGGAGTACAATGGCGCGATCTCAGCTCACTGCAACCTCTGCCTCCTGGGTTCAACCAATTCTCCTGCCTCAGCCTCCCAAGTAGCTGGGATTACAGGCATCCACCACCACACCTGCCTAATTTTTTGTATTTTTAGGAGAGACGGGGTTTCACCATGTTGGCCAGACTGGTCTCAAGCTCCTGACCTCAAGTGATCCACCCGCCTCGGCCTCCTAAAGTGCTGGGATTACAGGCGTGAGCCTGGGCAATTAAGAAATGAAAGAGGTTTAATAGACTCACAGTTCTGCATGGCTGGGGAGGCCTCAGGAAACTTACAATCATGGCGAAGGCAAAGGGAAAGGAGACACCTTCACAAGGCGGCAGGAAAGAGAAAAAGGGTGAAGGTGGAATAGCCCCTTATAAAACCATCAGCTCTCATGAGAAGTCACTCACTATCATGAGAACAGCATGGGGAAAGCTGCCTCCACGATCCAATCACCTCCTACCACATCCCTCCCTCAACACCTGAGGATTACAGTTCAATATGAGATTTGGGTGGGGACAGAAAGCCTGATATGGTTATATCAGGTAGCCTGGGACCTGCTCTCAGTATCCTAGAGGCCAGGCAAGTGACCACACAGAGGACAAATGGGCAAATAAACCCTCTTGCTTAGAAGCTGAGTGACAAACCGCCTCCTCCTGATCTCCTCCACCTCCACATTGTTGGCAGGGGGATGTGTGAGGTTTGGCAGCCATGTTGTAGCCATGAGGCAACAAGAGGGAGGATGAAAGACAACGTGCTGAGAGTGGCAGAGCAGAAGGATGGAGGCGGCTGGCCCTTGAAGACATTTTTAAGTTGCCAAAACAACCACGGGGCCACAGAAGTCCAGATTTCTTTTTTTTTTTTTTTTTTGAGACAGAGTCCCATTCTGTCGCCCAGGCTGAAGTGCATTATTTTTTTTGTAGAAACGGGGTTTTGCCATGTTGGCCAGGCTGGTCTCAAACTCCTGACATCAGGTGATCCGCCTGCCTCAGCCTCCCAAAGTGCTGGGATTGCAGACGTGAGTGAGCCACCGTGCCCAGCTGGAAGTCCAGACTTCTTGCTACATATGCGGCAATGTGTCCTTTTGCTTAAAGGAACATTCGCTGAGTTTTCTGTAACCTGCAACCATGCCCAGCCCCTAGCCACCTCTTAAAAGACCCTGTCTCCAAAGACAGTCTCATTCGGAGGTACTGGGGGTTAGGGCTTCAGCATATAGATTTTGAGGGGATCCAATCACCCCGTAACAACAGAACTCTGTAAGTAGTGAGTGAATAGTAAATGAGGTGGCTGAAAGGCGGAATTAGATTTCCATTTGTGTGTGTTGAAGGGGGTCTGGACATCTCTGCTGTCAACAGGAGGTGAGAGGCAGAGGGATGGGCTTGAGTTAACTCTCCGCGTGACACTTCTTGCTTGTTTGAAACTCTTCCCTGCCGCCTCCTTCTGTCGTACGTGACATCCCAACTGGGAACAAGCGAAACAACAGCTGATGCTGTCAGTGGGACGGCCGCCTCTCCGCCGTGCGCTCAGTGGTAACTGCCAACTTGATGACATGTAAACTTTGGCGGTGACATTGATCCCTCTACCGGCGAGAAGGGGGACAGGAGCCTGGGATCATGATGATGTCTTCTCTTTCAGGGGCAATGACAGGGCTGCAGCATTTCATAGCAGGCGAATTTCAGCTCAGTCTTGAAAAGCCAGGAAGGAAAAGCAGAATTCTGTAAGAAGCTTTTATTTTTTTTTGGAAGCCATGAAGTCATTAACAGGTTAGCAATATGATTTATTTTCTTTCTCTATGTTCTTTCTTCAAAACAGATGGGAAAGGATTTCTTAAAAAACATTTTTTTTTTTTTTTTTGAGATAGGGTCTTGCTCTGTTGCTCAGGTTGGAGTGCATTGGCATCATCATAGCTCGCTGCAGCCTCCAACTCCTGGCCTCGAGTGATTCTCCTGCCTCAGCCTCCTGAGTAGCTGGGATTACAGGTGTGCACCACCACACCTGGCTAATTTTAATTTTTTTTTTTTTTTTGTAGAGACAGAGTTTTGCTATGTTGCCCAGGCTGGTCTCACACTCGAGACCATCCTGGCTAACATGGTGAAACCCCGTCTCTACTAAAAAAATACAAAAAAAATTAGCTGGGCGTGGAGTTGGGTGCCTGTAGTCCCAGCTACTCAGGGGGCTGAGGCAGGAGAATGGCATGAACCCGGGAGGCGGAGCTTGCAGTGAGCCGAGATCGCGCCACTGCACTCCAGCCTGGGCAACAGAGCGAGACTCCGTCTAAAAAAAAAAAAAAAAGAACCAGGCAACATGGCTCCAGCCGGGTAGAGAACCCATCTGCATAATGAAAGATTACCATGGGGCGGCCAGCTCCCTATGCAAATGACACATGTAGCCCTAACTGGCTTTTTGTGCCCTATGCAAATGGCATATGTGGTCCAACCAATCTTTTGTGTCCTATGTAAATCAGACACCACCTCCTAAAACTCATCTATAAAACCTTCTGCATGCGTTGCATCAAAGAAGTGGGAAACCCGTCAGGATCCCTCTCTCTGCAGGAGAGAGCGCTTTTCTTTCTTTTGCCTATTAAACCTCCATGGTTAACCTCACTCCTTGTGTGCCTGCATCCTTGATTTCCTCGGGGTGAGACAATGAATATCAGGTATCACCCCAGACAATGAGGCTGCTTCAAAATCACTGTGTCCTTCCCAGGGGTTCCCCAGGGAGGAAAAGCCCTGAAGACAAAGGAAGTCTGGATAGGAAAGTGGAAGGTACTTGAACCTCTGTAATTAGGTTTGAATGTCGATCTGTCAGTTGTTTGTTTCATACACTACAAACTATGGAAGAATTTTGGATGGCGCTGGTGGCAATGGTGGGAATGGGTGTATAGACCTCCTAGTGGGGGTCAGATAATTTGAACCAATGGATTTAACAGTAGAAAATGCCAGCTTAGGGGCAGCAGAAACTTGAGAAATTTCCAATAGGAGGATTATTTGTTGGCTGGATATGCCCTGCGGAGGCAGGTCAGACTCTGGAGCTGCTGGTTGGAGGAAGAAATGGGCAGGCCTGCCATGGATGGTTGTGTGGTTTGTGCACTGAACAAAGGCAACAGATGGAAGGTGTAGGTGGAGCTGAATTCCAGTATGTGTTTTGCTGGCCAAGCCATGTGGCATGGCACAGGCTTTCTTCTTTTTACCCCGAGGAAAGGATGCCTTTTTCTTTGTACAAAGATGCCTTCTCTCACCAGACTATGCATGCATAATGCTGTATCTGCTAGTTTGCATGGGGTTACTGTATAGGTTTGCAGGATTCAGGGCTTGTGGGCCAAAGCACTTGAGCTCTGGGAGCTGAGGGTGGAGATGGTCCACATCCCGAGGTCTGCACAATGCATTATTCTCCTGGAGTGGCAGTGACTCTCCTCCTCTGAGTCAGCATCAAGACCACCTTGAAGCATGACTGGCTAACTGATTTTCAGGGCCCTGGCTTTCTTTCTTTTTTTTTTTTTTTGAGACGAAGTCTCGCTGTGTCGCCCAGGCTGGAGTGCAGTGGCCGGATCTCAGCTCACTGCAAGCTCTGCCTCCCGGGTTTATGCCATTCTCCTGCCTCAGCCTCCCGAGTAGCTGGGACTACAGGCGCCCGCCACCTCGCCCGGCTAGTTTTTTGTATTTTTTAGTAGAGACGGGGTTTCACCGTGTTAGCCAGGATGGTCTCGATCTCCTGACCTCGTGATCCGCCCGTCTTGGCCTCCCAAAGTGCTGGGATTACAGGCGTGAGCCACTGCGCCCGGCCTGGGCCCTGGCTTTCTGGTATACCATGCCCTTCTTCAGGACTGAAACCCTGGTCATTTTGTTAGCAAAATACAAATATTTCATGGTCTTCAAATAGATGGAAATTTAAATCATTTATATTTTGAGATGAAGATTACTGACTGAGCTATTTAATTTGTGTAAACAGATTCACCAAGTGCGGTCTGCAAGTCTTGCCAGGCATGGCCGTGTGCAAGTTACAAGAATTTATCACCTTGTAACTATGTATTGGCAAAGCTTCGATGGTAAGAGTATGTCTCTCTCCATGAAAGATGTTCAAACCAAGTGGCCCAGTGGCTCTTCCATGCCTTGGAGGGAGCTGTGAAGAGTTCTGTAAGGAGCCCTAAAAGGGGGAAGGAAATCTGTGTCATTCCACGTGGCTTGGTCAGCAAAGTACATACTGGAATTCTGCCCCACCTCCCACTTCCACTTGTTGCCTTTGTTCAGTGCACAAACCACGCCACCATCCGTGACAGGCCTGCCCATTTCTTCCTCCAACCAGCACCTCAGGAGTTTGACCTGCTTCCTCTGGGCCTATGCAGGGGGTTGCAGACGAGACTGAGATGGGGATGTGGAAGCTGAAGGCTGAGCCGAGAGCTCCCTGCAGCATATAGAGGGTAGCCCAGTTAAATAGAGCATAGCCCAATTTAGGGGCAGAGGAAACTTGAGAAAGGTCAAACAGGAGGGTTATTCGTGGGCTGGATTTGCCCTGTGGAGGCAGGTCAGACTCTGGAAGTGCTGGTTGGAGAAAGAAATGGGAAGATCTGCCACAGATGGTTGTGTGGTTTGTGCACTGAACAAAGTGCAAGGATGCTCCCCCAGCATGGGGTTCATCTGTCCTTGAACCCTGTGTGGAACATCCCTTGCTGGACTGGGGGTGTGTGCTGAGCATGCCATCCTCTGCTAGGCCACCAGGCTCTGATGTGCTTCTTGGACTCTTAATGGCATAGGGTACCCTTCTGAGCCCCTCACCAGCATCGCCCAGCTGGTTCCACAACTGTCCTCCTTCAGGAAAAGAGCACGGACAGACTCAAAGCTCAAGTGCATTCTGGCATTCTTGAAGTTTAACCCTCATTAAGAAACTCCCTCATCCTTTTGTGTTCTGGATAATGGCTTTCTACAAAAACCCCCTGTATTAGTCTGTTTTGCATTGCCATAATAGAATACTTGAGATTGGGAAATGGATTAAAAAAGGAGGTTTATTTGGCTTATGGTCTTGCAGGCTGTGCAAGAAGCTTGGTGCCAGCATCTGGTTCTGGTGAGGCTTCAGGAAGCTTCTAATCAAGGCAGAAGGTGAGTGGGAAGCAAGTGTCACATAACGAGAAATATGTGTCACTTTTTTTCTTTTCTTTTTGAGACAGGGTTTCACTCTGTCACCTAGGCTGAAGTGCAGTGACGCAATCTCGACTTACTGCAACTTTTGACTCTCGGGCTCAAGCCATCCTCCTGCCTCAGCCTCCCAAGTACCTGGGACCACAGGCACCCACCACCACGCCCAGCTAATTCATGTATTTTTTGTAGAGATGGAGTTTTGTCATGTTGTCCAGGCTGACCTTGAACTCCTGGGCTCAAGTGATCTGCCCTCCTTGGCCTCATAAAGTGTTGGGATTACAGGCATGAACCATCAAGCCCAGCTGACATTCCAGGCTCTTTAAACAAGCAGCTCTTGCATGAACTCATTACCATGGAGAGAGCACCAAGCCATTCATGAAGCATCTACCTAAAAACTCCCCACCAAGCCCCACCACGCCCCACCAAGCTCCACCTCCAACATTAGAGGTCACATTTAAACATGAGATTGGGAGGAGACACACATCCAAACCATATTATTCCCCCCTTCCCCATATACCTGAGATAAGACTCTTAGATGCCTTCATTCTTATCGATGACAAGGCTAGATAAGGACCCTCTAAATTCCCATTCTTTGCTTCACAAGTGATTAGCTGAGTCTGGGCACGGTGGTTCATACCTGTAATTCCAGCACTTTGGGAGGCAGAGGCAGGCAGATCACTTGAGGCCAGGAGTTTGAGACCAGCCTGGCCAACATGGTGAAACCCCATCTCTACTAAAAATATAAAAATTAGCCGGGCATGGTGGCGCACACCTGTGGTCCCAGCTACTTGGGAGGCTGAGGTGGAAGAATTGCTTGAGCCTAGGAGGCAGAGGTTGCAGCGAGCTGAGATTGTGCCATTGTACTCCAGCCTGGGCTATAGAGAAAGAATCCGTCTCAAAAAAAAAAAAAAAAAAAAAAGAAAGAAAGAAAATGAATAATTAGAAGTAATTAGCTGAGATGCTTGTCTCCACTGATCAGTGGAAATAAAATGCTCATTAACTGAATATTGGTCTGGCTTCCCTCCTTCCCCCAGGCCCCTGAACTTTGGCCAGCTATCAGCCTGATGGCAGACAGCCCCTCCTGGGAACAGGCTGGTTTCAGGGTAAAACATACCCTGACCTGTTGTCTGATCACACCCCCTCTCATCTCACTTCCCACACCTCGTTCTTTCCAGCCTCACTTATCCCTTTCTATAAAACAAAATATCTTTTGGCCTAATTCTCATTTATTTATCTTTTTTTGAGATAGCATCTCATTCTATTGCCCAGGCTGAAGTGCAGTGGGGGTGATCATAGCTGACTGCAGCTTCCAATTCCTGGGCTCAAGTAATCCTGTCTCAGCCTCCTGAGTAGCTGGGACTATAGACACGTGCCACCATGCCCGGCTAATTTTTAAAAATCTTCTGTAATGATGGGGGTCTCGCTATGTTGACCAGGCTGGTCTTGAACTCCTGACCTCAAGTGATCTCCCTATCTCAGTCTTCCAAAGCACTGGGATTCCACGGGTGAGCCACCATGCTGGCTTTCTTCCTGCCTAACTCTCGAGACATCTGCAGAGTTCATAGCCACAGTGCTTTTCTTTTTCCAATAGCTTCCCCTCCTGTTATGATAGCCCCTTTCCCTCCACCTGCAATAATCTTTTCAAATAAGAAGTCTCTCTTTAGTAATCCATAGTTTAAAAAATTTGACAGTCCAGGCTGGGAGCAGTGGCTCACGCCTGTAATCCCAGCACTTTGGGAGTCGAGGTGGGCGGATCATCTGAGGTCAGGGGTTCGAGACCAGCCTGGTCAACATGGCAAAACCCCATCTCCACTAAAAGTACAAAAATTAGCTGGACATGATGGCGGGCACCTGTAATCTTAACTGCTCAGGAGGCTGACGCAGGAGAATAGCTTGAACCTAGGAAGTGGAGGTTGCAGTGAGCCCAGACAGTGCCATTGCACTCCAGCCTGGGCTACAGAGCGGGACTGTCTCAAAAGAAAAAAAAAAAAAAAAAGGACAGTCGTAAGAAAGCTATAGGCTCCTACCAGGGCCAAGATTGGTCATTTCGTTCTTCTGCTGATTCCCATGAGGCATGTAGGTAGATGTGCGCCAGCTTCTGGGGTGGCCCCGAATGCAGTCACGGGCACCCACCATCCCGACCTGGCCTGCTGTCAGGGAGAAAGCACGTGCAACAGGGCTTGCATTTGAATGAGAACTCAATGTCTGGCATGAGAAGCAGTCAGTGACACCAAGAACCATCTACCAAATAGAAGTGAACAGTGATGACACTAAGGATTTATGCAGAATCTAGGCCCTTAGGTGGTAATTATTTTAAGAAATGCCACTTTATGTGTCCCGAAGAATACCCACAAGGTCTCAATTTATAATCCTTAGTCACACTTTTCAAAACACGTTTCCCACCCTTGTTTCCATTTTCCATGGCAGATCCACAAACCAGTCCCTGCCAAACCCAGGCTTTCTCCTCCTTAGCCTTTGTCTCAGTCTGTATGGGCTGCTATAACCAAATATAATAAACTGGGTAACTTTTTTTTTTTTTTTTTTGAGAAGGAGTCTCACTCTGTTGCCCAGGCTGGAGTGCAGTGGCTTAATCTTGGCTCACTGAAACCTCTGCCTCCTGGGTTCAAGCAATTCTCCTGCCTCAGTCTCCCAAGTAGCTGGGATTACAGGCACCTGCCACCATGCCCAGCAAATTTTTGTATTTTTAGTAGAGATGGGGTTTCACCATGTTGGTCAGGCTAGCCTTGAACCCGTGACTTCAGGTAATCCACTAGCCTTGGCCTCCCAAAGTACTAGGATTACAAGCATGAGCCACCATGCCCAGCCAACTGGGTAGCTTTTAAATGATAGAAATTTATTTCTCGCAGTTTTGGAGGCTGGAAAGTCCACAGTCAAGGTGCCAGCAGGGTTAAGGTCTGGTAAGTGATGCTTTCTGGTTCACAGATGGTGTATCCTAGCTGTGCCTTCACATGTTGGAAGGGGTGAGCTAGCTCTCTGGGGTCCCTTTGATAAGGGCACTAATCCCATTCATAAGGGCCCCACCCTCATGACCTAATCACCTCCCAAAGGCCCCACCTCCTAAGAGCATCACATTGGGTATTAGGTTTGGACATATTTATTTTCAGATCACAGCAGTCCTGGTGTTAGTGACCCCACCGCATCCTCTCCTTTTTGCACAGCTTTTTATGACGTCAATCAATTTAGCTGCTTTTATGACGTCAATCAATTTAGCTTCTTTTATGAAGGCCTCCAATCCCAAGCCTCTCAGATCTCATTTGGCCTCATGAAGCATTCTAGAACCCAGCAAGAAAAAGATTGATTTTCATTTATTGTCATTTAATTTTAATTTTATTTTTGAGACATGAAAATAAGCTCTGTCATCCAGGCTGGAGTGCAGTGGCCCCATCATGGCTCACTGCAGCCTCAAACTCCTGGTCTCAAGTGATCCTCCAGCCTCCGGTTCCCAAGAAACAGGAACTACAGGCATGTCTCATTGTGCCAGGCTAATGTATGTATTTTTTGTAGAGACGAGGTCTCCCTATGTTGCCCAGGCTGTTCTTGAACTCCTGGGCTCAAGTGACCCTCCCCCCTCAGCCTCCCAAAGTGCTGGGAGTACAGGCATAAACTGCTGTGCCCAGTCTGAGATTTATTTTTTTTAAAGCAGGATGAGGGAGAGGGAGTGAGATGAGGGAGGTGGGAGAAATCTCACCTGTTAATAAATCTTGCTCTTGTCACATTGTCATTGGGGGCACAGCATGAAAAGGGCTTTAAGAGAAGTCCAAACACAATGCTATGGGGGTCTTGGGGTGAGCTGGCTCCACATGGTGCTGCCAAGGGGCACCCTCTTGCTGCTAATCCATCTGCCCTGATGCAGGCCGAGCGCAGAGACCTGCACCCATGCACACTGTGCTGGGGTCAGCTTCCAGATGTAACAAATCTGTTACAAGCCGGTTCAACCTCTAGCGATTGTAGGGTGGATTAGAGCTTGAAGAGCCATGAGGCTGATGGAGGAGTAAAGGAGCAAGAGGACTTCTTCCATGGGGGCCCTTCAGCCCCCAAGGGTATGCTGGGTTTTGAGGGTTTGCCGGCTGCCTCAGGCTGGGATGGGGTGAACTGTGAAAATTCCTCATGTTGGCTTACTGGCTACACACCCAGCTTGCAGCCCTGTCACAGAACCCCGGCCATGTGGCAGCTGGCAGTAATCTGGCTGGATGATCAGGCTTTGAATGTAGGCAAACTCCCACCTGCAGAACTTCCCTCCCCACCTGCAGACAGACAGACAGACAGACAGACACACACACACACACACACACACACACGCATTTGTTGTTTCAGAAAAGCATTTACTGGGCACCTATTTTGATTAGGGAAAACAATGTCTGATTCGACCCCAACAAGATTTGGACATACAACCTTCTGATCTGGAGTCAGACACACTACCGTTGCACCACAAGGCCTGCCCTGGGCACCTACTTTGTACAGGATACTGAAATACTGGGATGAATAAAGCCCAGTCCTTTGACTTCGAAAACTTCACACTCTTTTTTTTTTTTTTTTAAATTTTTATTTCCATTGGTTATTTTGGAGCAGGTGGTGTTTGGTTACATAAGTAAGTTCTTCAGTGGTGATTTGTGAGATTTTGGTCACCTGAGCAGTATACACTACACCCAATATGTCATCTTTTATCCCTCACCCTCTTCCCACACTTTCCCCCTGAGTCCCCAAACTCCATCGTGTCATTCTTATGCCTTTGCATCCTCATAGCTTAGCTCCCACTTATGAAAGAGAACATATGATGTTTGGTTTTCCATTCCCGAGTTACTTCACCTAGAATAATGGTCTCCAATCTCATGCAGGTTGCTGCCAATGCCATTAATTCATTCCTTTTTATGACTGAGTAGTATTCCATTGTATATACATACCACAGTGAAAACTTCACCTTCTTGAGAGATCTCAATATTCACACAGTGCAATATTCTGTGGTGCTTATTCATGGGGCTACATGTGTGTGTCATCCATGTGATCAATAGCATTCTGTTGTATAAATGCACCACACTTTATGTATCCATTCTCCTGTTTATGAACATTGGATGTTTCCCATTTTTGGTTATGGTGAATAAAGTTGGTATGTACTTTTTTTTTTTTTCCCAGATGGAGTCTCACTCTGTCACCCAGGCTGGAGTACAGTGGCGTGATCTCAGCTCACTGCAACCTCCATCTGCTCACCTGCTGGGTTCAGGCAATTCTCATGCCTCAGCCTCCCAAGTAGCTGGGATTACAGGTGTGTGCCACCACGTCCGACTAATTTTTGTCTTTTTAGTAGAGATGGATTTTCACCATGTTGGCCAGGCTGGTCTCAAACTCCTGACCTCAAGTGATCCACCTGCCTCAGCCTCTCAAAGTGTTGGGATTACAGATGTGAGCCACCGTGGCCAGCCAGTAATTTTTTTTTTGTGTGGAAACATGCAATCATTTCTGTTGGAACTGTACCTAGGAGTGGAATTGCTGGGCCCAAGGGAAGGAGTATTTTTTGCTGTAGGAGATACTGTCTAACTGTTGTGCAAAGTGGTTGAACCCATTTTGACTCCTACCAATGGTATATGAAATGAAATTGATATTTTGTAATGCTAAGAGTGGTTCTATGATTATTGCAGGTTTTTTTTCCGTCTCAATGTATACATCAGGAGACAGAGGCTAAGATGGGTGAAGGGACTCACCTCATTTCTTGCAGCAAGTAAACGGAAAAGAGGAAATCCAAGCCCAGGTTGCCTTAATGCTAATACCTGGCCCCTGTGGACCACTCTTATTCCATCAGTACCATTAGTAAAAATGACCTATCACTACTTGATAAGTCTGCAGGGAAATGACAGGGGCCTGGGGTCCACCACCTCCAGCCTTGGAAGCCAAGGAGTCAGATAGATGCTGGTCACCTCAATAGCACATAGCTAGCACCACACAAGAAACTTTCCAACATCATTGCATTCTTTCCAGCTCTAATTCCTACCTGACATGAGTCTCAACCTCTCTGATCCTCCTAGATTGTGACTTATATCATGTTCACTGTTACAGTGGTTCACTTTGAAACCTGATGCTCAACTCAATTTTCTAAACTGTGACCTGGGCACCTCTTGTTGAGTATTGTAGCAGGAGCTACTGGCATCTTTTATGAACTGAATTGTGTCTCCCTCAAATTCATATATTGAAACTTTAATTCCCAGCACCTCAGAATGTGCCTGCTTTTGGTAAATCTCTGAACTAGAATAAACATCACCTAGAAATTGTCTTAGTGCATTTTATGCTGCTATAACAGAATTTTGCTGTTATTTACCTTAGTCCCTTTCATGCTGCTATAACAGGTAACATCTTTGAGATGAGGTCATTGGGGTGGGCCCTAATGCAATATGACCAATATCTTTATAAGAGGAGGTATTTTGAATGCAGACACACACAGAGGGAAGCCCATGTGAAGACAGAGGGAGAAGATGGTTTTCAGCAAGCCAAAGAGAGAGACCTCAGAGGAAACCAGCCCTGCTGACTCTTTGATCTCAGACTTCCAGCCTCTAGAATTGTGAGAAAATAAATGCCTGCTGTTGGCTGAGTGTGGTGGCACATGTCTGTAATCCCAGCACGTGGGAGGCCGAGGTGGAGGATTGCTTGAGGCCAGGAGTTCAAGACCAGCCTGGGAAACAAAGTGAGACCCTGTCTCTACAATAAATAAATAAATAAATAAGTAAATAAATAAATAAATAAATAAAATAAAAAAAGTGGTCAGGCATGGTGGTGCATGCCCATAGTTCCATTTACTCAAGAGTCTGAGGCAGGAGGATTCCTTGAGCTCAGGGGTTTGATAGTGAGTTATGATCATGCCATTGCACTCCAGCCTGGGCCACAGAGTAAGACCCTATTTCAAAAAAAGTCTGTTGTTTAAGCTTCCCAATCTGTACAACTTTATTATGGCAACCCTTACAGCACATATAATATCTCTCCTATATCCTGGGATCTTTTCCATGTAACTCCGGGACTTCTGACTGCCAGCATTGTCTTTTTGTCTGAGGGCTTTCTCTGGTCAGGTCCGACAGGCCATATGTGCTAGAAGATTATCCACCAAGCCCTTCAGCAGCCTTCACCAATGACAGCAGGAGGTGGAGGAAGAAGTACCCCTGCTTCCTTACCCCTCTGCCAGGAAGCTCTGAGATACGTGTATTCTACAGTTGTCTCCCAGAGGCCCCCAGGAAGACGGAGCTCAATTGCTCACACTAGTAACCTGCATGATGACTCACCCTTCAGTAGCTTCCTTCTCTTCCCTGTCTTGCTTTCCCACTCCCTACCAGAGTTTCCTAGAACCACATCTTAGTCAGTTCCTTCTACTAAAATGAGAATACCTTAGACTTAGTAGTTTATAAATGACAGGAATTTATTGCTCACAGTTTTTGAGGCTGGGAAGTCCAAGATCCAGGCAGCAGCAGATTCTGTGTCTGGTGAGGGCCTGTTCCTCATAGATGGCTCCTTTTTGCTGTGTTCTCCCATGGCAGAAAGGGAAAGACAGCTCCCTTCAACCTCTTTCATAAGAGCACGAATTCCATTCATGAGAGTGGAGCCCTCATGACCATGTTACCTCTTAATTACCTCTTAATACTAGCACATTGGGGATTAAGCTCCAACATGTGAATTTTTGGGGGACACCAACATTTAGATCATAGCAGATCACTTCCCAGATAAACTAATTGCATTCTAATCTTTGTCTCAGGCTCTTCTTCTGAGGGATTAAAACTAAGACAACTATGGCTTATGTCTTCCTTCCAATTCTGAGAACCCAAGATAAGCACCCTTTACAGTTGGGCTAAGGCTCTGCAGTCTTCTCCTTTGGTGTGAGCTTGAGTCAGCAGTCCCACCAGCTCTTGGTAGCCAGTGCCAGGGACTCTGCCTAGACATTCTCGACTCCACCCAAGGGTCTGGCATCCAGATTCTCTTTGCATAAGAAAATGTCTTCTCAGATAAGACAGGGCTGAAACTTCTGAGATGATATTGGGAAATAGTAAGTCTCATGGAAACATGTGCTTTTAGTAAATCCCTGAATTGGAATGAACACCATCTAGTAATTGTCTTAGTCCATTTTATGCTGCTATAACAGAATAGCACAGACTGTGTAATTTATAATGAACAGAAACTTATTGGCTCATAGTTCTAGAGTTTGAGAAGTCCAAGATCAAGGGGCTGCATCTGATGAGGGCTTTCTTGCTGTGTCATCACATGGTGGAAGGGCAAAGAGAGGAAATGAACAAGAGTGGGTGAACCCACTCCCACAAAAGAGAACCCACTCCCATGATACCAGCATTAGTCCACCCATTAAGGTGGCGTCCTCATGACTCTTAAAAGGTCCTACCTCTTTTTTTTTTTTTTTTTTGATAGGGAAACTTGCTCTCTTGCCCAGGCTGGAGTGCAGTGGTGCGATCTCAGCTCACTACAAACTCTGCCTCCCAGGTTCAAGTGATTCTTTTGCCTCAGCCTCCCGAGTAGCTGGGATTACAGGTGCCTGCCATCATGTCTGGCTAATTTTTGTATTTTTAGTAGAGACAGAGTTTCACCATGTTGGTCAGGCTGGTCTCGAACTCCTGACCTCAGGTGATCCACCTCCCTTGGCCTCCCAAAGCGCTAGGATTACAGGTGTGAGTCACTGCGTCTGGCTAAGGTCCCACCTTTTAATACTGTTACAATGGCTACTAAATTTCAACATGAGTTTTGGAGGGGACAAACGTTCAAACCGAAGCAAAAATCTTCACTTAAGAAGCTGACAGAATGACCAATTTACTATGGATCTTTTCTTGCAATGTCTTTCATTTCCTTCCTAATTTTCATTCATCTTCTTTTGGTTATTTCTCCATGGTCCACACGTAGTGTCTCTAGTTTATTTTTCTGCTGGGGCACATCTTATTTTGATACACAAGGGGAGTTCACTAGAAGATGGAGGTATTTTTCTTTGAATTACAACTGCAGCTGGAAGGCTGTCAGTGGCTTTCTTCCAAGGACTTTTATTTTCAGTACTATAAACTTCTTTACCACGGTGAAGAAGAGGCCATCAAAAGCCTGTTTATCTGCAGAGCTAAAAGCCCAGGAGCTATCCTTATTTATAGGAGCCTGTGAATGTTCATGATATTGGGTGAGGAATAAAATTGCAGCAAACCTGCTACTGCTTGAGTGTCAAGAAATCTGCGTTTTGCAGGCTGTTCCAAGGCCAGCAGAGAGGCAGACAGACTGGGTTCAAATGCTGACTTTTCCCTGCACAGCTTGGGTGATCTGGATTAAGTGACCGTTCTGAGCCTCAGTTTCTTTATCTCTAAAACAGGAAAGATAACACCTCCATGAAAGGGTTGCTGTGAAGGTTAAGAGTGATGATATATTTGAAGCACACAGCTCAGTGCTGGTGGGTGGGTGGGTGGTGATGGGCGGTTCTTCTTGCTTCTCTATGTGACTTGATTTAGAGGTCCTCAAGTTCTTTAATAAAAATTCTTTACAATCAGCTTTATTGAAATGTAATGCATATATAATAAAGTGTACTTATTCTAAGTATATAGTTTGATGAGATTTGACAAACATACACATCCATGTAACTACAACCACAATCAAAGTGTAGAACATTTCTTAACCCAGAAATTTCCTTCATGCGTTTTTACAATCTATATTCATTTTCCAGGGCTGCTGTAACAAAAGTACCATAAATGGAGTGCATTAAACAGCAGAAATTTATTGTATCACAGGTCTGGAAACTGGAAGTCTGAGATCAAGATGTAGGAAGGATTGGCTCCTTCTGAAGGCTGTGAGGGAGGGATCTGTTCCAGGCTTCCTTCCTTCACTTATAGATGATTCTCTTCTATCTATGTCTCTTCATATCATCTTCCTTCTCGTTGTGTCTCTGTGTCCAAGTTTCCCCTTTTTATAAGGACACGAGTCATATTGGATTAGCATCTACCACCAGGACCTCATTTTAACTTGAATTCTCCTGTAAAGGTTCTATCTCCAAATAAGGTCACGTTCTGAGGTATTTGGCATTAGGACTTCAACATGTAAATTTGAGGGGGGAACACAGTTCAATTTACAACACAGTTAACATCCCACCCTTACCCCAGGCAATCACAGATTTGCTTTCAGTAAACCTAGATTAGTTTGCCAGTTCTAGAGTTTCATATCAATGGGATCATACAGTATATGTTCTCTTGTGTCTGTTTCTTTTGCTTAGTCTGTGCTGTTTTTGAGATTTTTTTTCTTTTTTTGAGATGGAGTCTTGCTCTCTTGCCCAGGCTGGAGTGCAGTGGTGCAATCTTGACTCACTATAACCTTCGCCTCCTGGGTTCAAGCAATTCTCCTGCCTCAGCCTCCTGAGTAGCTGGGATTATAGGCACACACCACCATGCCTGGGTAATTTTTTTGTATTTTTAGTAGGAACGGGGTTTCAACATGCTGGCCAGCCTGGTCTCGAACTCCTGACTTCGTGATCGGCCCACCTTGGCCTCCCAAAGTGTTGGGATTGCAGGCGTGAGCCACCGCGCCCAGCCTTGAGATTCATTTGTACTGTGAATTGCATCAGTAGGTCATTCATTTTGTTGCTGAATAGCATACATTGACTGGAGGTACCACATTTTGTTTATGTACTCACCTGTCATTGAATGTGTGAGTTGTTTCCTGGAGCCATTTTGACCATGATTCAAAGGACAAGAAATACATTTTATATTTATGTGCTCACATGCACATACAAACACATATTAAACTACACAAACATTCCACAAATGCGTAGCTTTCCTGCATGTGAAAGACTATTTGATCTGTTCAATTCAATTCCACGCAGTACTGGATAAGACCACTAAATTGATTTTTTGATCCACAAAGTGATCATGGCCTGGAGTTTAAAATTTCTCTGGAGTGGGAGTGGTAGAGAGGTGCCAGTCAGTGGAAAAAGAGTGAAGAAAAGATAACCAGACTGTACAATTTTGGCTTGTCCCTGCTGCATTCACCTGCTGAACAAACAAAATCTAATCTTGGATACCACAGTAGATCTACCCAAAGCACAGAGATAATGTCAATTAAGACACACTCAGATTTACAAGAAAGCATAGTTTGGCATAGTTTTTGTTAAGACGTTTCTTCATGTTCAGTCTTGGTCTCTGATTCTAAAGATGTGACTCAGAGCTGGGCTACCTCTTTTCTACCAACGGGGAGGTCTCTTGGCCCTTGGTCAAGATGGTGCCCATCTCACAGAAGAGGTTAGGACAGACATGGAAAGACAAAATCAGTTGACATAGGTTAAGTTAGTAACAACCCCAACATCTCACTGGCTTAACTCACAGAGATTTATTTCTTGCTCACTCTAAGTCCATTGAGAATTTGTGGACTCTGCAGGTCAACTCTCCTCCATGCAGTGATTCAGGGATCCAGGTTCCTTTGATCTTGTGGCTCCATCTCAACATAAGGTCCCCTTTGTGATCCAGTGATGGCAGTGGGAGCCAGGAGATAGTTGGGGGGTTGTTTTGGCCTGAAAGCAATACATATTATTTCTTTTCAAACTCACTGACTAGAATCAGTCCCTAGAACATGGACCTATTTAACTGTAAGGGAACTGAGAAGTGTAATCATCCATCCACTTTGAGGATAGGAGAACTGGGTAAACTGGTGCAATGTTTTTACAGTGATGTCTTCACAGACTTATAACCTGGAGGATGCCTTTCCTCCAGCTCCACAGATCTCCCTTACACTCCCTGCCACCTGCTGCCACTTGTACACACCCATTTGTCTTCCTCCTCTGTGGAGCCCAGCTCTTGCTCCAGCAGTAGAGTTGAATCTGGGGAACCATACTCTTGTTTTTCCCCGTGCCTTGGCTTTGACTAGACGAAAAATTCAATGGCACTTTGCCTGCCTCTTTGAAAGTATGTGAGAAGATGGCCCTGGGCCAGAGAAAGTGGGGGATTGAGAAGAAGCTTGGCTGGGTTAGTAGTTTAGCCTTAGGTGGTCCTGCTTAAGCAAGAACACTTCTACAAGGACTGGCTCACCAGGAGACAAGGCCAGACGTGTTAGAGAAGGCCCTAGAATTCATCAACTGTTTAACCATCTGTCTAAAAGTGGGCAAGGTCACTGACAATTCTTTTTATTGCCAGTCTTCTGTGTTAGCCTGAGACTTTCCCAAAAGGAGAGGGGCCTTGGCTGCAAAGACAGGCTTGCGTTTTCACTCCCCCAACCGATCCCTCTTCATACAAAGCTCTATGCATAGGTTTTATGAAAATATGACTGTCGTGTGAGTGAGGACATCCCGTGTGCAAGCCTTCTGCCGGCTCCAGCAATAAAGAATTCGGGCCTTATTTATAGGGCTGCCTCCAGGATCTGACAGGAAGAATTGAGCATGCTGCCAGGGTGCGAAATGAGATTTCCCAGAAAGCCGTTCAGTGGGCTAAAGGGGCCTCTGGGGAGAGAGAGAGGAGACAGGCAAGGTGAATCAGACAGAATGATCGGGGTGGCAGCCTGTGGTGGGGGACCCTCCCTCCTCAGAAAGAGGGAAGACAGAAGAACCTTCCTGAAGCTCTTTCTCTAATCAAAGAAACCAAACATGTTCTCAAGCATCCAGGGACTTTCTAGAGGACACCTTACCCTCAGGCAACTGGGCATTCCTTTTCCCTCCCCTCCTCTGAGTGTCCCTCCTGTCTCCCCTTCCTCATCCTTCCTCCTCTCCCTCCCACTTCCTTCTCCTTCTGTGTTCCCTCCCCTTTCTCCTCCCCTCCTCTGTCCTCTTCTGTCATCATTTTCCCTCCCTCTAGGCATC
This sequence comes from Theropithecus gelada, assembly GCF_003255815.1. Lineage (NCBI taxonomy): Eukaryota > Metazoa > Chordata > Mammalia > Primates > Cercopithecidae > Theropithecus > Theropithecus gelada. The sequence goes on along the minus strand of NC_037670.1, from coordinate 7,850,284 downwards.
AGGGCTGTTCATAAATGGCTGTCTCTCCTCTGTACCTCTGCTCCCGTTTGAAATGAGGTTCCCCCATGTGTTTTGTTTTGGCCAGCGGAGTGGGAATGAATAATTTGCGTGCAGATGTTTTAAGAGCCAGTGACTGTGTTGCCCACTTCTCTTTCTCTGCCACAGTGACCAGCAATGCTTGAAATGCTGGCTACTCCATTGGCCTGGGGCCTGGAAGCAGTGTGACACAGCTGACCCTGGCTAAATGTGTAGCAAGAAAGAGAACAAGTGTCTGTAAACAACTTGTTTACACAAAACTGTGCCACTGAGATTTGGGGGTTGTTACTGCAGCATAACCTACCTGACACTGACTGATACACTCTCCATGCCAGAACCTTGGAATGACTTGTGCTCCTGCAAGAGACATTTAAGTGGCCAGATGTCTCTTTCAATACAGTTCTGTATTAGACTATTCTTGCATTGTTTTTAAAGAAATGCTCGAGATTCAGTAATTTATAAAGAAAAGAGGTTTAATTGACTCATGGTTCTGCAGGCTGTACTGGAAGCATAGCTCTGGCATCAGTTTCTGGGGAGGCCTCAGGAAGCTTCCAATCATGGCAGAAGCTGAAGTAGGAGCAGACATCTCACATAGTATGAGCAAAAGCAAGAGAGGAGGGGCAAGGTGTCACACACTTTTAAATGACCAAATCTTGCAAGAACTCACTCATTATCATGAAGGCAGCACCAAGGGAGAACAAACACTTGTTCTCTTTCTTGCTACACATTTAGAGTGCTAAACCATTCATGAGAAATCCACCCCCATGATCCAATCACTTCCCACCAGGCCCCACCTCCAATACTGGGGATTATGAATCAACATGATATTTGAGTGGGGACAAATATCCAAAGTATATCACTGATCCAGCTCTTTTTAATAACCACAAAGTGTGGTCGGGAGTACAGGGAGATAGAGGACAGTTCTTTGACCTGCCAAAGTTAATGGGAAAGCTTCGAGGTGTGTTCGTGTTGGGAACCTACCTAGCCACGTTCTTGTCATCTTGATGTTCCAAGGAGAAGTCAATGTCCCGAAGTGTAAGAGTCTTTCTCGTTCTCTGGTAGTAAATGATTCTTAACCTTTACAACGCAGAGCTCTTATGTGGGGATTTATGTGGTGCTTACTTCAGATGTGGACTGGCCCTCTTTTGCTCCATTTCCTTGTCAGTTGGGGCTTGGAAGAAGCAATTCTTTTTCTGATGCTGAGGAATAGGCTTCTAGCCCAAATATTCATTTATTTTTTCTTTTTTGTTTTGCTGCCTTGACTGTCTGCTGCTTTTGGATTTTAAGATTGATTAATCTCTTCCCTGAAACCTTACCTTTTTTTCTCCCCCACCACTGGAGACAGTGTTGTGGGTTCTCTGACCGGAACCTCAGAAGGTCAAGGGCGTGGAGAGAGGGCTTGACAATGCCTCTTAAGACCAGTCACTCATTCCTTAGTGCAAGCGCCCTGCCAAGGGTGGGGAAGCAGAAACTGGAAAGCATGAACCCTCATAGGGGCCACGTCTGTCCTGAGATCCACCTTTTTCTTTTACTTACTTTCTCTCTTTCTTGGTTTTTTTGTTTTTTTAGAGATGGAGTTTCACTCTTGTTGTCCAGGCTGGAGTGCAACGGCGCAATTTTGGCTCACTGCAATCTCCGCCTCCCAGGTTCAAGCAATTCTCCCACCTCAACCTCCCAAGCAGCTGGGATTACAGGTGCCTGCCACCACATGGCCAGCTAATTTTTTCTACTTAGTAGAGACGCAGTTTCACCATGTTGGTCAGGCTCCTGACCTCAGGTGATCCTTGTAATCCCAGCACCTTGGCCTCCCAAAGTGCTGGGACTACTAGCATGAGCCACTGCACCCAGCTGAGAGCCACCTCTCTCTCTCTCTCTTTCTCTCCTTCCTTCCCTCCCTCCCTCCTCTCTTTCTCTCTTAATTTTTTCTTTTCTTTCTTGTCTTTATTTCTCCCCTCCCTCTCTCCTTTTCTCCTCCCTCCCTCCTCCCTTCCTCCCTCCCTCCCTCACTCTTCCCTCCCTCCCTCCCTCCTTCCTTCCTTCCTTCCTTCCTTCTTTCCTTCCTTCCTTCCTTCCTTCCTTCCTTCCTTCTTTCCTCCCTCCCTCCCTCCCTCCCTCCCTCCTTCCCCCCACCTCTTTCCAGATAGAGTCTTAGAGTCTCACTCCATTGGCCAGGCTGAAGTATGGTGGTGCAGTCATAGCTCATTGCAGCCTTGACCTCCAGGTCTCAAGCAACCCTCCCACCTCAGCCTCCCAAGTAGCTGTGACTATAGGTATGTGCCACCATGCCCCACTAATTTTTTTTTATTTTTTAAGAGATGGGGCCCCATTATGTTGTCCAGGTTAGTCTTGAACTACTGGCATCAAGCTATCCTCCTGACGTAGTCTCCCAAAACCCTAGGGTTGTACCCTGTGGACTACCTGTGGTCCTGCCTTGGTCACAGTTATGCATGCTGCATCCCTTGGAGCCCATACCTGGAATTGCCTGGTCATGCCAGAGGGTCATAATGGGTCACAGCAAGGCCATGCGGCTTCAGAGCAACCAGAAGAGGATTCAGGGGACTTTGAGGACTCAGGGGGAGAGGGTGGGAAAGGGACTCGGGGAGAAGGTGTTATGGACCGAACATGTGTGTTCCCCCAATTGTATATGTTGAAACCTAATCTCCAATATGATGGTATTTAGGAGGCAAGGTTTCTGGGGTGACTGGGTCATGAGGTGGAACCCTCATGAGTGGGATGAGTGCCTTTCTTTTTTTTTTTTTTTGAGACGGAGTGCCTTTCTAAAACAGTCCCCAGAGAGCTGCTTTGCCCCTTTTGAGGACACAGCAAGGAGATACTATCTAGGAACTAGGAAGTGGGCCCTCACCTGACACCAAATCTGCTGGTGTCTTGATCTTGGACTTGCCAGCCTCCAGAACCATGAGCAGCACATTCATGTTGTTTATAATCTACCAAGTCTATGGTATTTTTGTCATAACACCTGAACCAACTGAGACAGAAGGGAGATGATGAAGTGTTTCTGGGAAGGTGTGATGTTTAATATTGAGTGTCAACTTGATTGGGTTGAAGGATACAAAGTATTGTTCCTGGGTGTGTCTGTGAGGGTGTTGCCAAAGGAGATTAACATTTGAGTTAGTGGACTGGGAAAGGCAGATCCACCCTTAATCTGGGTGGGCACCATCTAATCAGATGCCAGCGGGGCCTGCAAAAAAGCAGGCAGAAGAAGGTGGAAAGACAGGCCGGGCGCTGTGGCTCACGCCGGTAATCCTAGCACTTTGGGAGGCCAAGGGGGGTGGATCACCTGAGGTCAGGAGTTCGAGACCAGCCTGGCCAACATGGTGAAACCCCATCTCTACTAAAAATACAGAAATTAGTTGTGCGTGGTGGCAGGCATCTATAATCTCAACTACTAGGGAGGCTGAGGCAGGAGAATCCCTTGAACCCAGGAGGCGGAGGTTGCAGTGAGCCGAGATCATGCCACTGTACTCCAGCTTAGGCAATAGAGCAAGACTGTCTCAAAAACAAAACAAAACAAAACAAAAACAAAACCAAAAAACCCAAAAAGAAGGAAGGTGAAAAGACTAGACTGGTTTAGTCTTCTGGCCTACATCTTTCTTCCATGCTGGATGCTTCCTGCCCTTGAACATCAGACTCCAAGTTCTTCAGCTGTGGGACTCGGCTTCCTTGCTCCTCAGCTTGCAGACGGCTTATTGTGGGACCTTGTAATCGTGAGAGTCAATACTCCTTAATAAACTCCCTTTTTATATATACATCTATCCTATTAATTCTGTCCCTCTAGAGAACCTGACTAATGCAGAAGGAAAACAAGAAAGCAAGGGGAAGGGCTTAGTGTACTGTGATCATTGCAAGACAAGTGGCAGAGAGGTTGGAAAACCTTGTAATGGGGTGAAATGTCAGAGCCCCAAGTTCAGCAGGCGAGTTCAAATCCAGTCCCACCCCCTACTGCTGTGTGACCCCTGGGCAGGGTTTTTAATGTCTCTGAGCTCCAATTTCCTCATCTGTAAAAATGAGAAAGATATCAATTGCTCAGCAAGGGTATCTCGAGAGCAAAATGGAATACAAAATTAGAGGCATCTGGCACCCCGTAACCTTTCATATGTGAGTCTTGCCTTCTGAGATGGTGGGCTCCCTCTGTGGGCTGCAGATGGTGGGTGGTGTTTGTCACACAGTCACACTGGAGCAGTTCCTTTATGTGGCCATTGCTTTATTAATCTGTCTGCATGTCTCATGGATCAAATCACAGTCCCTCAAACATCCAAATGAACTTCAGTTTGCACTTTCGGGAGACTGCTAACTCAAAAGGTTTAGGCTGATATGGTGAGTCATAGTTCTGTTTTTGGAAAATTCTTTTTTTTTTTTTTTTTTTTAGATGAAGTCTTGCTCTGTTGCTCAGGCTAGAGTGCAGTGGTTCGATCTCAGCTCACTGCAACCTTGGCCTCCTGGGTTCAAGCGATTTTCCTGCCTCAGCCTCCTGAGTAGAGGATAATAGGCACGCACCACCATGCCCAGCTAATTTTTTGTATTTTAGTAGAGACAGGGTTTCATCATTTTGTTCAGGCTGGTCTCGAACTCCTGACCTTGTGATTCACCCTCCTCAACCTTCCAAAGTGCTGGGATTACAGGTGTGAGCCCCCGTGCCCGGCCTGGAAAATTCTTTTAGCAAGAAGCCACTGTCTCTGCTGCTGCATTGTATCAGGCAGGATTTCCTCATTCATAAAAAATGATTATGGCTTGTCTAGAACTTACCAGGTGACAGACACTGTGTCACTCTTATTACCTCGAATCCATAAAACAATTTGCAGGGCAGTCATCAATGACTTTCTTTTATAGATGAAGAGTCAGACTCGGTGATATGACATCCAAGGTCACAGAGCAGTGAGTGGCCAACACCACCGAATATTCTTTTCTTTCCTGTGTCTTCCACTTTCACCTCTTGACTACACCTGCTCTGTTATCATGTAACCGTGGTCTCTGTCTACCTCTTCCTCCAGGCTCATCTCAAGGTCCATCGCTTTGGGGAACTCTTGGATAACCACTCCCATCCGTAGGGATTTCTTTCTTCTTCATGTTTCCATAGCCTCATGGTTGGAAGCAATTTATCCTTATTCTTTGTGCCCTGTCTTTGGGGCTCTCCTTCTCTCTTTCTGGAAACTCCCTGAACACCTGGGTGCAGATGTTCTCAGCTGCGTCATGAATGTGCTAATGGCTGCCAGGTGTATATCTCTGGGAGAGATTGCTGCTCAGAGTTCTGAGTCCATTTATTCTCCACCTCCTAGACGTTTGCTCTTCTCTCTTCCCTCCACTTCAGCTCTCACTGGAATCAATATAGTCAGAACTGAATTCACCTCCTTCCCCTCCCAGCCAGCTTTTCTTCTGGCAATTCTGATTTGTCATCTCTCCTTCTCACTCCCAACATCTGATGTGGGATGGTCAACAGCTCGTATGAAGTTCAGACACTCCTCTCTATTGGTAAGGCTTATATGTCTTGGGCATTTCTTGGTGTCATTCAAGAATAGGGAAGCTTTTGACCCCCTCCAGGGCAGATCAGACTCACTACCCTGTCCCCAAGCCTGAGCTGGGCAGGGCCAGTCGTGGCTCCCAGCTCCTTCGTGGCTGTCTCAACCTGTCTCATTTTGCAGGAGCAGATGCTAAGATGGAGTTTGGAGTGCAAAATGTTTACTAGGGATCATGCCTGTGCAAGAGGAATGGGGAAGAAGCAGCTGTGGGCAGAGACAGAAGTCGAATGGCAGTATGGACCCTGCATCTGCAGACAGGGCTCCTTGGAAACCCGGCATGGCGTTACCTTATCCCACAATCCCATCCACCCACCTGCTGCAAGGAGATACTCTCTCCAGCCCCCTCTCTCAATGGAAGGCAAGTTTATTTAAATATCGCCATGTTAATGACCGTGAAGTGGTTTGCTCAGTAGGCTAGAAAACAACCTTACTCAATTTGTATTAATGCTCTTAACCTCTGCTGAAGATTTCCTCTTGGACTGCAGATCATGATACCGGAGTTTCATTGCCCTGGCACAAGGGAAACAATTTCTCTCCATTTAAAGGCTGCGATAATGCTTTATGAGGGTGCCCTTCACTTGCTGAGATATTAAAATGATAATAAATTGAAGTTCAACGCAGGGGATGAGCCGCAGCTTCATCAACATTTAGAAAATCCCTTGTAGATTTCCTGGCGAATTGCCCTTGATCCTTCCTACTTGTTCGTACTTAGGCTCCCAGAGAGAATTCAGAATCTGTGACAGAGAGAGGCTGGGGGAGGCAGGAGAAAAGAAGGAAGTTTTGCGATTTTAGCATACCTGGTCTAAGTGGGACCTGTGGCAGGCGGAGCAGACAGGAGGGGCTGGCTGGTGTGTGATTCTAAGGGGCAGGTGGAACAGGGGTAAGGAGCCTTTGAAGAGACCTGTACATTCATGTCCCCCATCCCAATACTCCTTCTTTAGGGACCATGTATTCATGGAGGCTGAGAATGATACATCTCTTCAAGAATAAGAATACCAGCTGGGTGCGGTGGCTCACACCTGTAATCCCAGCACTTTGGGAGGCCGAGGTGGGTGGCTTACTTGAGGTCAGGAGTTTGAGAGTAGCCTGGCCAACATGGTGAAACCCCATCTCTACTAAAAATACAAAAATTAGCTGGGCCTGGTGGCGGGCACCTGTAATCCCAACTACTCAGGAGGCTGAGGCAGGAGAATCACTTGAATCTGGGAGGCGGAGGTTGCAGTGAGCTGAGATAGCTCCATTGCACTCCAGCCTGGACGACAAGAGCAAAACTCAGAAAATAAATACATAAATAAAAAGGAATAAAAATACCAGCAGGGAAAGCAATGCCCCCATTCTGGGACCTACATCAAGAGAGGAGACTAAAGGCCCTTTGCAAATAGCCATTTTCATTTATGACCTGGAATGGAAAAGCCGCTCAGAGGCAACACAGCCAGTGTGTTAGTTTGCTGGTACTGCCATTACAAATGTCTTAGTCTGTTTGGGATGCTATAACAAAAATGCCATAGACTAGGTGGCTTGCAAACGACAGAAATTTATTTCTCATGGTTCTGGAGGCTGCGAAGTCCAAGAGCAAGGTGCCAGCAGATTTAGCATCTGGTGAGGGACGGCTTTCTGGTTCATAGACAGCAAATTCTTGCTATGTCCTCAAATAATGAAAAAGGCAAGGGCTCTGTCTCAGGCCTCTTTTTTTTTTTTTTTTTTTGAGATGGAGTCTCGCTCTGTTGCCCAGGCAGGAGTGCAGTGGTGTGATCTCCACTCACTGCAAGCTCTGCCACTTCCTGGGTTCACGCCATTCTCCTGCCTCAGCCTCCTGAGAAGCTGGGACTACAGGTGCCTGCCGCCACGCCTGGCTAATTTTTTTGTGTTTTTAGCAGAGACAGAGTTTCACCATGTTTGCCAGGATGGTCTCGATCTCCTGACCTCATGATCCTCCCACCTCAGCCTCCCAAAGTGCTGGGATTACAGGTGTGAGCCACCACGCCTGGCCTCAGGCCTCTTTTATAAAGACTGTAATCCCATTCATGAAGCTTTCACCCCCATGACCTAATCACCTCCCAAAGGCCTCATCTCCTAATACCGTCACCTTGGGGTGCGAATTTCAACATATGAATTCTGGGGGTGACACAAACATTCAGGCCGTAGCAACAAAGTGCCACAGACTGGATGGCTTAAGCAACAGGAATTTATTCTCTTTTAGTTTTGGAGACTGAAAGTCTGAGACCAACACATCCACAGGGTTGGTTTTGTTTTGTCTCATGTGGTCTTCCCTGTGTATTATTCTATGTCCAAATTTCCTCTTCTTTTCTTTTTTTCTAACTTATTGTTTTTTTTTTTTAACTTTTATTTTAGGCTCAGGGGTACATGTGCAGGTTTGTTCTATAGGTAAACTCATGTCATGGGGGTTTATTGTACAGATTATTTCATCACCCAGGTACTAAGCCTAGTACCCAATAGTTATTTTTTTCTGATCCTCTCCTTCCGCTCACCTTCCACCCTACACTAGGCTCCAGTGCCTGTTGTTCCTCTCTTTGTGCCCATGTGTTCTCATTGTTTAGCTCTCACTTATAAGTGAGGACATGTGGTATTTGGTTTTCTGTTCCTGCATTAGTTTGCTAACGATGATGGCCTGTAGCTCCATCCATGTTCCTGTAAAGGACAGGATCTCATTCTTTTTTATGGCTGCCTAGTATTTCACAGCATGTATGCACCACATTTTCTTTCTTTATCTTGTCACTGATGGGCATTTAGGTTGATTCCATGTCTTTGCTATTGTCAGTAGTGCTGCAACAAACGTATGTGTGCATGTGTCTTTACAAAAGAACGATTTATACTTCTTTGGGTATATATGCAGTAATGGGATTGCCGGGTCAAATGGCAGTTGTGTTTTCAGCTCTTTGAGGAATCACCACACTGCATTCCACAATGGTTGAACTAATTAACACTCCCACCAGCAATATATCAGCATTACCTTTACTCCACAACCTCACCAGCATCTGTCATTTTTTTGACACTTTAATAATAGCCATTCTGACTGGTATGAGGTGGTATCATATTGTGATTTCAAATTTCCTCTTTTTATAGTGACCTTATTTTAACTCAGTCACCAATTACCTAATTTTAACTTAATTAACTTAAAAACCCTATCTCCAAACATAGTCACGTTTTGAGGTACTTGGGGTTCAGATTTCAACCTGTGCATTGTTGGTGGTGGGGGGCATAGAATTTGGCCCATAACAGCACCATAACAGCAGTGTTGGGGAGAGACAACAAGAAGAAGCCACAGAGACTCTGACAATTTAATGACAGCTGTACTTCTTGTCCCAGCAGGGCATAGACCAGGGTGTGACTTCACACTCGGAAGTGGCTAGGGAAACCTCTTTGTGCAATGGGAGGCTGGCAGAAATGTCTCCATGGAGACTCACAGCTTCTTCTTAATTGACTCTGTTTTAAGTGCCACCTTCCTTGGTGGCTTGGCCTGGTGGAGCAGGTGGTGCAATCAGCAATGGACCAGAGTGGGCTCATGGAGGGTCCTTGGATGCCTGGCACTGTGTTAGGGGCAGAAGTGGATGTCCTGACTTTTCCAGCTGGCAGGGGAAGGAAATCTCACCACCAAAGCGAGAGACCAAGAAAAGGCTCCTTTTGGCTGGGCTCAGTGGCTCATGCCTGTAATTCCAGCACTTTGGGAGGCTAAGGTGGGCAGATAACCTGAGGTCAGGAGTTCGAGACCAGCCTGGCCAACATGGTGAAACCCCATCTCTACTAAAAATATTAAAATTAGCCAGCATGGTGATGCTCACCTGTAATCCCAGCTACTTGGGAGGCTGAGGCAGGATAATTGTTTGAACCCAGGAGGTGGAGGTTGTAGTGAGCTGAGATTGCACCACTGCACTCCAGCCTGGGTGATAGAGCAGACTGTCTCAAAAAAGAAAGAAAAGACTCCTGTTATTGACTAAATGCTTGTGTTTTCCCAAAATGCATATATTGAAACTCTAACCCTGATGTGATAGTATTAGGAGGCAGAGACTTTGGCAGGTGATTAGGTCATGAGGATGGAGCCCTCACAAATGGGATTGGTGCCCTTATAAGAAACAGCCAGAGATCAACCCTGTCTGCAACTGGGAAGGGTCCTCATCAGAACATGACCATGCTGGCCTTCTGATCTTGGACTTCCAGCCTTCAGGGCTGTGAGAAACACATCTCTGTTGTTTCTAAGTCACCTAGTCTATGGTATTCTTGTTACAACAGCATGATCTGGCTAAGGCAGGTCCTCTGGGTGATGCCGTGAGTTCAAGACCTCAGAAGAAGGAGAGGGAAATGAGGACAGGAGTTCTTAAGGGGGTGACTTGGTTTGGTCTTGGCAATGAGAGGCTGTGGATAGCTGGAAGGAGAGAAGAGGGGTGTTCCAGGAATTGCATGGGTAACTGTGTGGACGTAGTGAAAATAGACATGTCCATAGATATAGGACATGATATATCCACAGCTATAGGATGTTTTTCCATCAACCATTTACTTGCAACCTGAGTTTCCACAGCTCTCCTGGTTTTCAAAATCTCCGCAGCTCTTGCTGGTATATGACCTGTGGATGTGGGAGCTCAAGTTCCCTGCAAAGCACTTCTCCCCATGTGGTTCTGGAGCCCTTAGGAGTGTCTCACATGGGCTCATAAATATGGGCTTGACAGGCCTGGCCACTGCTCACTGTCCCTCGCTAGGCACTGCCACGTTGCCTGGGATACATCCCTGCTGAGACCTGCTGGGCATAGAGGCTCCCCAGGCTCTGTGGCTTCTCCATCAATTGCCAGGCGTGCAGCTCCACACTGCTCTGCCTCTTGCTTTATGACCCAGAGCAGTGGGATGTCATGAGTTGTGATGAGGTTTGCAGAGCACCCCCTAATTTCTTCGTGACTCTCTGCTAGTGCGTGGGGGTCACCATAAGGTGAGGCTGGTGCTCCAAGGTCATAGCAGAATTTCATAGGAACAACTCATTTGGGTTTTATGGAGAGCTTCTTCGCTTGCAGAAGACTGAGATGTGACTTTGCAGGAGCAGCTGGGTTCCGTGTCACACTGCCACCATGCCACCCTCTGAGTTAAGGCTTCCTTCTGCAGACTCAAGCTCATTGTGCTGGGAGCATTCCTCTCCCAGTGCAAAGAGGGCCTTGGTGGACCTACCCACGTTTATGATACCCCAGACACGTATGATATTATCTTATGTCAGGGAATTTGATTTGCACTGCACTTGGAGCATAGCCAAGTTCAGAGGAGGAAAAGACAGGGGAACCCATTCTTGATTTTGCCACTCAGATGCTGGAAAGTATTATCCACACTTCACCTCTTTTTCTCATCTCCCACCCACAATTCAGAGTGTCTCCACTGAGACCTCCAATGGCCTTGTTATTGTTAAATCCCAAGAGTAATGTTCTGTCCTTATCTTATTTAGCCTCTTGGGACCGTTTGATACCACTAGCCACTCCATTGCGGAAATTCTTTTCAGCACCCAGGGTTAAAGTTTAGGGAAGAGGGAAACGGCATTCTGTGAAGAAACAGAGGGTCTAGGGGAGCAAATTTTTCTCATCACAAAAACTCCAGAGATTGGGAGGATGGGTCATTAGGAGAGGGACCCTGGGTAGGGGTGGGTGGTGGGGGAGGCTGGCATGTGGGCTGTGGTCAAGGATGGCAAAGACGTAGAGAATGGCAGAAACAGCCAGCCACAAACTTCAGAAGGGCTCTCAAGCTCAGCTTAGCTGGAAGCACCAGGCAATAGTTTGAGTGGTTGGTGATGTCTGTCTGAGTTCTGCTGATAAACTTGGTGAAAAATGGTTAGTGGGGCCGGGCACAGTGGCTCACACCTGTAATCCCAGCACTTTGGGAGGCCGAGGTAGACAGATCATTTGAGGTCAGGAGTTGGAGACCAGCCTGGTCAACATGGTGAAACCCTGTCTGTACTAAAAATATAAAAATTAACCAGGCGTGATGGTGGGCACCTGTAATCCCACCTACTTGGAAGGCTAAGGCAGGAGAATCGCTTGAACCCAAGAGGCAGAGGTTGCAGTGAGCAGAGATTGCCCCACTGCACTCCAATCTGGGTGACAGAATGAGACTCTGTCTCAAAAAAAAAAAAAAAAAAAAAAGAATTTATTAGGGGATGGGGGGCTTGGGCCATAAACCCAAAAGACACAATCCCAAACTACTCCATAATCTCAAATGTCGAAATTCTGAAACTCAACATCCTTGAAGTCTTCAATCCTAAAAATCACAATCTCCAAAGATAAAAATCCCAAAAATATACTTCTTGGAAAAAAATAAAAAATTTAAAAGATGTACATTTAAAAAAAGGTGTTTATTTGAGAAATAAATAAATGTATCTGCCAATATCAAGGGCAGATTTTCCTCACCTAGTCCATTCAGACTCACACATTAATCTCTGGAAACATCTTCACCAACACACCCCAATGATGCCTTACCGGGTTTCTAGTTGTTCCCCTATCCAGCCAACCTGACATCTAAAAGTAGGTCCACTCCTTGTCGACTTGGGACCCAGACCCATCTTTATTTATTTATTTATTTATTTGAGACAGAGTCTTGCTCTGTTGCCCAGTCTGGAGTACAGTGGCATGATCTCGGCTCACTGCAACCTCCGCCTCCCGGGTTCAAGCGATTCTCCTGCCTCAGCCTCCTGAGTAGCTGGGATTACAGGCACCGCTACCACGCCTGGCTAATTTTTATATTTTTAATAGAGACGGGGTTTCACCGTGTTAGTCAGGCTGGTCTTGTACTCCTGACCTTGTGATCTACCCCCCTTGGCCTCCTAAAGTGCTGGGATTACATCTTTTGTTTTGTTTTTTTCTTTTTCTTTTCTTTTCTTTTTTTTTTTTTTTTTTTGAGACAGTCTCATACTGTCGCCCAGGCTGGAGTGCAGTGGCGCGATCTCGGCTTGCTGCAACCTCCGTCTCCCGGGTTCCCGCCATTCTCCTGCGTCAGTCTCCCGAGTAGCTGGGACTACAGGTGCCCGCCACAGCGCCTGGCTAATTTTTTTTTTTTTTTTTTTTTGGACTTTTAGTAGAGACGGGGTTTTACTGTGTTGGCCGGGATGGTCTTGATATCCTGACCTTGTGATCTGCCCACCTTGGCCTCCCAAAGTGCTGGGATTATAGGCCTGAGCCACTGGGCCCGGTTTGCCTCTTCTTAAACCATAGTTAATTTTCGAAGAAAGACAATCACAAGGTCCTAGTTCAGCCTAACTGGATGCAACTAACATGATGCTACTATTCTCCATACAACCCCAAACACACTAAAACCTTCCTCAGCATTTGAATTTCAGGATTTCAACATTTGGGATTCTACCCTTTCAGGTTGGTGATTTTTGGGATTTTATTTTATTTTATTTATTTATTTATTTATTTTTTTTTTTGAGACGGAGTTTCACTCTTGTTGCCCAGGCTGGAGTGCAATGGCACGATCTCGGCTCACCGCAACCTCCGCCTCCCAGGTTCAAGCAATTCTCCTGCCTCAGCCTCCCTAGTAGCTGGGATTATAGGCATGTGCCACCACGCCCAGCCAATTTTGTATTTTTAGTAAAGACAGGGTTTCTCCATGTTGGTCAGGCTGGTCTTGAACTCCCGACCTCAGGTGATCCACCCGCCTCGGCCTCCCAAAGTGCTGGGATTACAGGCGTGAGCCACCACGCCCGGCCGATTTTTGGGATTTTAGATGTTAGGGATTTTGATCTTTCTGAAGGTCAACATTGGGGATTTGATTGTGCCTTTTGGGATTATGAGAAACATGAGGGTAGGGGGTGGGGGATGGTTAGGTTTGATAGTTCTCAACCACTGGCAGAAACAGCAGGAGAGTGGCTGGGCCCGGTGGCTCAGGCCTGTAATCCCAGAACTTTGGGAAGCCAAGGCAGGTGAATCACCTGAGGTCAGGAGTTTGAGACCAGACTGGCCAACATGGTAAAAACCCGTCCCTACTAAAAATACAAAAATTATCTGGGCATGGTGGCAGGGTGCTGTAATCCAAGCACTTTGAGAGGCTGAGATGGGAGGATCACCAGAGGTCAGGAGTTTGAGACTAGCCTGGCTAACATGGTGAGACCCCTGTCTCTACAAAAAATACACCAATTAGCTGGGCGCAGTGGCAGGCATCTATAATCCCAGCTACTCGGGAGGCTGAGGCAGGAGAATTGCTTGAACCCGGGAGGCAGAAGTTGTAGTGAGCCCAGATCGCACCACTGCACTCCAGGCTGGGCGACAAAGTGAGACTCCTTCTCAAAAAATTAAAAAAAAAAAAATTAAAAAAGAGATTTTGGCCATGTGTGATGGCTCACACCTGTAATCCCAGCACTTTGGGAGGCAGAGGTGGGTAGAGTACTTGAGGTCAGGAGTTTGAGACCAGCCTGGCCCACATGGTGAAACCCCGTTTCTACTAATAATACAAAAATTAGCCAGACACAGTGGCATAAACCTATAATCCCAGCTACTCAGGAGGCCGCAGCAGGAGAATCACTTGAACTCAGAAGGTGGAGGTTGCTGTAAGTCAAGATCATGCCGCTGTACTCCAGCCTGGATGACAGAGTGAGACTTCATCTCCAAAAAACCACCACCAACAACAAAGAAAGAGCAAGAGATTTCCATGAGCCAGGATGGCTCAGAACCTGTGAGGGGCTGTTAGTATCTCCATTTTAGAAATGAAAAATGATCCTCTGGGGAGATGAGTTGGGAGGATCACTCGAGGCCAAGAGTTCAAGACCAGCTTGAACAATGTAGTGAGACACCATCTCTACACACATACACACAACAGCCAGGTGAAGTGGCTCACACCTGTAATCCCAGCACTTTAGGAGGCTGAGGCAGGAATATCACTTGATGTCAGGAGTTCAAGACCAGCTTGGGCAACATAGTGTGACCCCGTTTCTACAAAAAATTAAAAAATTAGCCAGGCATGGTGGCACACGCCTGTAGTCTCAGCTACTGGGAAGGCTAAAGTGGGAGGATTGCTTGAAGCCAGAAGTTTGAGACCAGCCTGGGCAACCTAGCAAGACTCCGTTTCTAAAAAAGAAAAAATAATGAAAAATGGCAACAGTGGAGTGGGTGTCTGAAGTCAGTGGTGCTGGACTCCACCACCCATGTTCTTTCTGATCCGTCCTCCCGCCTTCCACAGGCCATGTGTCCAACACTGGTACTACTTGGTGGTTGTGAAACTTACAGCGACCCTCCAAACTATATGGCAACTATTTGGTTACATATCTCTAACCTGCTACGGTGTGGGCTACTCGAGAACAGCCATCCCCAACCTTTCTGGCACCAGGGACTAATTTTGCGGAAGACAATTTTCCTACAGACTGGGAGGGGGATGGTTTTGGGATGATTCAAGCGCATTCCATTTATTGTGCACTTTATTTCTCTTATTATTATATTGTAATATATAATGGAATAATTCTACAACTCGCCATCATGTAGAATCAGTGGGAGCCCTGAGTTTGTTTTCCTGCAACTAGACAGTCCCTTCTGGGGGTGATGGGAGACAGTGACAGATCATCAGGCATTAGATTCTCATAAGGAGCGTGCAACCTAGATCCCTCACATACACAGTTCACTATCGGCTTCATGCTCCTATGAAAATCTAACGCTATCACTGATCTAACAGGAGGCAGAGCTCAGGCGGTAACACGAGCGATGGGGAGTGACTGTAAATACAGATGAAGCTTTGTTTGCTCACCGGCTGCTCACCTCCTGCTGTGCAGCCTGGGCCCCTATCAGGCCACAGACTCAGTACTGGTCCATAGCCTGGGGGTTGGGGACCCTCCTGCTCTAGAAGGAGCCCTGGAATCCTTAGTAGTAAGTGTAGATTGACCCAGTGCCTGGCATGGGAGATGTGTTGGGGAAATGATTGTAGAACAGAAAAAAGGAAGGAATTGCTCAAAATCAGCCTGTGCTAGCTAGAAACTGAGGATGTCCATCAAGGAGTACAGCAAGGAAGGCAATAAGGCATCGGGGGTATTTTTACTCCAAGTCATTTCTTCCTGTGCATAACGTCCTTTGAAGCCCAGTCAACACTCTCCTACAGCCTACAGCTGCCCCGTACAGAACGCTGATGGCTTGCAGAGCTGTGTGCAGATCCTAGTGGGATCTGAATCAGTGCAGGCATCTCTGTCATTGGACACCCACAGCCAGCTGCCCACGGATTCCAGCAGATGCTTCTGTTTTCCGTGCCAGTGGGAGGCTCTGCGTGCTTGTCTTTGGTGCACATCTGTGGCAATGAGCCCAATAATGAAAGCCAGGGAGAAATGACCAGAAGAAAGTGATGTGATCAAAATTCACAGCTTCGGTTGGAGCTCTCAGGAAGGAGAGGAGAGCAGATTATTGACGATTTAGTTCAAGAAAGCCGAGTCCAGTGCTTTTCAAAGCAGCCCGCGGTCAAGAGGGCTTGAAACAGTACCCCGGTGAGCCCCAAAAGTGATTCATTGAAGTCAGAGAATTTCACAGGGGTCTGAAAGTCATCTAAATAAAACACTGTCATATTGCAGATGTGGAAAGGGATACTTACAGAGGAGGGTAAATTGCTTTAAGTAGGACCGTTTCAGTCATCTGTGAGAATTAGAAAAAGTACAGCTGGACGTGGTGGCTCACACCTGTAATCCCAACACTTTGGGAGGTCAAGGCAGGCGGATCACTTGAGGTCAGGAGTTCAAGGCCAGCCTGGCTAAGATGGTAAAACAGTGTATCTACTAAAAATACAAAAATTAGCCAGATGTGGTGGCACAGGCCTGTAGTCCCAGCTACTTGGGAGGCTGAGGCAGAAGAATCGCTTGAAACCAGGAGGTGGAGGTTGCAGTGAGCTGAGATCCTGCCACTGCATTCCAGCCTGGGCGACAGAGTGAGACTCCATCTCAAAAACAAAAACAAAAACAAAAAAACAAAACCAACGACAACAAAAAAAACAGAACAAAAAACTTTGTTGGAGATGTATTGACCTGTATCTTTCATTTAGTAGGACTGAGGCTTCTAGAGGTACTTAGGTTCACCCCAGACCCCACCCTGGCGGGAGAGCTGAGCTGGAACCATGGACTGCAGACCCTGACTTGCCCTTTCCCTGTTAATCCGAATATTTATAGGGCCACACGTGCCTCTCGGCAGACTGGTAGCATCTTTTGTAGGTGCTGAAGTTTTTACGTGTTTTAGGTTCCCCCAGGTGACAGCTTTAACATAAATCAAAGCTTTTCAATGTTTGTGAAGAGAGGAGAAGGCTGGCCGAAGCCACTTTCTTGACCATAAACCCTGTAAGCGCCCAAGACTCACGTTCGGCAAAGGTGTAGCAATGGGACTTTGTCTTCAGGGCTGTCTTGCCACCTCCTAGGTGACTCTCCCCATCTCTTAGGCCCTGGACCTCTGGCTGACCAGCCCCCTCAATTCCTCTATTTCCAGTCTGTAGCTTATGTTGCCATTTTCTTTTCTTTTCTTTTCTTTTCTTTATCTCTCTCTCCCTCCTTCCTTCCTTCCCCCCCTCTGTCTTCCTTTCTCCCTTCCTTTCTCTTTCTTTCTTTCTTTCTTTCTTTCTTTCTTTCTTTCTTTCTTTCTTTCTTTCTTTCTTTCTTTCTTTCTTTCTTTCTGTCTCTCTCTCTCTCTCTCTCTCTTTCTCTCTTTCTCTCTTTCTTTCGACGGAGTCCCACTTTGTCGCCCAGGCTGGAGTGCAGTGGTGCGATCTCGGCTCACTGCAACCTCTGCCTCCTGGGTTCAAGCTATTCTCCTGCTTCAGATTCCCTAGTAACTGGGATTACAGGTGTGTGCCACCACGCCCAGCTGATTTTTGTATTTTTAGTAGAGATGGGATTTCATGTTAGCCAGGCTGGTCTGAAACTCCTGACCTCAGGTGATCTGCCTGCCACCTTCCAAAGTGCTGGGATTACAGGCATGAGCCACCGGGCTAGGCTAGGAAATACTATTGGAACTTTGCTACTGAAAGTATGGCCCATGGACCAGGAGCCTGGGCATTCTCGGGAGCTTGTTAGAAATTCAGAACCTTGGGCCATATAGCCCAGACTCCACAATTTTTTTTTTTTTTTTTTTTGAGAAGGAGTCTCACTCTGTTGCAGGCTTCAGTGGAGTGGCACCATCTTGGCTCACTGCAGCCTCCACCTCCCAGGTTCAAGAGATCCTTCTGCCTCAGCCTCCCAAGTAGCTGGGATTACAAGCATGCCCCACCTCGTCCAGTTAATGTTTGTATTTTTTGTAGAGACAGGATTTCGCCGTGTTGGCCAGGCTGGTCTCCAACTCCTGACCTCAAGTGATCCACCTGCCTCAGCCTCCCAAAGTGCTGGGATTATAGGCATCAGCCACTGCACCCCGCCCGATTTTCTTGACAGGGTCTTTTGCAAAGTAAATGTTTTTAATTTTGATGAAGTCCAATTTATCCATTTTTTTTTGGATCATGCTAAGAACTCTTCACCAAGCCTTATGTCCTGAGAACTTTTTTATTCATACATTTTATTTATATATTTTAAATAATAAGGGGATGTTCATCACCTTAAATATTTGTCTTTATGCTAGAAATACTTCAATTATTCTCTTCTAGTTATTTTAAAATATACAATAGATGACTGTATACAATAGTCACACTTCTCATCTATCAGATGCTAGGTCTTATTTTTTCTATCAGACCATATATTTGGATCCATTAATCAATCTCTCTTCATAGACCCCTGAAGATTTTCTCCTTTCTTTTCTCCTACAAGTTTTAGTACTTTATGTTTTACATTTAAGTCTTTGATCTATTTTGGGTTTTTTTAAACAGATGTGAGGCTTAGGTTAAGGTTTATTTTTTTGCTGAAGGAAATAGAATATCTCCAGCACCATTTGTTGAAGAGATTATCTTTCCTCCATTGAATGGCTTTTACATCTTTGTCAAAAATCAGTGGGCCGTACTTATGTAGTTCTGTTTCTGAATTCTCTATTCCGTTCCATTGATTTATGAGTCTGTCCTTCCCCAGTATCACAGTCTTGATCATTGTAGCCATAGAATAAGTCTGGAAATTCGGTAGACTGATTCCTCCCATTTTATTTTTCTTTCTCAAAGTTGTTTGAGCTATTCTAATTCCTTTGTATTTCCATGCATACTTTATTTATTTTTATTTTTTGTTTTGAGACAGAGTCTCACTCAGTTGCCCAGGTCGGAGTGCAGTGGCTCACTACAAACTCTGCCTCCTGGGTTGAAGTGATTCTCATGCCTCAGCCTCCCGAGTAGTGGAGATCACAGGTGCATGCCGCTACACCTGGCTAATTTTTGTATTTTTAGTAAAGATGGGGTTTCACCATGTTGTCCAGGCTGGTCTGGAACTCTTGACTTCAAGTGATTCACCCACCTTGGCCTCCCAAAGTGCTGGGATTAGAGGCGTGAGCCACCGTGCCCGGTCCATGTATACTTTATAATAAGCGTGTCTTTATCTGTAAGAAACCCTGCTGGGTCTTGATAAGAATTGCATTAAATGTCTAAATAAATTTGGGGAGGACTAATATCTTTACTGTGTTGATTCTTCCAATCCATAAACACATCTTTCCATTTATTTATATTTTCTTTTGTTTCTTTCATGAACATTTGGCAGTTTTTTGCATACAAGTTCTGTACATCTTTCAGATTTATATTTAAGTATATCACTTTTGGGAGCAAATTGTAAATGGTATTGTATGCTTAATTTCAGTTTCCATGTGTTCATGGTTAGTATACAGAAATATAACTCATGTTGGTATGTTGATTATATATTCTGTGTTCTTGCTGAAGTCACTTATTAGTTCTGGATAGTGGGTTTATTTTTTTTTAATTTTGATATATTCCTTAGGATTTTCTTCACAGATAGTTTTCTGCAAACAAGGACAGTTTTGTTTCTTTCTTTTTGATTTGTATGCCTTTTCTTTCTCTCTCTCTCTCTCTCTCTCTCTTCTTTGTAGTTGTTGAGATGGAGTCTTGCTCTGTAGCCCAGGCTGGAGTGCAGTGGCATGATCTCGGCTCACTGCAACCTCTGCCTCCTGGGTTCAAGCAATTCTCCTGTCTCAGCCTCCCGATTACCTGGGATTACAGGCATGTGCCACCATGCCCAGCTAATTTTTTTGGTATTTTTAGTAGAGACGGGATTTCATCATATTGGCCAGGCTGATCTTGAACCCCTGACCTCGTGATCCAACCGCCTCAGCCTCCCAAAGTGCTGGGATTACAGGCATGAGTCACTGCGCCTGGCCTTATTTTCCTTTTTTATTGTGATGGCTAGGACTTCTAGCACAAAGGAGAGTGGTTAGAACAACCATTCTTAACTTTGTTTTCAATTTTAGAGAAACAGCATTCCTTTGGTAAAATACATGGTATTTTACCATTAAGTGTGATACTCACTGTAGGTTTTTTGCAGACGTTCTTTATCAAGTCAAGGAAATTCCTCTCCATTTCTAGTTTGCTGAGAGTCTTTATTATAAATGGGTGTTGGATTTTGCCAAATGGTTTTTCTGCATCTATTGATATCGTCCTATGATTTTATTTCTTTAGCCTGTTAATATGGTAGGTTACATTGATTGATTTGTAAAGAACCAGCTTTGTATCCCTACTTGAGTTGGTTATGGGGTGTGTGTGTGTGTGTGTGTGTGTATATATATATATATATATTTTTTTTTTTTTTTTTGAGACAGAGTTTTGCTCCATTACCCAAGCTGGAGTGCAGTGGTGTGATCTTGGCTCACTGCAACCTTTGTCTCCCGGGTTCAAGTGATTCTCCTGCCTTAGCTTCCTGAGTAGCTGGGATTACAGGCACCTGCCACCATGCCCGGCTAATTTTTGTATTTTTAATAGAGATGGGGTTTTCCCATGTTGGCCAGGCTGGTCTTGAACTCTTGACCTCAGGTGATCCACTCACCTTGGCCTCCTAAAGTGCTGGGATTGCAGGTGTGAGTCACTACACCTGGCCGGTTATGGTATATAATTCTTTTTATATATTGCTGACCTCTATTTGCTAATATTTTGTTAAGGATTTTTGCCTCCATAATCTTGAGAAATATGGGTCTGTAGTTTTCTTTCTTTGTACTACAAGGTACAAAGCTATGTTTAATCAGAGGAATAGATAGAAGTGTGTCTACTCCATCTTATCCAGAACCAGAAGTACTTAGGGAGATTTTAAAGGATTCTGATATCCAGGCCATTTGCCAGAGTGACTAAATCAGAATCTTTGGAGGTGAGACCCTAGATGCTAGTATTGTTTTTTTTTTTTTTAAATGAAGTCTCAGTCTGTTGCCCAGGCTGGAGTGCAGTGGTGTGATCTCAGCTCACTGCAACCTCCACCTCCCAGGTTCAAGCAATTCTCCAGCCTCAGCCTCCCAAGTAGCTAGGATGATCTCGGGGTCACTGCAACCTCTACACCCAACTAATTTTTTGTTTTTGTTTTTGTTTTTGTTTTAGGTGAAGACGGAGTTTCACCTTGTTGGCTAGGCTGGTCTCGTACTCCTGACCTTGTAATCTGCCTGCCTCAGCCTCCCAAAGTGCTGGGATTACAGATGTGAGCCATTGAGCCCAGCCCCAGCAGTATTTATTTTTTTGGTGTTGTAGGACAATCATATCTTCCTTTCACACCTCCCTTAACCAATCTGGCTAAGATAACTGCCTCCAGTCTCAAAATGCTTCCTGCCATATTTGCTAATGTGCAAACTTCTAGGCCAGAGGTTCCCAAACTCAAGCCCACTTCAACAACACCTGGTGTGGGTTGAGGAGAGCTTGTTAAAACACAGATCAGGTGGCATGGTAACTCACACCTGTAATCCCAGTGCTTTGAGAGGCTGAGGTGGGAGGATCCCTTGAAGCCAGGAGTTGAAGACCAGCCTGAGCAACATAGCAAGATGCCATCACTACAAAATAATTTTAGCTAAAAAATTAATTAGCTGGGCATGGTGAGGCACACCTATAGTCCCAGTTCCTAGGGAGGCTGAGGTGTGAGGATTGCTTAAGGCCAGGAGTGTGAGGCTGCAGTGAGCTATGATCACACCACTGCACTCCAGCCTGGGCAACAGAGTGAAACTCTGTCTCTAAAACAACAAAATGTAGATCACTGGGTCCCCCTCCTGGTCTGATGCACTAGAATTTACATTTCTAACAAGTGCCCAGAGGGTGCCTTGCTGCTGGTCTAGAGACCACATTGCCCCACTTTGATGATGGCGGGACACCATGCTTCATGTTAGTTGAGCCCTGGTCAGAATGCCACTCTGCCAGAGTATCCTCCCTCGTGCCCATCTCCATGGCCTCTATTTCTCCCATTCAAAATCTGTTTGGGTTGAAATTCAGATATTGAGGAAGGGCACATTGCCCCCCAGATCCACTTTTTGCTCTTCTCTGGGTGACTCCTCTTCTTGGGGTTGCTTTCAACCTGGATAATATCTCTTAGACTTCTATGTCATCCAGTTTGGGGCAAATAGGAGGCAGGGGTGGGGAATCAGATGACAGGAACAGGGAAAGGCTACAGTGTGTCTCTTCTCCTCCTTCCCTGCGTCATAGCCATGTTCTGGCATCTCAATAACAGCTCTCACCAGACTCCAGGAACCCCATTCCATCCTGCCCCTTTAGACCTAGGGGTGGTAAGAACGTCCAGATATTGCTAGTCCCTGAGTGTCTTCCCAGCCTTGGTGGGTTCCCTTGACTCTGCTCACTGCTCTGGAAGTGGTCCCTTCATTGAGTATCTTGTTGTAAACTATCAGCTGAGATACTAACGGATACAAATGGACTATCTGTCAGTCATTCAAATGGATGTGACTGATTGGCTGATGTCAATTCCATGTGAATTCACATCATAGGAAATTTATTTTTTTATTTTTATTTTAAGTTCCAGGGTATATGTGCAGGATGTGCAGGTTTGTTACATAGGTAAACGTGTGCCATGGTGGTTTGCTGCATCTATCAACCCATCACCTAGGTATTAAGCCCAGTAGGCATTAGCTATTTTTCCTAATGCTCTCCCTGCCCCGACCCCAACACCCGACAGGCCTCAGTGGAAATTTCTTGATTCTCAAAAAGCCTCTTGATTTTCAAGAATTAAAGCCTTCTTGATTCTCAAAATGATTCTCAAAAATGGCTGCATATTAGAAATACTACGTAGTCGAGACAGGTGGATCACCTGAGGTCGGGAGTTCGAGACTAGCCTGGCCAACATGGTGAACTCTCACCTCTACTAAAAATACAAAAAAAAAAAAATTAGTCGGATGCAGTGCTGGGTGCCTGTAATCCCAGGTAATTGGGAGGCTGAGGCAGGAGAATTGCTTGAACCCAGGAGGCGGAGGTTGCAGTGAGCTGAGATCATGCCACTGAACTCCAGCTGGGGCTACAGAGCGAGGCTCTATCTCAAATAAAAATAAATAAATAAATAAATAAATAAATAAATAAATAAATGCTGCTGATCTTTGAGCAACACAGGTTTGAAGTGTGAGGATCCACCTACATGTGGATTTCCTTCTGCCTCTGTCACCCCTGAGGCAGCAAGATCAACCCCTCCTCTTCCTCCTCTTCCTCAGCCTGGTCAACGTGATGATGATGAGGATGACAACATTTATGATGATCCACTCCCATTGAATGAACAGTAAATATATTTTTTCTTCCTTATGATTTTCTTTTCTGTTTTTTTTTTCTTTTTTTGAGATAGTCTCACTCTGTGGCCCAGACTGGAGTGCAGTGGCATCATCTCGGCTCACTGCAACCGCTGCCTCCTGGGTCCAAGTGATTCTCATGCCTCAGCCTCCCGAGTAGCTGGGATTACAGGCACGCACCACCACAGCCGGCTGGCTAGTTTTTGTATTTTCAGTAGAGATGGGGTTTTGCCATGTTGCCCAGGCTGGTCTCAAACTCCTGGCGTCAAGTGATCTGCCCACCTTGGCCTTCCAAAGTGCTGGGATTACAGGCATGAGCCACCGTGCCCCGCCTTCCTTATGATTTTCTTAATAATATTTCCTTTTCTCTACCTTACTTTATTGCAAGAATACAGCCTGTAATACATATACCATGCGAAATGTGTGTTAATCGCCTGTTCATGTTTATCAGTAAGTCTTCCTGTAAACAGTAGGCTGTTAGTAGTTAAGTTTTGGAGGAGACAAACATTATACTCAGATTTTCAACTGCATGGGGGGTTGGCGCCCCAACCCTACATTGTTCAAGGGTGAACTATAACAATATGGAGAGAATTCCTTTCCTGCTTGCAGCCCTTTGCCCCCAGCTCACATGTCTAGTCATTTTTCGGCAGTGTCCTGATGCTGTGGGCCAGCTCATTAGCTGGCTTAGTGCTTTCCTGCAAAGCCCTTTAGAAATACAGATTCCTTACTACACAGCCATAAAAAAGAATGAGTTCATGTCCTTTGCAGGGACATGGATGAAGCTGGAAACCATCATTTTCAGCAAACTAACACAGGAACAGTAAACCATTAAGTTCTCTCTCACAAGTGGGAGGTGAACAACGAGAACATATGGACACAGGGGGGGAATATCACACGCCAGGGCCTGTCAGGGGGGGGGGGGCAAGGGGAGGGAGAGCATTAGGACGGATACCTAGTGCATGGCAGAGCTTAAAACCTAGATGACGGGTTGATAGGCAGAGCAAACCACGATGGCACATGTATACCTATGTAACAAACCTGCACGTTCTGCACATGTATCCCATAACTTTAAAAAAAAATAAAGAAATACAGATTCATGGGTCCCTTCTCAGAATATGTGAGCCTGGGACTTGGCCAGGCATCTACATTTTCGGAGTATTTCCTGGTGTTTCTGATGTGGGGCTTGGTTGGAACAGCAGCTAGTTAGATGCAATATGAGGATCAACACGTGTGGTTGGTTATCTCCTCTGGGCCAGGAATCTCCACATACATCTTTTTTTTTTTCTTTTTTCTTTTTCTTTCTTTCTTTTCTTTTTTTTTTTGAGATGGGTCTCGCTCTGTCACTCAGGCTGGAGTGCAGTGTTGCAGTCTTGTCTCACTGCAACCTCCACCTCCAGGTGATCCTCCCACTTTGGCCTCCCAAGTAGCTGGGACTGCAGGTGCCCACCACCGCACCCGGCTGATTTTTGTACTTTTTGTAGAGACGAGATTTCACTATGTTGCCTAGGCTGATCTTGGGCTCCTGAGCTCAGGTAACCCACCTACCTCGGCCTCCCAAAGTGCTGGGATTATAGGTGTGCGCCACCGCGCCCAGCCACAATATGCATCCTTTTATTTTATCTTCAAACAACCCAGGAGTGGATGCTGCTGCTCCCGACTGGAAACAGAGGAGGCCAAGGAAGAGGGAAGGGCTGACTTGCTTATGGTCATGTAACTGGCAGAGAATGGATTGAGGTTTTCAATCCAGGCCTCCCAGATCCACTTTGCATTGCATTGTTTTGGCTATTGACTCCTCCGCCCCCACCCCTTTTCCCTGCTGCCTGCCTGGCTGAAAGATGTTTGTCCTGTTCTGTCAAACTCAAGCCCTCTGCTCTCTTGAAACAAGCAATTGATAGGAAGACAGTCTTCCTCGGAGGGTCATAACTACACAGCAAGAAGCAAAGTAGCCCCTCAGGAATATGCTCTGTTCACGGGAAACTTTTCTTCTTATGAATTCTGCTATTAGCACTTTAAGGGAGTTTTACTCTTGGGGGAGATTTGTCATGAAGCAGATCTTCCCTGGAATAGATCTTCTTCCCCTGCGCTGTCGCGTTGCTGGGAGGGTACACGCCACTCCTCGGCTATTTGTCTTCCCTGGCTCGGCTTTCCTACTTTGTCTGGGGCCCCACATGCTCTTTCCATGGAGTCACCAGTCTGCAGGTTGAACAAAGAACTGCTGCAGGCAGAGCAGAAACATGAGGCAGGGTGCCAGGGGGACGTGTCTTCAACTTGGGATGGGCAAAAGGGTCCTGAGGTTCTCCCTCTCTAATCAACCCTGGCCATGACCCCATCTCCTCCTCACATCCCTCTTTCTGTTTCCTAGGACTTAGTGAAGGTGCAGGGGAGGCTGGGAGGAAAAGCAGGGGGAGAGAAGGAGGATATATTAAACAGCTTCGGCTAGGAGCTGTCTCTCCTCCATTCCCACCTGGACCTGCCAGTCCCTCCTCTTTCCACCCCCACAAGCTCTCTTTTTGCTCCCTGTCCATGTCACCAGACTTAGACACACACTCTCAGATACCAGTAGTGTGATCTACAATTCAGTTCAACCCTGACACTCACTACCTGGAGTCAGCACAGAACCCCCAAATAAAGGGCTCACCTCATGTGACTGCCCCCATGTCAGACATCAGCTGCAAGTCTTGGGCATCCCGAAGCAACTCCTATTTCTGCCTGGCCAGATACAAATTTAAGGGTTCCCACAACTCCTTCTTAGGGTTGATAATTTGCTAAAATGACTGTGGAACTCAGGAATGCACTATGTTTATGATTACAGTTTTATAATGAAAGATACAGCTCAGGAACAGCCAAATGGAAGAGATGCAGGGGCAAGGGAGGGGGCCTAGAACTTCTGTGCCTTCTCCTGCAGTGCCATCTTCCTAGCACATGGGATGTTCACCAAGCTGGAAGCTCCCTGAGCCTTGTAGTTCCTGAGTTTTTATTTGGGGCTCCATTCTGTAGGCATGTGATATAGTTTGGCTCTGTCCCCACCCAAATCTCATCTTGTAGTTTCTATAATTCCCTCGTGTTGTGGGAAGGACCCAGTGGGAGATGATTGAATTACGGGGGCAGTTTCCCCCATACTGTTGTCATGGTAGCAAATAAGTCTTGCAAGATCTGATTTTTTTTTTTTTTTTTTTTTTTTTTGAGACAGAGTTTCACTTTTGGTCCCCAGGCTGGAGTGCAGTGGTGCGATCTCAGCTCGCTGCAAACTCTGCCTTCCAGGTTCAAGTGATTCTCCTGCCTCAGCCTCCTGAGTAGCTGGGATTATAGGTGCCTGCCACTACACCCAGCTAAGTTTTGTAATTTTAGTAGAGATGGGGTTTCACTATGTTGGCCAGGCTGGTCTCAAACTCCTGTCCTCTGGCAATCCACCTGCCTCAGTCTCCCAAACTGCTGGGATTACAGGCATGAGCCACCATGCCTGGCCCGATCTGATGGTTTTATAAGGGGAAACCCTTTTCACTTGGCTCTTACTCTTCTCTTGTCTGTTGCCATGTGAGACGTGCCTTTCACCTTCTGCCATGATAGTGAGGCCTCTCCAGCCATGTGGAACTGTGAGTCCATTAAACTTCTTTCTTTTGTAAACTGCCCAGTCTTGGGTATGTCTTTATCAGCAACATGAAAACAAACTTATACAGCATGATTGATGAAATAATAGGCCACATTACTGAACTCAATTCCCAGTTCCTCTCCTCTCCCCAGAGGTCAGGAGTGAGGCTGAAAATTCCAACTCTTTAATTGAGTTCTTTTTTCTGGAGACCAGTCCCTATCCTGAAGCTGTCTAGGGGTCCTTCCACTATGGGTTGAGAGGGACTTTTTATGAGTAATGAAAGGCACTTTTTATCTTCCAGGAAATTCTGAGGGTTTTTTTTTTTTTTTTTTTTTTTAAGACAGAGTCTTGCTCTGTTGCTCAGGCTGGAGTGCAGTGGCATGATCTCAGCTGACTGCAACCTTCGCCTCCCAGGTTCAAGCGATTCTCCTGCCTCAGCCTCCGAGTAGCTGGAACTCCAGGTGCGTGCCATCATGCCCAGCTAATTTTTGTGTTTTTAGTAGAGATGAGGTTTCACCATGTTGGCCGGAATGGTCTTGATCTCTTGACCTCATGTTCCACCTGCTTCGGCCTCCCAAAGGGCTGGGATTTATAGGCATGAGTCACTGCACCTGGCCAATTCTGAGGGTTTTTGAAGCCTTGTGCCAGGAACTAGGAAAAAAGCCAAATACGTATTTGATTATGTCATAGTCAGATATCACATTCTTTCTTGTATCATGGTGATTTGGTTCAGGCATGATTGTCCCCACTAGAACATTCATCTTCATTATCACTGTCTTCATATCATCACCACTGTCACTGCAGCCATCATTTGTGAAGGCCAGCTATGTGCAGGTGCTTCTGTGTGGGGCTTTGCAGACAATGCCATTTAAGCCCTGACGTGGCCTTGTGAGGTAGGAATTAAACTCATTTGATGCTTAGGGAAATTGAGGAACAATTAGTTATTTCACCAAGGTCATACAGCCACTGAGAGATGGAGCTAGGTAAGGTCGTTTTGAGTCCAGAGCTTAAATTCTTTATCTCTATAGAATCTGTTTCCCACTTTCTCTTTCAAGAGTGATTGGAGTTCATTTGTTTATTTATTATTTAGAGACAGGGTCTGGCTCTGTCACCCAGGCTAGAATGCAGTGATGTAATCATAGCTTAATGCAACCTCCACCTTCTGGGCTCAAGAATTCCTCCCACTTAATAGTTGGGACTACAGGCCTGTGCCACACCTGGCTAATTTTTTTGATTTTTTAATAGAGATGGGGTTTCGCTATGTTTTCCAGGCTGGTCTTGAACTCCTGAGCTCAAGCGTTCCTCCCACCTCAGCCTTCCAAGTGCTGGGATTACAGGTGTGAGCTGCTGTGCCAGCCTGGAGTTCTTTAAAGGGATACTTTACATGGTTTTTTTTTTTTTTTTTCAGGGTTCACATCTTTAATCCTACAGAGATGGCTGAGCTATGCATGAAGCAGGACTGGATAAGTGAGTAAGAATGTCTCCTCAGTCTGAGGATAGAGTGTTTTTGGCTCTTCAAGTCGTTTGGGTGGATGAGGGAGTCCTAGACTGGGGCTAACCTGGGTTCTGAATGAGTAATGGCTTTGAGGCTCCTGCTTCTGGGGACTCAGGCCTTTTTCTCTGAGAATCCGGGTGGCAACCACAAGGTCCCTGATGGAGTTAACAGCTGCTCAGGACACAGGCAGCGTCAGACTCAGGGCTCATGTCATTCTCAAGGACAACATGGATCTCATAATGGGATTTAGGAGTTTGGGTCCTGTCTCCTATTCTATCCCCAAAGTGCAAACAGCTCACACGCCAGTTCCTTGAAGACTCAAACACCTTTTATCTGGATCTGAAATGCTTTATTCTCTAGGAGGTCAGAATGAAAGAGGGCAAAAAGCCCATTGATAATCAAAGACAAATGTCTGAAAGCAGACATTTCATTTATTCCTCATTTATTTATTCACTTGCCTATTAACTCTTCCATACATCCACCCAACCATTTTCCCATCTATCTATGCATCCATTTATCCATCCATCCATCCATCCATCCATCCATCCATCCATCCATCCATCCATCCATCCATCTATCCATCCATCCATCCATCCATCCATCCATCCATCCATCCATCCATCCATCCATCCATCCATCCATCCATCTATCCATCCATGCATCCAACCATCCATCCATCCATCCATCCATCCATCCATCCATCCATCCATTTATCCATCCATCCATTCTTCCATCCATCCATGTATCATCCATCCACCCAAGTATTCATCCACTTATCCATCCACCCATCCATCCATCCATCCATCCATCCATCCATCCATCCATCCATCCATCCTCCCATTCATTTATCCATCCATCCAGTATTTATTGAGCTCCTTGTGTACAGCAGTCTCCATGTTTACTGTGACATGAAGGAGGAGCAGAAAGTACCCTACCCTCTCACAGATCAAAGCCCAGGAGGAGAGGTAAGACCCTTTCAGCTTTAGAGCAGATGTCTGCTGCACAATTTTGCCCTCAGAACATTTGGGTCCTGCTATGAGAGGTCACTTCTCCATGTCTCCCTGGGTGATTGCTCATATCCATCATGCCCTGGGTTACAAGGAGCAGCTATGGGAGAGGCTTTTTCTGGCCCCACTAATTCCAAGCATTGGGGTCCAGGTAAGGAGCAGTGGAAAGTGCCCCGTCCCCCACCAAGGTCGGTGCTGAAAGCTACAGGCAGGAGATCTCCAGTGGTGTTGGCTCAGGGACCTCAGCTGGTATATGAAATCCTGGCAAAGGCACTCTACCACACATCAGGGAGGATTTTATTAGCTGTCTGCGCTGGCAGCCTGGTTCCAAGATGACACTTTGAGCAGTGAAGAAAATGTAGCCTCACAGATGAGAATAGCAGCTGGGGCCCGAGGTGGGTGGGAATGGAGAGAGGAGGTTCAGGCCTCTTGTCTTCCTTGTAGCTGAGGTCCAGAGTGGACTTTGATGAGTCTGTGGAGCTCAGTTAACCCTGCGTTCATCACTGTTATAAATGGCTGGACATTAAACAGGTTAGGATGTACGCAGAATCCCAGGATTTAGGGGCTGGAAGACGTCTATCATTGGTGAGATGGCTCAATACAATGACCGCTGGGATCTAATCACCTGTGGAGTTCTTGCTGTTCTCTGTGCTTCCTATGTATAGACTCACTGAATTCTCACAACTATGCTATCAGGTTGCGAGTACTATTGTTCCTGTTTTAAAGAAGGGGATAGTGAGGCACAAAGAGTGTAAGTGATTTGCCCAAGGTTTTGTAACTAATAAGTAGTGAAGCTGGGATTCGAATCCAGAAAGTCTGGCATTAGTGTCTGGTGTCTGGGGTTGTAGCCACTTCCTTATGCAGTCTTGAGACTGTATGCTCAAGGTCATGAGTAATTTCCTGAGTTTTCATTCCCACCAAATGGGATTACTAATATCTACCTCACAGTCTCTTCGAGAGGATCAAGCACTTTGGGAGGCTAAGGCAGGAGGATCTCTTGAATCCAGGAGTTTAAGACCAGCCTGGGCAACATAGTGAGACCTCATCTCTACAAAAATTAAAAAAGTCAGCTGGGCATGGTGGCATGCATCTGCAGTCTCAGCTACTTGGGAGGCTGAGACAGGAGGATGGCTTGAGCGCAGGAGTTTGAGGCTGGCTGTGAGCTATGATTGTACCACTGCACTCCAGCCTGGGTGATAGAGCAAGACCCTGTCTCTTAAAAAAAGGAAATATGGCCAGGCACAGTGGCTTATGCCTGTAATCCCAGCACTTTGGGAGGCCGAGGTAGGTGTATCATTTGAGGTCAGGAGCTTGAGACCAGCCTGGCCAACATGGTGAAACTCTGTCTCTACTAAAAATACAAAAATTAGCTGGGTGTGGTGGCAGGTGCCTGTAATCCCAACTACTCGGGAGGCTGAAGTGGGAGGATTGCTTGAGCCCAGCAGGTGGAGGTTGCAGTGAGCCTAGATCTTGCCACTGCACTCCAGCCTGGATGATAGAGCAAGACCCTGTCTCAATAAATCAGTACATAAATAAAATTAAAAAAATGTAGTGAGGCCCTGCTGGGGAGAACATTGGACCTTGTGGTATGAGTGACTCAAATTAGCGGCTCAGGAAAATTACACATTTTCTTGAGTCGTGGATCTTTGGGGGTGCTGCTGAATATCATTGCATTACACCTTCAGTGTATCCTTATGGGTGCTGTTACTCTGCCCATTTTACAGATGTGGAAGCAGAATCTCCAAAGTGACACAGTTAGGAGAGGGGGTACAGCCAGTTTTCAAACCCAGATATGTGCAAAGCCAGTCTCTATGGTTTTCTTCCTGTTGCCAGGCAATGTGGACACACGAGGGTTTGCACATTTCCTTGTGGGGCTTACAGTCTGTTGTGGTCCTGGCAAAGCATGAACCTCGAAGTCTATGAAATAAGGCAGGAGAACATGTGCTCTCCAAACAGATGTATTGAGCTCTTGCTAGAGGGGGAGCCAGAAAGACTCACAGCACAGAGCTCCAGAGGTAGGGAGGTTGCAGTAGGAGACTGTATTATTTTCTTTTTGCTGCTGTAACAAATAACCACTTAGTTACAGTAGGAAGCTGTATTAGTTTCTTTTTGCTGCTGTAAGAAACAACCACTTAGTGGCTTAAAGCAACATACATTTGTTCTCTTCCAGTTTTAGAGGTCAGAAGTCTAAAATTAAGTTTTTGGCAGTTCATTCTGGAGGCTTAGGGGAAAATCATTTCCTGGCTTTTTCTAGTTTCTAGAGGCCACCTATATTCCTTGGCTTGTGGCCCCTTCCTCCGTCTTCAAAACCAGCTGTGAAGCATTATCTGTCCTTTCTGATCTCTGCTTCTGCTCTTACATATTCTCTCTCTGTTTTTTTGCTCTTCCTCTTACAAGGACCCTGTGATTACACTGAACCCACCCAGATAATCCATGATAATCCCCCATCACATGATCCTTAGTTTATTCATATCCATAAAGTCCCTTCTCCCTTATAAGTCACAGGTTCTAGGGATAAGTTTGTGGGGCCATTATTCTGCTGACCACAAATGGGAATGGCTAGAGCTGAGGTTTTACATTTATTTATTTATTTATTTATTTTGAGAGAGTCTTGCTCTGTCTCCCAGGCTGGAGTGCAGTGGCAGGATCTCGGCTCACTGCAACCTCCACCTCCCGAGCTCAAAGGAGTCTCGTGCCTCAGCCTCCCTAGTAGCTGGAACTACAGGTATGTGCCACCATGCCTGGCTAATTTTTTTTTGCATTTTTAGTAGAGATGCGGTTTTGCCATGTTGCCCAGGCAGGTCTTCAATTCCTGGCCTCAAGTGATCTGCTGACCTCAGCCTCCCAAAGTGCTGAGATTACAGACGTGAGTTACCATGCCCAGCCTGAGTTGAGGTTTTAAAGAGGCTAGAAAAAGTTTCAAACACCTGCCATGAGGCACATAATTAGGATATTAATAGTGTAAGAGATAAAGAAAGAGAAAAGAAACACAGTTAAAGACAGGTGTATTTTAGAGAAAATAAACCTGAGAGGGGCTTCTGGCTGATTTTGGTCAGGAGCGCTGTCTCTTACAGAGTAAGAGTATATATTGGTTTTTGGGTGAAGAGCCTATCACAAGCTTGGAATGTTTCTGTGTGGGGGAGAAGTTTTCTGGCGGGGTTGGAGTGTCTCTGGGCAGAGGGGAGGCTATCTTGGGGCTGACATCTTTCCAGCCACAGAGGGGTTATCTGAGGGCTGGTCTGTCCCTGGTCAGGGAGGAGTTTGGAATGTTTCTGGTTGAAGATGTTATTTGTGGTATACGATCAGGGTTTATTTTTTCAGGGTCTAGCTCTTAGCCATTAGGCTGATGCCCTTTGGATTTAGGCAGTTTTTGATTAAGGTGAACTTAAGAATGAGGGGCTTGTCCAAGATGGCAATGCCCCTGCTCTGTCAAACAACATAAGGATGAAAAGTAAATTTTATCCTGTGTGCCTAATCCTGTTGTTTGGAGTGGACTCTTGGAACTCTGGGTTGGTAGATCTGAATTTAGTGGGAAGGAGAATCAGGATTGATTAGTGATGTCTGCCACTGACTCAGAAACAGAAAGAGGCAGCACGTTTGCCAGGTATTTTCTATCCTGGATGTAGTTTAAGCCCTTCAGTTTCCACATGAGGCTATACAGACCTAGAGAGGGAGAGTGCTTACCTGAGGTCACACAGCTGGAGGCGAAGCTGGGACTAGAAGTCAGGCCTCCCGATCCATGGTTCAAATATGACCAGTCTGAAGCTCTGGGTTATAACATAGACTTCAAGGCAGTGCAGTGAATTGGGTGGTACTGAGATCACTGGGAAGAGAGCAGTGGGGTGAGAAGCTGGGAATGAGCTTGGCTGGGAGTACAGGATGAGGACCGTCTCTAGGGCAGGGTGAGCCTGGACCAAGACTGGGATATAAACAATTGAAGATTGGGCATTTGTATGCTGTCTGCAGCTGTAGCACAAAGCACATGAAATGTCAGAGCCATAGGGTCAAAACCAGGAACAGAAGTCCCGTGGCTAACTCCTGTAATCCCAGCACTTTGGGAGACTCAAACAAAACAAAACAAAACAAAACAAAACAAAACAAAACAAAACAAAACAAAACAACAAAAACTAGCGCCAGAGTGCAAAATGCCATCTGAAAAGCTGGAAAAATGTAGGGCAACTGGTTCTACAATTGCAAGAAGGGCTCAATGTTCATTCTCTGATGGGGAGACATCCTCTTTCCTACAAAGTGATGAGCCCAGAGAGATCAACAATCACGTCATAAACACTTGTTGAATGAATGGATGAATGAATTGATTCCAGCTAAATTCAGGAATGTATCTCATGGGCACAAATACACGATTTTGAATCTGCATATCTGGAAGGGTGGAATAGTATATGACAGGTCAGCAGTCTTGCTAAGAACAATAACGATTAGAAAAAATACGAAACCTGTCCATTTCAAGGCAAGGCAACTGGGAAGCAACAGGGACCAGAGGGAATGAGGTTCTGGAGAGTAGAGACTGCAGGCGTGAGCTGATGATCTGAAGCTGCTTTTCTTAGGGGTTTTTTTTTTCCTTAGGGTTTTTTTTTTTTTTTTTTTGAGTTGGGGTTTCACTCTGTCACCCAGGCTGGAGTGCAGCGGCGTGATCTTGGCTCGCTGCAACCTCTCCCTCCCAAGTTCAAGCGATTCTCATGCCTCAACCTCCTGAGTAGCTGGGATTACAGGCACGTGCCACCATGCCTGGCTAATTTTTTGTAACTTTAGTAGAGACGGGGTTTCACCATGTTGGCCAGGCTGGTCTCAAACTCCAGACCTCAGGTGATCTGCCTGCCTTGGCCTCCCCAAGTGCTAGGATTATAGGCATGAGCCACCTTGCCTGGCGTCTCAGGGTTTTTTTTTTTTTTGTTGTTGTTGCTTGTTTGTTTGTTTGTTTTGCCAATTCTGGGTTCATGCAAGAGGCTGATTAATTCAGGCTTTGCTGCTGGAGACAGAGAAACTGAAAGTCTGATTTCTCCACCTGTATTTACAAAGCCCGTTTCTTCTCCAGTCAAAGGGGAAGTGAGCAGGCTTGGGATATTGCCCAGTGACTAGCACACAGTGGACTGTGATCAGCAAATCCTGGAGTTAAAATCCACGCCAGCCACGGTCTGCATGCAAGAGCCTTCCATTTCTTTTTTCATTCCTTTTTTTTCGTTTTTGAGACAGAGTCTTGCTCTGTTGCCCAGGCTGGATAGCAGTGGCATGATCACAGCTCACTACAGCCTTGAAATCCTGGGCTTAAGTGATCCTCCAGCCTGAGCCTCCTGAGTAGCTGGGACTACAGGCAAGCGCCAGCATATCTAGCTAATTTTAATTATTATTATTTTTTTTGGTAGAGACAGGGTCTCCATGTGTTACCCAGGCTGGTCTCGAACTTGTAATCTCAAGCAGTCCTCCCACCTCAGCCTCCCAAATTGTAGGGGATTGCAGGCATGAGCCACTGCCCCAGCTGACCTTCCATTTCTGTTAGATTTCTCTTCACTCCAAACTTTGGAGCATTTTTTTTTTCTTTCTGGAAAAACTGCTGCCTGATCTGATTTTTTTTTTAAAGTTAAAATGTACTAAAGATTCATGTTGTTTAGAGGAGTATTTTGAGAATTTCACAACATCCCCGGGAGATAATTGGTGTCTCTCCAGGGAATCGCGGGGCGAAGGCTGGGAATGATGGTATAAATCACTTGAACGCCAACAGCAGTTTTAATTAAGTTTTTCCAGAATCAGATGCTTGTTTCACTGAAAAATGCTGGGTGTTGTTGACAAGTGACACATAACATTTCATTCTCCAGAGATTTTTTTGTCACCAGAAAACCTCCTCATGGAGACCTGGTCTTCATATTAATTAATCAACTAATTAATCAGGGCCTGGTTCTTGGTCCATAGGGGATTCGGAGAGGGCAGGAGTTGGCCTCAACCTCCAGGAGAGGTAGGAAGTGGTAGGCTTCCCATTCGCTTGGGGACTTTGGTGAGGCTGGTGCTGTGCTAGATTTTTATAGAATTAATCTCTTTATTCCCTTCTCTCACTCCTCACCTCTTCCTGGGGAGGAGGTACTATTGCCTCCATTATCTGGATGAGGATGACTGAAGCTCCGGAATCCTCAGCAATTAGGGTTCTGGTTGGGTGTGGTGGCTCATACCTGTAATTCCAGTACTTTGGGAGGTCAAGGCGGGAAGATTGCTTGAGCCCAGGAATCTGAGAGCAGCCTGGGCAACATAGCAAGTCCTCATCTCTAAAAAAAAAAAAAATAATAATAATAATAAAACAAATTAGCCGTGCGTGGTGGTGCATTCCTGCAGTCCCAGCTACTCAGGAGGCTGAGGCGGGAGGATCACTTGAGCCCAGGAGGTGGAGGCTGCCGTGAGCTATGATCATACCACTGCACTCCAGTCCAGGTGACAGAATGAGATCCTGTCTCACACACACAAAAAATAAAATAAAATAAAAATAAAAATAAAAAAGAAAAGAAAAGAAAATTAGAATGCTGTCATACAGCTTGTAAACAGCAAGGCTGGTACCAAACCCTCTTCTTCTTCCTTATTGGGAGCACACTTTCCCCATAATCCCATAGGCCCTCTGGGTCCCTTTTGGGGCTTCCAGTTCAATTGGCATGTAAGACCCCAACACGGCAGAAACAGTCATGGTCCTGGGTTATCATTGGTCCTGGTCTCTCCATTCAGGAAGCTGCCTCCAAGCTCCCTGGGCCCCAGAGTGGAGGGGAAGGAAAGCCCCAGGTTAAGTTGGGAACAGACGGTTTAGAGAGGGGAAGGAAATGAGGCGGGGGCAGCCCCTGTTGCTGCCATCTCTCTTTTGTGGATGGGTTGCTGGAAACACACTGGAGAGGGAGTGTAGACGTGTGGATTCTATTCCCACTTCAGCCATGACCTTGGCATGATCTTAGCTGGGCACCTCCTCATCTCAGGACCTCTAAACTGGGATCGGCCACCAAGTATCCTCTTCCTGGGAGAGGCTTCGAGTCTGTGATTCTAGGGGTTTGCCCGTTAGTACCACCGATCTCACTGGAGACCTCACAACACAACCTGTCTCCGGACGTATCTGGGGCCACTTGCTTGTGTGGTGTGACCCTGACATCTTACTCTGTTCCCTCCGTTTGCAATTTAAACAGGGCTGTTCTGGACACCATCTATGATTTTAAACAGCTCCGCAAGTGATCTCAATGCACACCCAGCATTGAAGGCTCTTGGTTACAGACCCACCTTCTGGACCAATCACTGTTCAGAGGGGATGGAGTATTGTGACTGGCTAGGTTGGGGTCACATGTTCACTCACCATCAAGCCTCACTCAAGGACCCTCTAGTTTGGATGGGCAGTGGTCTTGGTGGTAAGGATGGGGGTCCCACCAAAACCATGGAGGAAGAGAGCAGAACAGTTCTCCCAAAGGAAACAGGGTTACTGGGTCCTCTAGTGAGTGACTGATTCAAGGGATCCAAGAAAATCAATGATGAAGCCAGAACCAGGACCTCCATCCCCTCCTACTGGTCCTGGGCACTTTCTCTGGGCCGTGTGCCCAGTGAGTGACTCTAAGGTTTGGAGCAGAGCCTGATTGAAGAAAGAGGCCACCCCAGCCTGCTTGTCTCACAGGCATTTCGAGACAACAGTCCAGGTATTACTCTGGGCGCCGTGGGCCATGAAATACAGCCCTGTGCGTCTATGATTTTAAACAGCTCCCCAAGTGATCCCAATGCATCGCAACATAGCAAGACCTCATTTCCAGAAAAAATAAAATAAAACAAATTAGCTGGGTGCGGTGGTTCTGGCTTCATCATTGATTTTTTTGGGTCTCTTGAACCAGCCACTCACCAGAGGACCCAGTAACCCCGTTTCCTTTGGGAGAACTGTTCTCCGTTTCTTCACGGTTTTGGTGGGACCCCCATCCTTACCACCAATACCACTGCCCATCCAAACTGGAGGGTCCATGAGTGAGGCTTAATGGTGAACATGTGACCCAAACCTAGCCGATCACAATACTCCATCCCCTCTCAACAGCGATTAGTCTAGGAGGTGAGTGTGTAACTAACAAGAGCCAATCAGAGTGCCTCCCTCAGACTGAGCCAAGAAAACAGCTCTGTTTATTCTTTGTGTGTTTGTTTTGCTTTTTTTCTTTTGGATTGTTTGTCAGGAGTTGTTAATCTGGGTGGAAGTGAGTACAAGCTGTTGGCAGTCATCTTCTTGGATGAATGGAAAAAGTCAGTCTATATAGTGGGAGAGAAAGAAGCCAACACACAAAGGCATGCAGAGAGAGAGAGAGAGAGAGAGATAGAGAGAGAGAGAGAGACCATTATTTGAGGGACTCTCCATCCTTGTAGCTAGTGGCAACCTTTCATGCACCTGCCCTGTGGAATGAAGTTGCCTCCAGCTTCTGTCACCTGACCCAGGAGAAGCCCTCCTCTTACCCTCACTCTCCTTGCCCTGATCCTTGGACCCTGCTCTATCTCCCCACTAAGGGGTTGCTAGACATTTTCTGTTGGCCCTTCCAGCAAAGATAGTCCGTGATTCTAAATAGCTTAGGCTGCCCTGACTCAAGGCTGAAAAACTGCAGCTCTAGCCCCCAACCGTGCATAGCAAAAGTGCTGATAACATAACAGCTTTGCAAGTAAATCCAGAGCTTCTGTTTCCAAGGGAGGGCTGAGGAGGACTATATGTGCCGTTGTTGAGGGGCGGGTGGGGGTAGGTGAGCGAAGCAAATTACTTTTGTTCTCTGCAGAGCCTGAGCTGGGCTTTGAAGAGATTTTTCTGCCTCCCTGGTGCTCTGCAGATTTGGGGAATCTTCCAGCAGGGTCGGCTTCCAGGCGGGCGACAGTTAGATTCAAATCACTTCTGCTCCCCAGCTCAGCACTTGGGCCCAGGTGCCTGCTGGATTCAGAGCACAGCCGCTCCCTTCTCCAGGAAATCTCTGCTTAGCACAGCCGGGGCCTGTACTGTTGTCATTAGGAGGCATAAAATCCTAATTTATATTGCTAGAAGGGTAATTTATACACTAATGTAAATTTCTTTTACTGCTGATTTTTGAGCAACTGATGTGCAATTATTTCCAGCTCTCTTTCCAGTGCAATTCTGAAACGACGGCTGCTAATACCTTAATATTCTTTATGATTGCCAGAGATGATATTTTTCCCGGATCAAATGTATCCAGTGGGGTTTGACATAATTGGGTTAAAGATTTCTCTTTCTGAGTCTGTAAGACTTGTTAGGCTTATGTGGGCTGGTGGGGGATGATGGCTAAGGCCTTCTGTTTGTGTTTCGTTGTCCTCTCGGCCTGGCCCCTTCTCCTTTACTGAACCTTAGATCTCCCTTGGGTGCCTACTGTGTGCTCAGCTGCAGAGGAAACTCATTACATGCAAATGTGTTCTAAGAAAGAGAAACATCATGTTAAGGGCTGATGGAACAATACCTCTTCGGGATAGAATGGTCTTAGGAACACAGTGGGGCATGAATGGCTGGTCTTGATGTCCTGAGCATGAATGGTGGAAAGTTGAGAGGCTGGTTTCACCTCTACAGCAAGAGACAACAGTGTCTCCAGCAGGTATCTCCCTCTCTGGCTCTACTGTGGGCAGCTGAGAGCGGGTCAGAAGCGGGCCTGAGACCGCAGAAGTCTGTCTCCAAGCTATGCTCTGGCCTCTAGCCCATGCTGCCTCCTTCCAAGTAATTAACACTGATCCTAAGATCAGCGCATTTATGTCAGAATGTTTATGTCCTGCCCAAATTCCTACGTTGAAGCCCTCACCTCTGTGTACCCCAAATATCTGAGGCAGATCTTGGTTAATTTAGAAAATTTATTTTGCCAAGGTTGAGGACGTGCGCCCGTGACACAGCCTCAGCAGGTCCTGATGACATGCGCCCAAGGTGGTGGTCGGGGCACAGCTTGTTTTTATACATTTTAGGGAGACATGAGAGATGGATCAATATGTGTAAGATGTACATTGGTTCCCTCCAGAAAGGTGGGACAGTTTGAAGCAGGGAGGAGGCTTCCAGGTCACAGGTAGGCGAGAGACACATGGTTGCTTTCTTTTGAGTTTCTGATGAGCCTTTCCAAAGGAGGCAGTCAGCTATGGATTTATCTCGGTGAGGAGAGGTATGATTTTGAATAGAATGGGAGTCAGGTTTGTGCTAAGCAGGTCCCAGCTTGACTTTTTCCTTTAGCTTAGTGATTTGGCAGCCCCAGGAGTTATTCTCCTTTCACACCTCCAAAATGATGGTATTAGGAGGTGGTGGAGGTTTTGAGAGGTGATTAGGCCAAGGGGAGGTGAAATCTTCATGAATGGGGTTAAGCCTTTCTGCCACATGAGGTTAGAGTGAAAAGATGCTATCAGTGACAAAGTGTACCCTCACCGGATGCTGAATCTGTCAGTGACTTGCTCCTGAGACTTCCCAGCCTCCTGAACCGTGAGAAATACATATCTGTTGTTTCTTTATTTATTTTATTTATCATTATTTAAAAAATTTTCAGGCTGGCTGCGGTGGCTCATGTCTGCCATCCCAGCACTTTGAGAGGCCGAGGTGGGTGGATCACGAGGTCAGGAGTTCGAGACCAGCCTGGTCAAGATGGTGAAACTCCATCTCTACTAAAAATACAAAAATTAGCCAGGCACAGTGGTGGGCGAATGTCACCCAGGGTGGAGTACAGTGGCACGAACATGGCTCACTGCAGCCTCATACTCCTGGGCTCAAGCGATCCTCCCACCTCAACTACCCAAGTAGCTGGGACTACAGGTGTGCACCACCACACCTGGCTAATTTTTTAATTTTTATTTTTAGAGACAGGATCTTGCTAGGTTGCCCAGGCTGATCTCAAACTCTTGGCCTAAAGTGATCTTCCCAAGGAGCTGGGATTACAGGTGTGAGCCACCAGAGTCAGCTAAATTTCTGTTGTTTATAAGCTATCCTGTCTACAGTATTTTGCCATGACACCCCAAATGGAGTAAGACAGACCATAATTGTCACCAATCCTAATGATGGTCAAGCATCAACTTTCGATTTTGATTTTATCTAGATTATATTTATAAGTCTAGTTGAGACCTGACCCCAAAATCCTCTTGGCCTTTTTAAAAATTAAAAAAATTTTTTTTTAAAATTTTGTGTTTTTTTAAAGATAAAGTCTTGCTCTGTCACCCAGGCTGGAGTGCAGTGGCGTGATCTCAGCTCACTGCAACCTCTGCCTCCTGGGTTCAAGAGATTATCATGCCTCAGCCTCCTGGGTAGCTGAGATTACAGATGTGCACCACCATGCCCAGCTGACTTTTTTATTTTTAGTAGAGATGGGGTTTTGCCATGTTGGCCAGGCTGGTCTTGAACTCCTGACCTCAAGTAATCTGCCCGCCTTGGCCTCCCAAAGTGCTGGGTGTGAGCCTCCATGCTTAGTCACTCTTGGCCTTTTAAAAACTGAGACCAATTTGAAACCACAGTATCTCCTGAGATCCAAGGTGATGAAGTTTGTAAAGCACTTGGCCTCTGCCTGATGCTTATTGAGAGCAATACTTGGTAGCAGTGTTATTGCTTTCATTTTCATTACTTTGTAAAATTTCAGCTTGGAAAAGGTGATTCCATAAAAGTAAAACCTAGACATGATGTAGTTGTAGCAATAATAATAGCTAACATTTATATAGTACTTCCTCTGTGCCAGAGGCTATTCTAAAGATTTTAATATTTAACTCGTTTACTCTTAAAACAGCCTCTCAAAGCAGTCACTATTATGAAGCCCATTTTATGCATGTGGAAATTAGGGCACAGGGTAGTTAAGTAAATTGCCGTAGATAAAATAACTTGCCATAGCTGGTGCTTAAGCATTTGGGCCCCAGAGTCCGTCTTCTTAACCCCTGTTACAAGCTAAGTTATGTCCTGTCCCCCCAACACCCACCACATTGAAATCTGCTATGATTTGAATATTTGTCTCCTCCAAAACTTATGTTGAAACTTAATTCCTAATGTGGCAGTATGGAGAGTGGGACTTTTAAGAGGTGACCGAGCCATGAAGGCAGAGCTATTCCTCAATTAATGGATGAATCGCTTTTCACAGAACTGGGACTGGTGGCTTTATAAGAAGAGGAAGGAAGACCTGAGTAAGCATGTTACATGCTCACTCCCTCGCCATGTGATGCCCTGCACCACCTTGGGACCCTGTAGAGAATCCCCACTAGCAAGAAGGGCCTCACCAGACACAGTGCCTTGACCTTGGACTTCCCAGCCTCCATAACTATAAGAAATAAATTCCTGGCCATGGACTTCCCAGCCTCCATAACTGTAAGAAATAAATTCCTGGCCAGGCGCAGTGGCTCATGCCTATAATCCCAGCTCTTTGGGAAGCCGAGGCAGGCGGATCAGGAGGCCAGAAGATCAAGATCATCCTGCATAACACGGTGAAACCCTGTCTCTACTAAAAATACAAAAAAATTAGCTGGGCATAGTGGCAGGTGCCCATAGTCCCAGCTACTCGGCAGACTGAGGTGGGAGAATGGCGTGAACCCCGGAGGTGGAGCTTGCAGTGAGCTGAGATCACACCACTGCACTCCAGGCTAGGCGACAGAGTGAAACTCCATCTCAAAGAAAAAAAAAAAAAAAAGAAATAAATTCCTTTTTTAGATTGGGAATGGTGACCTAAAAATGGAATTTATGGCCAACATGGTAAAACTCCATCTCTACTAAAAATATAAAAATTAGCTGGGCATGGTGGTGAGTGTCTGCAGTACCAGCTGTTCAGGAGGCTGATTCAGGAGAGTTGCTTGAACCTGGGAGGCAGAGGTTTGCAGTGAGCTGGGATCATGCCACTGCACTCCAGTGAGACTCTGTCTCAAAAAAAAAAAAAAAATTCTTCTTTTTTGGTAAATTACCCCGTTTTGGGTATTCTGTTATAAGCAACAGAAAATAAACTAAGAGACAAAGTCCGAATCCTTAGTATCTCAGAATGTGACTGTATTTGGCCATAAGTTCCTTAAATAGATAATTAAGTTAAAAGAAGGGCTTTAGGGCAAACCCTAATCTGATATGACTGTTGTCTTTATAGGAAGAGGAAATTTGACTGGGTGTAATGACTCATGCCTGTAATCCCAGCACTTTGGGAGGCTGAGGTGGGAAGGATTACTTGAGGCCAGGAGTTTGAAACCAGCCTGGCCAACACAGTGAGATCCTATCTCTAGAATTTTTTATTTTTTTTCTTTTGAGATGGAGTCTTGCTCTGTCACCGGGCTGGGGTGCAGTGGTG
Source organism: Theropithecus gelada (assembly GCF_003255815.1). Lineage (NCBI taxonomy): Eukaryota > Metazoa > Chordata > Mammalia > Primates > Cercopithecidae > Theropithecus > Theropithecus gelada. The sequence goes on along the minus strand of NC_037670.1, from coordinate 7,807,776 downwards.
TGATCTTGGCTGACTGCAACCTCCACCTCCTGGGTTCAAGTGATTCTCCTGCCTCGGCCTTCTGAGTAACTGAGACTACAGGTGCACACCACCACGCCCAGCTAATTTTTGTATTTTTAGTGGAGACGAGATTTCACCATGTTGGCCAGGATGGTCTCAATCTCTTGACCTCTTGATCTGCCTGCCTCAGCCTCCTAAAGTGCTGGGAATTACAGGTATGAGCTGTCGCGCTCAGCCTATAAAAAGTATTTTTAAAAAAGGAGAGGACATTTGAACCCAGGATAATGCTGCTATGAACATGCATATACAAAGATCTCTTTGATACTCTAATTTCAATTCTTTTGTGTATACACCCTGACATGGAAATTGCTGGATCTTATGGTAATTCTATTTTTAATTTTTGGAGGAAACTCGGGCCTGGTTAGATAACTGGTTTGCCCAAGGTCACACATCTGATAAGTTGGGGAGAACAGAGTTGTGTTTTTTTTTTTTTGAAGAGACAAGGTCTTGCTCTGTTGCCCAGGCTGGAGTGCAGTAGTGCAATGTTATTTCACTGCAGCCTTGAACACCAGTGCTCAAGGAATCCTCTCTGCTCAGTCTCCCGAGTAGATGGGACTACAGGTGCAGGGGTTGCAGGAGGGAGGAATTGGGAGTTGTTGCTTAATGGATAAATATTAATAGTTTCAGTTTTGCAAGATGAAAAGAGTCCTGGAGATTTGTTGCACATTGTGAATATACTTAACATGACTGAACTATTTATTTAAAAATGATTAGATGATAAATATTATTTATAAATAAAAGTAAAAGTAACAACAACAGAAGAAAACTAAAGCAACCAAACATGGTTCTGGGAGGGTGAGCTGGCTGGGAATTCTCTGCCAAGCTCTAGATCCTTTTTTTTTTTCCATTTCTTTCTTTCTTTCTTTCTTTTTTTTTTCCAGACGGAATCTCACTCTGTAGCCCAAGCTGGAGTGCAGTGACACGATCTTGGCTCACTGCAACCTCTACCTCTGGGGACCAAGCGACTCTCGTGCCTCTGCCTCCTGAGTAGCTGGGATTATAGGCGCACCATCATGCCCAGCTAATTTTTTGTATTTTAGTAGAGATGGGGTTTCGCCATGTTGCCCAAGGTGGTCTCCAACTCCTGAGCTCAGGTGATGCACCTGCCTCGGACTCCCAAAGTGCTGGGATTACAGGCATGAGCCACTGCGCCTGGGCCAGGCTCTAGATCTTTAACCCTGGACAAGTACCATCTCAGCTCTGGCCTTCTCCTCTGAGAGGTGACTTCCAGTCTCTTGAGGATGGCTCTTCTAATCCCTGCAATGCCCAAGGATTTGTAACATTAGTTTTAGGCAGGAACACTCCATGCTAGAGCTTGGTCCACTCAACAGCCATTCATACTTCCTCCTTCTGTGCCAGCAGGTTCCAGTTTTATTCTATTTTCAGGCATCAGTGTGCTCAGTGAGGGTAAACCTGCCCTCAACCCGGAGAACGAACCTTGAGTTTCCCAGATCAGTCATGACAATCCACTTCCTCTTTGCCAGTGATTGCTCTAGGGGTGGCCATGAGACCTATTCCAGCCAATGAGACAGGATACAAGTTTTTGGGGGGCTCCTGAGAAAGACGTCTTTCTCTAACAGAAGAGAATGCTACAGAAACAAAGCTCCTTTCCTGTACTTTCCCATCTTCCCATCTTGAATGTGGTTCTATGGTGCTTCAGCAGCCCTTTTGTGATCATGAAGTGACAAGTCTAAGGACAGAAAGCCACCACCCTGGGGATGGTACTGTAGGAAGACCGAAGGAGACTGTGTCTTTGGTGATATGGTTGAGCCACTGCATTCATCTTGGAACTGCCCACACCCAGGTTTCTTTAATTCATAAGAACTGATGTCTTTATTGCTGTTGGTCAGGTTTATTGCTACCCTTTGAGCCCAGTGGAGGAAAGCAGGACCCACTGGTGTGTTGTCTTGGCCCTCACTGCACCCTAGCTGGGAGGAAACTTCCTTAGCTTCTTCTGAGGATGCTTGGAAAAAAAAATCCCAGTTCTGTTACCCCTTTTATCTTTCTCCTTTCTTTCCAATTTTAGTTCTACTTTCACCAATATTCCTACTTACTCATTTTCTTTCCTGAGTTGGAATCATTCATTCATTCATTTTATTAGGAGACACTATAGCACAAACTCCAGAACAGACTGAGTTCAAAACTCAGCTCCCAGGCCATGCCTGGTGGCTCATGCCTGGAATCCTAGCACTTCGGAAGGCTGAGGCAGGAGGATCACTTGAGGCCGGGAGTTTGAGGCCATCCTCGGCAACATAGTGAGATCCTGTCTCTACAGAAAAAAAATTTCTAAAAATTACCCAGGCATGGTGATGCACGCCTGTGGTCCCAGCTACTCAGGAGGCTGAGGCAGGAAGATCCCTTGAGCCCAGGAGTTTGAGGCTGCAAGCTTTCCTGCCTTTCCTTTCCCTTTTCTTTCTCCCTTATTGCTTGGTGACATAATCACAGGCCCATCCTCACTCCTGCTGACTCTCTGTGCACCAGCTCTTTTGAAACACCTGCCTGCTCCCAAAGCGTTCAATACTCTTTCGGTCATTCCAGCCAGAGATCAGGGGAGGCCCGATTGCTTTGTTAGCCCTAATTGGTGTCTTGATTCTTTTTCTAATGCAGCGAACCAAAGATTCTGAACTAAGGCTTAGACATGAGACCAAAGGGATTTTAAACAAAGGCCCTTTTATTTTTCTACTCAGGATAATATTATGAAATGAGATAATAGTCTCCATGGTCTATTGGTCCTTTGCTGGACGAATGTTTCCCCTAAATGAATAGGGGAGGGGGACAAAGAGAGCGAGAGAGTTTTGTTTCTGGGCAAACTCTGTGAGCAAGGCCTATCTTTCCCAGGGGAGGGCCCTGAGATCTGAGATGATGGCAGTGGCAACCTTCGATCACAGCTTTCCCTTGCTCATCTGGGACTCTAGAAGGAAGACCTCATCTATTCTCTGATAAGAATATAACAAAGTGGGGCCAGGTGCAGTGGCTCACACCTGTAATCCTAGTACTTTGGGAGGCTGAGGCGGGCAGATCACCTGAGGTTAGGAGTTTGAGACCAGGCTGATCAACACGGTAAAATCCCATCTCTACTAAATACAAGAAATTGATTGGGTGTGTTAGCGCATGCCTGTAATCCCAGCTACTGAGAGGCTGAGCCAGGAGAATTGCTTGAACCCAGGAGGCAGAGGTTGCAGTGAGCTGAAATTGTACCACTGCACTCCAGCCTGGGCAACAAGAGTGAAACTCTGTCTCAAAAAAAAAAAAAAAAAAAAAAAGTCAAAGCAGCCCATTCTATGGGGAAGACCAAGGTGCTTTGCAAGGGAAGAATCCAGAAATATCCTGGGGTGCAGAGAAATGCAAAGATTGAGGAGAAGTACCTGTGCCTGTGTCGTGGCCTAGCTTTGTTGTATGACTTTGAGCAAATTTCTCGAGCCTCATTTGCTGGGTGAAAATATTTATTCTTACTACATAGAATTAACTAAGCAAATATTTACAATGGATCCAGCACAGCTACTGATCCATGGCGTCTGCACCATGAGCTCTTTCATTTGCGTGGGGACTGATGTCATTTGGCTGTGTCCCCACCCAAATCTCATCTTGAATTGTAGCTCCCATAATCCCCAGGAATCATGGGAGGGGCCCGGTGGGAGGTAATTTAATTATGGGAGTGGGTTTTCCTGTGCCGTTCTTGTGATAGTGAATAAGTCTCATGAGATCGGATGGTTTTATAAAGGGGCAGTTCCCCTGAACTTCTCTTTGCTGCCGCCACGTGAAAAACGACATGTTTATTTCCCCTTCGCCATGATTGTAAGTTTCCTGAGGCCTCCTCAGGCCTGCAGAACTGCGAGTCAATTAAACCTCTTTCCTTTATATAAATTACCAGTCTCGGGTATGTCTTTATTAGCAGCGTGAGAATGGACTAATACAGGGACATTTTAATGATGAAGGCAGGACATGAGAGTAGGCATCTCCCAGCCTCCTTTGCAGGTAGGTGGGGCCATGGGACAGAGCTCCAGCCAACGAAAGGGGGTAGAATTAATGTATGCCTGTAGGATCCTCTCCACTAATCCTTTGCTTCTAACATTTTATTGGAGAGAATTTTGTCATATGATCATAACCAGATGCAAGGGGGCTGACAAATGTAGCATCCCTTGAAGGGGACAACAGATTTTGATGCATAGTTAGCAGCTTCTACCACATAATCTTAAAAGAAATGGGAATGCACTTGCTTTAGACTTTCCTCCTCTGCACTGGCTCAGATGCAGACGTAATGGCAGGAGCTGAAGCAGCCACTTTGGATCCAGAGACAGAAGAAGCTGCATGTTGAGGACAACAGAACTGCTCTTCTAGCCCTGAGATGTATCAGGACTGTTAAATGACAGATAAACATGCTTTTAACTTGTTTAAGCCATTGTGTTTTTGGGTCTCTTTGTTACTGCCACTTAAACTGTGTTCTTTTAACAGATCTACACTTACTGGCAATGAACTAGTTTCTCAGCATAAGATGCAGGAGGCTTTTTTTTTTTTTTTTTGCCCTGGCTGGTGTACAGTGGTATGATCATAGCTCACTGCTCAACCTCCCAAGCAGCTGGGACTACAGGGGGGCACCACCAAAATGCCCAGCTAATTTTAAATTTTTTTGTAGAGATGGAAGTGCCCTATGTTGGCCATGCTGGTCTCGAACTCCTGAACTGCAAGAAATCTTCCCACCTCAGCCTCCCAAAGTGCTGGGATTACAGGCGTGAACCACCTCACCTGGTTAGACACAGGAGGCTTTAACTCTTTTATACATTGATCTCCATCTTTTTGTTAGAAGGATACTCTCCATCTTCAATACAAAGGGAGTCTCAAGCTTGTTCTTAGTCCTCATCCTGATTTCTCCAGGAGAGCCCAGGAGCTCCTCATCCAATAGCATTCCTGGTCACTTGCTTGATGTCATGGAGATAAAGCAGGAACTTAATACCCAACAAAGATCTCTATCTCTAATGAAAAGAACAAGAGCACTTGAGTTAGCAAAGCAACAGGCTGATGGAGATGACAAAATAAATACAGTATGTTTAAAATGGCTAAAGAAATCAAAGAAAGCATAGAAATCATTAGGAATTAAAACATACCAGATTTTTTTTTCTAATTTTTTTTCTTGTTACATGACCCACACCTGGTATTGATCCAATAAAATCCAAACCCCAAACAATGCAGGCGAAAACCTCATCACGAGCCTCAGAAAAACGCCAGACATGTGTAGGTAGTTAAACTCTGTGATCCTCTGAAGAAAGAGAATGAACTTAAATATTTTAATTGGATTCACATGTCTCTTATGCCCTGACCATATGGTTTCAGGATGCTTCTTGATTTAATGCCCGTATCAGGGATGTAGTTCATTTTATTTTAGCCAAGAAATATATCCACTGGTTCTTATAGAGATTTTCCGCCCCCTCCCTGTGATTCCACTTAAGCAACAGTCCTTAAGAATCACAGATGGGTGCACAGAAACTTAGACCCATTGAGGAGCATGGAAAAATCATGTATCCTCTCCCTGTCACTTTGCAGATGAGTACATTGGCTGGTGGGAGCAGCTGGTGAGGGTAGGCATTGGGATTAGCACGTGAGCTTTGGCTTTCTCTGCCTGTTGGAGAAGAATCTGACTGCTTCATTTATGAACTTGTGTTTCTTTTTCCCACTCTATCTTTGCCTTAAAGATCTCTGAGCCCATAGGCCGACCGTAGATAAACCGTTGAGAAGTGCATATTAATTCCATCTGGTGGGGGTGGGTCTTTCAAAGACGGATTTCAGATTTTATTGTTTGTTTTTATTTCCATAGTGATGAAAATCTGCCTCGCTTCCACCCCTGCAGAACCCTACCATGCTGTTGGCCCATCAGGGTCTGCTCTGGGTGGGGAGGTGGGAGATGAAGGGAATGACTGGACCCGGGCTGGGTTTCCTGCACGTTGGCTCAATGGAAGGAGTCAGTCATTTACTTTTGAGTTAGGACTTTGGTGCTCATGACTCATGCCTGGAGGATTTGCATTCTGAGCTGGGTTACCTCTGAGCTGGGTTACCCCTGAGTGGGGGTAAAGGGTTTGGTTCATGGTAGCAAGGTTCGGGGATGAGAAAGCCAATGGTGGGTGTGGGATCTGGGAGCAGTCCACGGCTTCCCTGATCTTTTTGTGTTGATATGTCAACGCCAATATCTGAATAAGCCATGGACATGGTGTCTTAGTCCATTTTCTGTTGCTTATACTGGAATACCTGAAACTGGGTAATGTAGAAGGAATTTATTTCTTACAGTGATGGAGGCTGAGAAGTCCAAGGTCAAGGGACTGCATCTGGTGAGGATCTTCTTGCTGGTGGAGACTCTGCAGAGTTCCCAGGCAGCACAGGGCATCACATGGTGAGGGGGCTGAGCATGCTAGCTCAGTTCTCTCTTTCTTTTCTTGTAAAGCCACTAGTCCCACTCCCAACATAACCTTGTAATCCACTAACTCATAACTCCATTAACCCATGCATGAATTAATCTATTCATGAGGGCAGAGGCCTCATGATCCAATCACCTTTTTTTCTTGTGGGGGGCGGGGAATGGGGTCTTGCTCTGTTGCCCAGGCTGGAGTGCAGTGGTGTGATCTCAGCTCACTGCAGCCTGGACCTCCTGGGCTCAAGTGGTCCTCCCACCTCAGCCTCCCAAGCAGCTGGGATTATAGGCCCGAGCCACTATGCCTGGCTATTTTTTGTAGGTTTTGTAGAGACCAGGTTTTGCCATGTTGCCCAGGCTGGTCTTGAACTCCTGGACTCAGGAGTTCAAGACCAGCCTGTCTCGGCCTCCCAAAGTGCTGGGATTACAGGCCTGAGCCACCGCACCCCAATCACCTCTTAATTCCCCACCTCTCAATACTGGTGCACTGGGGATTAAATTTCAGCATGAGTTTTGGAGGGGAAAAACATTCAAGCCACAGCAAAAACTTTCTTGAACAACTCTAGGAAGAGCAGGGGAGAAGGTGGCAGATAAACCAAGGGTCATGAGCTGCCCCCAAGCTGTCAATCCATCTGCTTTCCAGCATCTTGAGTTTGGGATAGAGCCGTTACCTCCTTTCTGTTACAGACCAGCAACTTCTGCCCAGTCGGGGCTGGACTCCTTGCAAATCTGTGCAATAGAAGCTGGAGTGAGGAACATGGATGGCTTGAGACACACCCACCCATTAGAAAACCTACTGGTCATGTGACCACAGTAAAAAGCAGCATGGCGCATCAGTTTATGCCTTGGGATGTCTCTCCAATGAACATGCAGCTTTTTACAACGAAGATATAAATCTTCGTTGGACAAAATCTAACAAGGGCTGTGTCTCTTAGCAAACTTTGTGTGATTCCTGCATACCTGATTGAAAGAGAAATTTTTTAGAACAGTTATTAGTTCTCACATAGACAAAACAGAATCTTTTTTTTTTTTTTTTTTAGAGACAAGGTCTTGCTCCATCACCCAATTGGAGTGCAGGGTATGATTGTGGCTCACTGCAGCCTCAACCTCTTGGGCTCCGGTGACTCCTATATCAGCCTCTTGAGGTGCTGGGATTATAGGCATGCATCATCACACCTGGCTTATTTTAAAATGTTATTGTTTTTAGAGATGTGCTTCTCACCATGTTGTTCAGGCTGGTTTCGAACTTCTGGGCTCAAGCCATCCTTCCTACTTTGGCCTCCCAAAGTGCTGGGATTACAGGTGCCTGGCCCCTAGATCTTTTATTTTTTTGAGATGGAGTCTCACTCTGTTGCCCAGGCTGGAGTGCCGTGGCATGATTTCGGCTCACTGCAACCTTTGCCACCTGGGTTCAATCGATTCTCCTACCTCAGCCTCCCGAGTAGCTGAGATTACAGGCATGTGCCACCACACTCAGCTATTTTTTGTATTTTTAGTAAAGACAGGGTTTCTCCATGTTGGCCAGGCTGGTCTTGAACTTCTGACCTCAGGTGATCCGCCGCCTTGGCCTCCCAAAGTGCTGGGATTACAAACCAGATTCTTGATTTTTGGATTGAACTAGGCTTCCTTCCCCACATTGCATCCTACGAAACTTGTTGGGTTGGATGAGCTACCCTGAGCCTGCCTCTCTATCTCCCTGCCCTTACTCAGTTGATCCTGTATTTCTAGAGGCCAAACAGAGGAGACCAGTGGCCACAGGTTGCTCACCTGAGAGTTTTTCCAGAGTCTCCAGAGAGAGTCTGAGGCACCTTGAGGCTCAGCCGGAACAATCTGACTGCGCTGCTCTCTGCTTCATTTTTTCTTAATTAGCTCTAATTACTCTGTCATCATAAATGTACTGACATCGAAAGCCTTCAAGTTCCTTTAAGCAGCTGGCAGTAATCGGCCTCATTAATCTCGCCGATTCCCATCTTTTGAAGATTGCTGGTTTGCTTTAGAAACGATCCTCTGCTCAGTGCTATTTTTCATCTCTCCATTGTACTTCCCGGTTCTGCCGCAAAACTGTGGTCAAGAGCCTGAGGACTGGTCAATAGCCTGGTGCTATTCTTGTCTGAGGTCTGGTGTTGGGGAAGGTGCCTCTCTCTAGGGGAGGAGGCAGGGGCTTGCTTCTGGGCTGTGGCTGTGCTCTGAGTTTACAGAGCATGAAGTCAGGGGCACAGAGCTTCACGCATGTCTGCCTAGCTTACACCTCGGCCCCCCCCCAGGAGCCAAGTATAAGTGTATTTAAGTGATAACAATCAGTTAAATATTTCATCTTGGGCCTCCTCTCGGCTCCAATGCTTTGCACCTGGAATTCTGAGCTGTCCAGGATCTCTTTCCAGCTGGGCCTCCAAGCAGTGGATCAAATGTGGTCCATCTTGGCCTCCTTTTAATTTGGGCTTTGCTAATGGGTACCAGAAATGGTACCCAGGGAGGCCAGGCCCTAAGGCAACACGTTCTGGATCCAGAATGACTTAGAGATAGTGTTTATTGAGGGTAGACTGAGGCAGCTTGGAGGAAAGACTGAGAAATCAGTGTATAAGTGAGGGGGGCGCTAAGGTCATGGCTGCAGAGGTGGTGGTCAGTGTGTGGCCCACACAAGTTGAGGCTGGAAATGGGGTGTGAGAGAGGACTCTGGGAGGAGGACAGTGTGTGTGTTTGCATCTATGTATGTGTATGTATGTGTGATTCTGTGTATGTGGATAGGTCTGTGTGTGTATAGATCTGTGTGTGTGCATATATGTGTGCAGATACCTGTGAGTGTATATGAGTGCATATTTATATGCATGCATATATTGTGTATGTGCACGTATATATGTGTGCATATGTTTGCACGTGGGTGTATGTGTGCAAGTAAATGCATGTGTGTATGTGTATGTGAGAGTGCATATATGTATGTGTGCATTATGTGTGAACGTGTGTATATGCACGTGTGCATGTGTGAATATGTGAGCATGTATGTGCATATGTATACATGTATGCATGTGTGTATATATGTGTGTATTATGTGTGAATGTGTGTATATGTATGTGTGCATATGTGAATATGTGAGCGTGTATGTGTGCATATGTATATATGTATGCATGTGTGTATATATGTGTGAATGTGTGTATATGCATGTGTGTATGTGAATACATGAGTATGTGTGTATGTATATGTGTGTGTATGTGTGTATTATATGTGAATGTGTATATATGCATGTGTGTATGTGAATTCATGAGTGTGTGTGTGTATGTATGTGAGTGCATGTTTGTATATGTGTGTATTGTATGTGAATGTGTATATAGGTATGTGTGTATATGTAAATTTGGGAGTGTGTGTACATATATGCGTGTGAATGTGTATGTGTGTATTGTGTGCTTGTGTATATGTATGTATGTGTGTATATGAGTGTGTACATGTATGTAGGTGTATGTGTGTATGTGAGAGTGTGTATATGTATGTGTGTATTGTGTGTGAATGTGTGTCTATGCATGTGTGAATATGTGGATGCGTATGTGTGTATATGTATGTGTGTATTGTGTGTTCATGTATGTATGCGATTGTGTGCATGTGTGTGCGTGTGCGTGTTTGTGTGCGTGTGTGTTCGTACAGAGCCAAAGCTGAGAGAGTGAGGAAACATTGGAATTCCTTTCCTATGGTGCTTGTGGGGATGCAAGCACAGAGACAGTTAAAAACATGGATGGTGTTGTGAGAGCTGGGACCTTTAGAATCAGTTCCCCAGGGGCTGGGCTGACATTTGACCATTGGTCATTGTCATGCGCGTCCGTGTGAAGAGACCACCAAACAGGCTTTGTGTGAGCACCATGGCTGTTTATTTCACCTGGGTGCAGGCGGGCTGAGTCCGAAAAGAGAGTCAGCGAAGGGAGATAAGGGTGGGGCCGTTTTATAGGATTTGGGTAGGTAAAGGAAAATTACAAAGGGGGGTTGTTCTCTGGCGGGCAGGAGTGGGGGTCACAAGATGCTCAGTGGGGGAGCTTTTTGAGCCAGGATGAGCCAGGAAAAGGAATTTCACAAGATAATGTCACCGCTTGAGGCAAGGACCGGCCATTTTCACTTCTTTTGTGGTGGAATGTCATCAGTTAAGGCGGGGCAGGGCATTTGCACTTTTGTGATTCTTCAGTTACTTCAGGCCATCTGGGCATATACATCCAAGTCACAGGGGATGCGATGGCTTGGCTTGGGCTCAGAGGCCTGACAGTCATCAGGCTCAGAGCCTTCTTTCTTGACCTCAACCCACTGCCCACCCAGGCAGAGCCATTTACTGCCCCTGACAGCAGGAATTGGGCCCACTTTCATTCACCTTCTGCCATTTGATGATTTTTTTTTTTTTTTTGAAGAGACAGCATGGGGGGTCTTGCTATGTTGTCCAGGCTGGTCTGAAACTCCTGGCCTTAAGTGATCCTCCTACCTCAGCTTCCCAAAGGGCTGAGATTCCAGGAATGAGCCACTATGCCCAGCCTGGCTTGACTCTTAAGAGGGACAGTCCTTGGTGGCGGTAGAGAGAGAAGCTCTCCCATGTGGCCAGCCAGGAGCTTTCCAGGTATATGCTATAGATACCACTTTGCTTCTATCTAACGTCCTTGCACCACAAAAAGGTGCTCATATACCAGAAGATCCAGGTTTTGCCTACTCTGAAAAAAGCTCTGGGTTGGGGATGGGATGAGGTCAGGAGCGCTCCTTTCAGGGGCCGCCTTCTGGACCTCCTTCCCTCCAACGCCTCCCACTCCTCTTCTGCCTCGAGAGGCTCAGCCCTGCAGCTGACAGACCTGATTACCTCCTGTGAGTGATAATATAATTCAGTTCCCCTCAAGGAGAGATGCTATCAGAGAGGCTTTTTTTAAGAGGAAAAAATATATAATATACTGGTTGAAAAGGGCTATCTTTCTTCCTGGAAGAACAGTTATTAATCTCTTCCTAGTACATTTTCATATCATTTTGGACATTTATTTCCAGGCTGTGATATTATAAAACCAGGCGTCTGTGTCAGTTTTGATGCGGTATAACACGCAGGAACATGAAAAGGCGTAATTACCGCTGCGGCCATTGGAATTGCTAACGAGATCCTGACATTTTCAAATCGGACCTGTTTCTCAGTGATCCAGAAGTGAGCCCTGCAGCTGCGCTGGCTGCATGTCAATGAGGTGGCTCCAGGCTCAGGGGAAAAAAGGAGGAAGGGGTTGGGGTGGGGACACTTACATTCTTTGAGCTGAACCCAGTGACCACAGCTGAGGAATAAAAATGGGTGGAGAGACTGGTCCTCTGCCTCCAAGTTGCCTTTACCATCCAAAGGAGGCGGGTGGGTCATCTTGAGCTTTGTGGCCCGAATTTTCTTATTTAGAAATGTGTCAATTCAACAGATCTTTGTTGAAGACGTACTGTATTCCTGGCACTCGGGAGAGAGCAATAAACAAGACAAACATTCACATTTCCTGAAAGAAGCCTTGGAGAGAGAATTCCTCCAGGAACAGACACCACTCTTTTTTTTTTTTTTTTTTTAATTTTTGTTTTCTGTTTTGTTTTGAGACTATGTCTTGCTCTGTTGCCCAGGCTGGAGTACACTGGTGCAACCACAGCTCATTGCAGCCTCAACCTCCTGGGCTCAAGCGACCCTCCTGCCTTAACCTCCTGAGTAGCTGAGATAACAGGCATGCACCACCACGCCTGGCTAATTTTTGTACTTTCTGAAGAGATGGGGTCTTGCTATGTTGCCCAGGCTAGTCTTGAACTTCTGGCCTCAAGTGATCCTTCCATCTTGGCCTCCCCAAAGTCCTGGGATTATAGGTATGAGCTGCTGCACCTGGCCAACAGCCTCCCTTTATAGTTCTCATTCCCTAAATGCAGAGCCAGCAGCTGCAGCGTCACCTGGAACTTGTTAGAATGCAGATTCTCAGGCTCCACCCCAGACCTACTGAATCAGAAACTCTCAGTGGAGGGGCAGTGATCTGGATTTAACAAGCCTTCCAGGGGATGCACTGTGCAGTTGGGGAACCACTGTCTTACTTCTTCTCTTGCCCTGTCCCAAAGCCTCCCAGGGTAAAAGGCAGACCTTGAAATCCACCTCTGGCGTGGTGAGGGACAAGTGGAAGGATCTGGGGTGACTGCTGAAGCTAAGTTCCCGGGGCCAGATGCCTCTTCTCCTGGCGTCTTATTCCCTTCCCCTCCTTCCAGATGTCCTCACCCTTGAAGACTGGGGAGCTGCAAGCCTCAATGGCCTCCATGACACTTTGTAAATGGAGTAGGAGGCTGTGAAACCACTGCCAGCCAAGCCCTCAGAGGGTAACAGCTGTTAGCTAGGCTGTCCCTGGAGGGAGTTGCTGGAAGGTTGGGGTGGTTGGAATTGGGGTTTGGGGAAGCAAGGGGGCAGGCCCAAAGGAGGGGATGGAGAAAGGGTAGGTGCCTTACAGCTTCTGTCCCACCATATTTCCCTGAGCCTTCTCTTGGAACCTCGGCATGCCTCATGTCTTCCTCCTTGCTCAATGTGTTAGCCCCTTCAGGCTCTAGGGTCCTCAGCCCAACCCTCCCTATATCATTGGCTGGAACTCCTTCTCTTCTCTTCGCTTCGCTTCTCTGGTCTGCTCTGCTCTTTTCTTCTTTTTTGGAGACAGAGTCTTGCTCTGTCACTCAGGCTGGAGTGCAGTGGCGTGATCTCGGCTCACTGCAACCTCTACCTCTTGGATTCAAGCGATTCTCCTGCCTCAGCCTCCTGAATAGCTGGGACTACAGGTGTGCACCACCGTGCCCGGCTAATTTTTGTATTTTTAGGAGAGATGAGGTTTCACCATGTTAGCCAGGCTGGTCTCGAACTCCTGACCTCATGATCTGCCCGCCTTGGCTCCCCAAAGTGCTGGGATGACAGGTATGAGCCACCGCACCCAGCACTGCAACTCTTCCTGAACCAGCACCCCCAGTTTCCCCAGGTTGAGGCTGCAATGGGCTGTGGTCGTGCCACTGTACTCCAGCCTGGGCAATAGAGCAAGACCTTATTAAAAAAAAAAAATAGCTGTCAGAGGGGGATTTCCCTCTCCAAGACTTTCAGGAAATACAAATGTTTGTCTTGTTCATTGCTGTCTCCCCAGTGCAACACAAGACGACCCCCCTCTCCTTCGGATGGCGAAAGGACAGCTGGAAGGAGGGCTATTTTCGTTGTTATGTTCTCTGAATTTTCCAAATGTTCTATCATGGTGGTGTGTTAGATGTGCAATCAGGAATGAAAACAAGGGCAGTCATGGTGTCTTACATCTATAACCCCAGCACTTTGGGAGGCTAAGGAGGGAGGATCCCTTGAGGCCACCGGTTTAATGCCAGCCTGGACAACATAGCAAGACCCCGTCTCACCACCACCAGCAACAACAAAAACGTTTTAATTAGCAAGGCATGGTGGCATGTTCTTGTAGTCCCAGTCACTCAGGAGGCTGAAGCAGGAGGATGACTGGAGCCCAGGAGGTGGAGGCTACCGTGGGCTATGATCACGCCGCTGCACTCCAGCTGCAGGGGCCGGGTGAGATCCAGCCTCTAAAACAAAGAGAAGCAGAATTTTAGATGAAGTATTGAGGGTGGGGCCAGAGGAATGAATGATGAGGCACAAAAGGCTTGTGAAGTGGTTTGGGCTGAACCTCCTGCGGCACTTACAAATCCTAAACATGTGATTGAGGTAGTCAACGTGCTTTTGTCATGTCTCTCCTGCCTGTCCCTGCAGCCCAGGAGTGTGCAGAGAACGAACAATTGTGTTAGAGTCTCTGTTAGGGAACAGCAGGTAGACCCAGAAAGCCCTTCTTCCAACCTTTGGCACAGCAGTTCTCAGAATGCAGTTCCTGGACAATTGCAGCAGCATCTCCTGGGAACTTGTCAGAAATGCAAATTCTTCGATCCCAACTTTTCCCTCCTACCTCTGAGACTCTAGGGTGCTACTTAGCCTTCCAGATAATGCTATGGTCCACACAAGTTTGACAACCACTGCGTAAGGTATTTCCTGTCTTTTTCCTATGCTTAAAAAAAAATCACGCTTATTCTATGAATACGGCTGTACATTTTGATTATTTTACCGCAACATTATATCAAAGAATTCTCCCAGATCATTAAAAAGCATTCAAATACTTTTTAATGAGCAGCCTTCCTAATGTCTGCATAAAACATGTCCTGTGGTTCTACCATCATTGACTTAATGAGAATTACTTTCTAAACACCTTCTGGGGAGTTAGTCCAACCTATCTAAGGGGATCCTACCATGTCAGGGCAGTAGGGAACAGAAGGAGAAAACCACAGCTGCCAACTCTGCCAAGACATCGCTGGATTCATTATATGCCCTGGTGAAACTGCCTTTGCAAAAATGGTAACTGAGGAAATTACGACAGTGAAAGAAATCAGACCTAACCGACACCATCTTGCTTCTAATCTCTAAGCTGTCCTTGTTCATCCCTGGACATAGGCTGAACTAGCTTTGGGAAGGAATTCGGTTCATGGTTTGACTCTGAAACAAAATTGGTAACAGGCCCCTTCCCCAAAAGACCCCCTTCTTGCCTGGGGACCCGTCTAGCTTTGCAAGACTAACAAATCAGCTACAAGATTAGAAATTACAATTTAGGGGTCATGCAGCCTCTGGCTCCAACAGTCTGAGCCTCCCCTAACTGCTTCTGGGAATAATATCAGTATTGTAAAACCTAATATCAGTACTTGAAATATTTTGCAGACCCTGCACTGGATGGATCAGCTAACAGCACACAGACCAAAAATCTGGCTCAGCCAGTTCTGCCATCCCACCTAAGAACAGAAGACAGCAAGGAAACATCACTTTGGGCTGGGCATGGTGGCTCATGCCTGTAATCCCAGCACTTTGGGAGGCAGAGGTAGGCGGATCACTTGAGGTCAGGATTTCGAGACCAGCCTGGCCAACATGGTAAAACCTCATCTCTAATAAAAATACACAAAAAACTTAGTCAGGCGTGGTGGTGGACACCTGTAATCCCAGCTATTTGGGAGGCTGAGGCATGAGATTGCCTGAACCTGGGAGGCGGAGGTAGCAGTGAGCCAAGATCACGCCACTGCTCTCCAGCCTGGGTGACAGAGCGAGGCTCCATCTCGAAAAAAATAAATAAATAAAAGAAAGAAAGAAAACCTCACTTTGACCCCCTGTGATTCCATCTCCAACCTGACCAGTCAGTTTTCCCCACTTTCCAAGCTCCTACCCTCCAAATGTCTTTAAAAACTCTGATCTCTCAATGCTCAGGGAGACTGATTTGAGTAATAGTAAAACTCTGGTCTCCTGCACAGTCGGCTCTGTGTGAATTACTCTTTCTCTATTGCAATTCCCCTGTCTTGATAAATCGGCTCTTTCAAGGCAGCGGACAAGGTGAACCCACTGGGCAGTTACCCTGGAGCCCCATGAAAGCTGTATCCCCATTTATGACCAGGCCTTGGAAGTCCCATAGGGTCAGTTCTGCTGCATTTTCTTAGTTGGGGAAGTTTTGTGGGGCCACCTAGGTTCAAGGGGTGGGGAGGATGTAGACTCTACCTCTTGACGGGGCAACTGATGAGGGTCTCAAGGAGCATGTGGGAGCAGAAACATGGTTGTGGCTATTTTTGGAAAATAAATCTGGCATAAGAGTTCTTGCCCAGGTGGGAGAGCTACCAGTGAAATGGGAAAAGTTCCCTTATCTCCCCTGTGGGGCCTGTGATGGGGGTGTGGCTCATCCTGCTGCTCAATCAGGTGTCCTGCTGCTCAATCCTCTAGGGCAGCCTGCAGACGGGCAGGTTGTGGGGCTCCAGCTCCACTGCAGTGTCTATGGGTGAATACTTACAGCTCCTGAAGCCCCAGTGGGCGTGTATTACAGTGCATTCTTTTAGTTTAGCCGTCCATGGGCAGCTTGTGTTAATCAGCTCAGTTAGACCCTCTGCCTTATTGCAAGGAGAGAGGGCTTTCCGTATCCCAGGTTCTTGCCCTAGTGTACCAGAAAAATCGGATCATATGTGGGCTTGGAGAATGAGCGCAAGGTTTTATTGAGTGGTGGAAGTAGCTCTCAGAAGGGGGATGGAGTGGGAAGGTGGTCTTCCCCTGGAGTTGGGCAGCTCAGCGGCCGGACTCTCCTCTGACTGTCCTTGGCTGAGCTCCACGTCTTTCCACCTTAGATGACCAGCTGGTGTCAGCTGGTATCTGTCAGTTTGTTCTTCTGCCATTGTGTTCCTCTCGATGTCCAGCTGCTTGTGTCTATGCACACTAGGGTCTTGAGTTTTTTATAGGCACAAGATGGGGGTGTGGTGGACCAGGGTAGTCTTGGAAAATGCAATGCTCTCTACCCAGCACTTCCCTGCCCCCCTCCTGTATCACCAGCTTGCTGGTAGAAACAAACAGGAGGCTGCAAATGCTGGCAACACAATTCCAGTCCCTCTTCAGGAGGTAACACAAATACCCAAATTTCCCCCTTGTTCCCCCTCATCCTCCTGTCCAGCCCGTTCTCCACTTTTACCCATTCTACTCTTCTCTAGCTACTGCCACTCTCTGGCCTTTTTTTTTTTTTTGAGACAGGGTCTCACTCTGTCACCCAGGCTGGAGAGCAGTGGCGGGATCTCAGCTGACTGCAACCTCCACCTCCCGGGTTCAAGTCATTCTCCTGCCTCAGCCTCCTGAGTAGCTGGGACTACAGGTGCCCACCACCACACCTGGCTAATTTTTTTTGTATTTTTAGTAGAGATGGGGTTTCAGCCTGTTGGTTACTAGAATTAAGTAGTTCACTTTTTGATTATTGTCTTTCTGCTCAACCCTAAAAGCCCTTTAGATTTTATTTTATTTATTTATTTATTTATTTTTATTTTTGGAAACACAGTCTCCCTCTGTCGCCCAGGCTGGAGTGCAGTGGCTTACTGTAACCTCTGCCTCCCGGGTTCAAGTGATTCTCCTGCCTCAGCCTCCTGAGTAGCTGGGACTACAGGTGCATGCCGCCACTCCTGGCTAATATTTTTTGTATTTTTAGTAGAGACAGGGTTTCACCATGTTTGCCAGGATGGTCTTGATCTCCTGACCTTGTGATCCACTCGCCTTGGCCTCCCAAAGTGCTGGGATGTGACTCCTCTTGGTAGTTACTGCTCCCTCCTTACCCCATCCCTTTCCATTCTGCTGTCCGGCCCCTCCTTCATGGCCCTTGCGGTGTTCTGAAATTGCATTTTTATTTATTTATGTGTTTATTTCCCTCCACTCAAATTAAATATTTTTGAGAACAGAGTCTGTCTTATTTGCTCCAGAATCCCCAGGGCCCTGATGCAGAAAAAGCACTCAATCTGTAGCTAACTGAATAAGCCAGTTTCCTGCCTCCTTCCGCCCCTAGTGCTCCTTGCATTTCACCTGCAAGGCTTGACCTGCCTGAAACTGACCAGTTGTGGCCTTAGGCAGGTAACATTTAAGGTGTTTTCGACCAGCAAACCAGGAAGGGATTGGAGATCATCACATGTCGGTGAGATGTTTGGGTCTAAGGTTCTACCCCTAGGGGAGGGTGGGCATTCAGATCTCACTAAAGAAGGTGAAAGGAAGAGAGAGAACTTTCACATCCCTCAGGGCAACAGTGGGGCTGGTAAGGGGTCAGAGAGGAACATTCTAAGATTCCTTGAGGATTAACCTGCTGAAGGTGTCAGAAGTGAAGAAATCAGAAAGCTGTGTAGCCAGGTGAGCTCAAGACTGATCACAAGGCTTGTGTAACCCGAGGGGGTCCGCAAGCATGTGTCATTTAGGGGTAAATTTCAAAAAGTCACCACCCTAAGCTCGATAGTGCCCCTTGTCTCTATAGAGGTTTGAGTGGTGACTTTCTGAAATTTACCCTGAAAGGCAGGAGGCCAAAGAAACACAGTGCAGTTTTTTCTGTTTTTTTTTGGACAGGGTCTTGCTCTGTTGCCCAGGTTGGAATGCAGTGCCACAGTCACAGCTCACTGCAGCCTCAACCTGCCGGCTTAAGTGATCCTCCGATCTCAGCTTCCCCAGTAGCTGGGACTACAGGCATATGCCACCATGCTCGGCTACTTTTTGTATATTTTGTAGAGATGAGGTTTTGGCATGTTTCCCAGGCTGGTCCTGAACTCCTGAGATCAAGCAATCCACACACCTCGGTCTCCCAAAGTGCTGGGATTACAGGTGTGAGCCACCACACTCCACAAGAGTGCAGCTTTGAGAGGTGGAATCTAAGAAGGCATCCCAGGTTATGGGAACGCGGGGAAATGGAGCTTGATACAGAGAATACAGTGTCCCAAAGCCCAGCGCAGTAGCAGGAAAGGAGAGCTGGGCTTTCCTGATGGGGAACAACTCCCTGTTCAGCAGTGTAATGTGCACAGATGTGAAAAGGCAGAGGCAGAAAGAGACGTGCTCCAGGAGGAGACAGCTGCAGCAGGTAATGAAAGGACACAAAGATAGATGTGTACCCGCCCCCCCCCCCCGCTACACCCTTTGTTCTGCTCTCTAATCTTTGCACATACCAGAGATTTCGTAAGTTCTGTGAGTACCTGTTTTTCTGCATGTACCAGAGATTTTGTAAGTTCTGAGGCAAGGTCACAAGACGTGTTTAAGTAAGATAAACTCTTGCTGCCATAAACCTGCTCTCCCGCCTCAAAGGCTGAACCGAAATATCAGAAATGGCGGGAACCAATCATAGTTAGCCAAATCGCCTTGTTCAAACACTAGCCAATCATATATCTGATTTGTATAATAACTCTATGCCCACTTTTCTTAGACTATATAACACTGCTCGGAGCTCAGTGGGGGAGCTCTCCTGCCCATCTTGTTTCACGAGCGAGGGAGAGTTCCAGGTTCGAACCTGTAATAAAGATCCTTGCTGCTTAGCTTTGACTCTGGACTCTGGTGGTCTTCTTCGGGGAATAAACGGTCTGGGCATAACAGTAACTCCAAGAAAATGAAGCAGTCTGGGGAGCCCACCTGGTTCCTTCCTTCCCTTCCTTTCCTCCTTCCCTCCTTCCCTCCTTCCCTCCTTCCCTCCTTCCCTCCTTCCCTTCTTCCCTCCTTCCCTCCTCCTCTTTCTTTCTTTCTTTCTTTCTTTCTTTCTTTCTTTCTTTCTTTCTTTCTTTCTTTCTTTCTTTCTTTCTTTCTTTCTTTCTTTCTTTCTTTCTTTCTTTCTTTCTTTTTTTCTCTCTTTCTTTCTTTCTTTCTTTCTTTTCTTGCCTTTCTTGCCTTCCTGCCTTCCTGCCTTCCTGCCTTCCTGCCTTCCTTCCTTCCTTCCTTCCTTCCTTCCTTCCTTCCTTCCTTCCTCCCTTCCTTCCTTCCTTCCTTCTTTCTTTCTTTCGAGACAGAGTCTAGCTCTGTCACCCAGGCTGGAGTGCAGTGGCATGATTGATCTCGGCTCACTACAAGCTCTGCCTCCCGGGTTCACACCATTCTCCTGTCTTAGCCTTCCAGTAGCTGGGACTACAGGTGCCCGCCACCACGCCCGGCTAATTTTTTGGTATTTTTTAATAGAGAGGGGGTTTCAATGTGTTAGCCAGGATGGTCTCGATCTCCTGACCTCGTGATCCACCCACCTCGGCCTCCCAAAGTGCTGGGATTACAGGCATGAGCTACTGTGCCCGGCTGGAGCCCGCCTGGTTTCTGGGTAACTAATTGCCTTAAGAAAGTAAGAGTCCTAGGCCGGGCACGGTGGCTCACGCCTGTAATCCCAGTACTTTGGGAGGCCAAGGCAGGCAGATCACTGGAGGTCAGGAGTTCGAGATCAGCCTTACAAGCACGATGAAACTCCGTCTCTACTAAAAATACAAAAATTAGCTGGGTGTGGTGGTACGCACCTGTAGTACCAGCTACTCAGGAGGCTGAGGCAAGAGAATCACTTGAATCCTGGAGGCAGAGGTTGCAGTTAGCTGAGATTTCACCATTGCACTCCAGCCTGGGTGACCGTGAGACTCTGTCTCAGAAAAAAAAGAAAGAAAGAAAGATAGAAAGAAAAGGAAGGAAGAAAGAAAGAAAGAAAGAGAGAGAAAGAACCGGTCCTGGTGTGCCAGGAAGCCCACGGAAAAAATTCTGGGAAGAGGATGGACAGACACTTTGGCTGGAAGACTTGGCTGCTCTGTAGGGAGAAGTGCTTAATTGCACCTGCATGTTCTGTTGGTTACCTGGTGGTTTCATATGGGTGCAGGGGTCTTGTTTAGGAAACTGAATTCCGGGCTATGCTAAGTGCCCCTCCCTTTCTTTCCATAGCCTCCTTTCTCAAAACTGGCCAGAGAGGGAAATTATCTGTGTATGTTTCCATCATTATTCCATGAATGCCTTTAGGGTACCACAGAGCCCAGCACACAGTAGGTGCTCAATGCATGTTTATTGAAAGGGATCGCCTACCACTGACACTTGATGTTCTCTTGCTCCTCCCTCCTCCTTCTCTTTCCTCCTTCTCCTCTTCCTCCTCCTCCTCCTCTTCCTCCTCCTCCTTCTTCTTCTTCCTCCTCCTCCTCCTTCCTCTCCTTCCACTTACCCTTCTCCTTCCTCTTCCTCACCTTCCCCTTCTCCTTCCTCTTCCTTTCTTCCCTTCTCCTTCTTCTTTCTAGTCCTCTTCCTCTCCTTCACCTTCTCCTTTCTCTTCCCCTTCCTCTCATTTGGCTTCCTCTTCATTTCCCCTCCTTCCACTTCCTCTCCTTTCCCTTCTTCTTCCCCTTCCCCTCCTCTTTCATCTTCCTCTTTCTCCCCTTCTCATTCCCCTCCACCTTCTTCTTTCTCCCCTTTTTATTCCTCTTCCTCTCCTCCTTCCTCTCCTTTTTATCCTTCTTTCTCTCCTTTCCTTTCTCCTTCCTCTTCCTCTTTCTCCCTTTCTCATTCCTCTCTTTCTTCCTCTTCCTCTCCTTCCCCTTGTCCTTCTTCTTTCTCTCCTTCCCCTTCTCCTTCCTCTTCCTCTCCCTCTCTTCCCCTTCTCCTTCCTCTTCTGCCTCTTCCTCTTTCTCTTCTGCCTCTCCTCCTTCTCTTTCCTCTCCTCCTCCCTTCCCTTTCTTCTCCCCTCCCCCTCTCTTCCCCATCCTCCCTTCTGCCTCCTCCTCCTCCTTCTTCTTCTCCTTCTCCTTTTTCTTCTTCTTCTTCTTGTTCTTCTTCTTCTTGTTCTTCTTGTTCTTGTTGTTCTTGTTCTCCTTCTTCTTCTTCTTCTTCTTCTTCTTCTTCTTCTTCTTCTTCTTCTTCTTCTTCTTCTTCTTCCTCTTCTTGACAGGGTCTCACTCTGTTGCACAGGATGGAGTACAGTGGCAAGATCATAACTCCCTGCAGCCTCCAATTGCCAGGCTTCAGTGATCCTCCAACCTCAGCCTTCTGAGTAGCTGGAACTACAGGAATGCATCACTATGCCCAGCTAATTAAAAAAAATTGTAGAGATGGGGGTCTAACTATGTTGCTTAGACTGAGGATCATCTTAACTAAATCTTTTTTTTCTCCCTTTTTAAAACTCCATGTTGGGCTTTCTCCAGATGGGCTATCTGAATCTTGGTGGATGCAAACTGCTTCTCCCTACCCAGGTACAATTTTGATGCCTGGATATCTGGATTCCCCACCTCCCGTCCCTCAGATGCCACTGCACTCTGCACAGCCATTCACATCACAGGCACAGCTGCTCCGGCTGCATATTTCTGCTTTCAGAGTTGTGCTAAATATCACAAGAAGTGGTGTGTAGTTGAGTACATAATGATTTGAGGGATTTCAACATGAGGCCAAAACTGTGTTCTCTTGGAGAAAACTAAAGCCTGCAGACTTTGCAAAGTTGGTCATGTTGCTGCCCGCCTGCCAAAAAAAAAAAAAAAAAAAAAAAAAAAAAAAATCAAAGCCTGTTCTTCTCTTTCCCTAGATGGTGGATGCTGGAGAAAATAGTGACTCAGTCAACAACAAATCCATCGGAAAGGATTTTCTGTCTTAGACCCACACAAGGACCAGTGAGGCCGAGGAAGTTAAGATGTGACATTCTTTGGCAATACAACCCATAATACTCACAACTTCCATGAATTTGCTCCACTAGGCTTTGTGCTGGGTGCTGTCATAAAAACACCTTCATTTGTTGAGCCATGTACCCAGCCTGTACTGAATGCTTTATATATTTAATCTCATTTTGTCCTTGCAACCACACTGGGTGTTATAGCCTTCATTTGAAAGTGAAAGACCCAACCCTAAGTCTACATGATAATGAGGTTCATGGATTTGTCTATGATGCCAGGATGCCAATCTGAGCTGTGCCAGGAGCAAGTGCCTTCTGCCGTGCTCTGGGTTGGTGACACTGAGGGAAGCTACTTTAGGGAAGGTAGGAGATGGAGAACTTCAGAGGGTCCCAGCCTCCACCAACATGGCCAAGTTGGCATCATCTGTCTACGGAATAGGCAGGGAAGAGTAGGTCTATTTGGAAAGTAAGCTCTGGCAAATTTCAAAGACTTGGTGAACTTGCAAGGAAAAACTCTTTTTTTTTTTTTTGCATGGGCTGTAGGGAGGGGTCCTGGGCCCTGACACTGGTGGCTGAGGAATGTGGTCAAAGTGCGTAGGGAATTCAAGTTCCTGTAGCAACTTTGGCCTGGGTGACAAGGTGGAAAGAGCATCAGTACAGGTCACCAGGGAAACTCCAATACTCCCCATGGGCAAAAGGTAGAAAGGTAAATGTCCTGGTTTGTCTTTCTCTCCCTTCCTTCCTTCTTCAATCTCTCACTTCTTCCTTTTTTCTTTTATCTATCTCTGCCTGTCTTTCACTATCTCTCTCTTAATCTTTATTTTTTGTCCATCCATTTCCATCCATCTGTCTGTCCATCCATCCATCCATTTCTCCATCCATCCATTCATCTATCCATCTATCATTCATCTATTCATCCATCATCCATCCATCCATCCATCCATCTGTCCATCCATCCATCCATCCATCCATCCATCCATCCACCCATCCATCCATCCATCCTCCATCTATTTATCTACCCTATCCATTCATCCATCTGTCCCTGTATCCATCTATCCATCTATATACTCATCTCTGGCTTGTAATAGAAGGTCTTTAGGGGACAGAAAAATCTCCTGAATGCTTAGTTTTTCCAAGACTGGCTTTAGTGACAGTCATTGCCAACTTCTCAGGGCTGATTTACTGAGTCAGGACCTCAGCCTCCTCATCTGTAAAGTGGTGGGGTTAGACCCAATGACCCTGAGGGTCCATTTGAGCACAAACGTCCTATGAGTCTACGATTTTTTTGACTTTAGAGTCCAGAAATCTCCAGATCATGGCCCCTAAGGAGATGCCAGTGTTCCTTTCCAGCTTGCAAACCTGTTTTGCAGCCACAGATGGGCCTCCAGGGCAGCAGGGAAGCCGGGAGCCAAGAGGCTGCCTTGTGCGAATGAGCGATCTGTGCAAGGATGATTTGTGAGGGCAGAGCGGAGGGCAGCAGGGCTGGGGTTTCCTGGGGCTGCTGGCGCACTCCGACATCTGCTATTTTTCACTCCAGTGAGACTGATTTGCTCCAGATGGGCCCCTACAGACTGTTTCTGGCTGTGCTGGGAAGTGTGGCGGCTGGCTGTGTTTCATCTCTGAGCCCTCTAAGAGACAGCAGAGCATGTGTTAACTGCTTCAGCTAAAAGGCCAGCAGATTCTACAAGAGGGCCCCAATTCCAAATGATCCCTTCTAAGCAGATGGATTTTTATTTCCCTGAGGCATTACTCTCACTTCAAAGAAAGGTCTGCTCTGGATTGCATGGAGGAATACCTGGTTTGGTGGGCCTGAGTTAGGAAAAATCTTTCAACTGGAGGGAGATTGTTTTATTGGGTTAAGTCAGTTCTTTGGGTCAGTGTCTGTGGCTCTTCTCCAGCTAACAGGAACTTTGACCTTACTGAAGGGGACCCTACTACCTTTCGTAGACTCAAATATTATTAGCAAGACCCTTTTAGGAAGCTTCCTCTATAAGCCTTAGCTGACTAAGCCCTTCCCTTGGGGGCCAAATCCAGTGACTGTCTGTGTCTTTATTTCACAAAGGAGCTTGACAGAGGATAAAGACTTCCTTGGCCAGGAGTCAGGAAACTTGATTTGGAAGCATGAACCTGTTGCTTCCTGGCTGAGTGATCTTGGACAGGTTGTTTGACTCTCCATCGCCTCCATTTCATTTGTAACTTATGATGCTAGTATCTTTTCAAAGTCTGATGCTCATTGGGTCTATACTTTTCAGTTTTCTCAGAGATAAGCATTGCTGGGAGCAGTGGGGACCAGCTTTTCAGACATAAAGAATCCAGGGACAATGTCACAGTTTTTGCAAGACCCAAGGACAACTCTTATTTGTATGGGCCTTTGTCAGGGCAACCCATAGATACACTGAGGGTCCTGGGTTCTGACCTTGAGGGACTCAGCCAACAGAGGTGGGCCAATGCAGACCCCTGTAGCACCTTTGGCCTGGGTGATAGGTGAAGACTTGACTTCCACTGTGGGTTTTTCCTCCACTAACTTTACCAGATAGCTTTTTTTCCTTCTTTCTTTTTTTTCCCTCTATTTCCTTCATCCGAGTCCATTTGTGCTGCTAATGGACAATAGAAAAATACCATAGATCAAGTGGCTTAAACAAAAAGCCATTCATTTCTTACAGCTCTGGAGACTGGAAGTTGCTGGCAGATTCAGTGTCTTGTGAATGCCTGGTTTCTGGTTCACAGATGGCTGTCTTCTGTCTGTGTCCTCCCATGACAGGGAGCAGAGAGCCCCCTGGGGTTTCATTTTTAAGGGCACTAATCCCATTCATGAGGGTTCAACAAAATTGAACACACATAGGCTCTTACTAAATATTTAGATTTACATAAGAGCAAGCCATCATGCCTGAAAATGCTTTCAGATACTTGCAGGGAAAAAGGAAAAGAGAAAGGAGAGGGAAAGTTGAAGAGAGAGAAGGAAAGAGGGGAGGTATGGTAGATTCATACCATGTCTATTTAGCTAAGCTGGATTTCTGTTTCCTGGAATCCCCTTCTGCTATGGTTTGAATGTGTCCCCCAAAAGTTCATGTATTGGAAAGGTGAGAGGTGAGACCTTTGGGAGGTCACTGGGTCATGAGGGCTCCGCCTTTATGAATAGATTAATACACTAATGGATTATCAAGGGAGTGGGTTAGTTATCATGAGGGTAGGTCTGCTGTAAAAAGCCATGTTGGCTGTCTCCTGTGAGCCCTTCTCACTCTGTGTTGCCTTCTGCCATGTTATGTTGCAGCACAAGTCCCTCATCAGAAGCTGGCCAGATGTATCTGCTGGATCTTGGACTTTCCGACCTCCGGAAGCCAAGCCAAAATAAACCTCTTTCCTTTTAAAATTATTCAGTCTTGGGAATTCTGTTATAGCAACAGAAAACAAACTCAGACAGCTTCCCTGCTTAGTTCTGGCTTAACCTGGGCCATAAGGGACATTGTACATAATATTTGGAAGGTGGATGTGAAACAGCAGCCATATTCTTGATTCACTTGGAAGGTGAGTGCAGGCATGGGACCCTGTTGTGGCTTATGTAGGCTGGCACTGATCTATGCTTCAACTAATTGGCTTCAGCTTCTCTGGTTCCTGGGCGAGGTGTGCATTTGGCTCCATAAGGAAGGACACCTGCTTCTTTCTCCTGTAGATCAGCCCCATCATTGAAGGTGGAGACTTACAGATGATGAGACACCAGTGCATGGTCCAGCCCATCCTTGTGGGTTGCAGATTGTTTTTGCTCTTTTCTACTTTATATTCATCTTCCCTTCCCAGACACCCACCCCATGGTCTTCTGCACTAGCCACAGCAGCAACAGCTGGAGCATGGCCCAGGCATTGATTTTTCAAAAAAGCTCCCCATGGGCTCCAGAGGAACATTACATTACCTATGTGCCATATCTGGAGGGCAAAGAGAAAGAGGAAAGGAGGCAGTAGTTAGAGATGGTGGCCGGGATTTCTAAGAGCTGGAGGATAAAACATGAGAGTCAAGGAGAGGGATTCAGGATTGAGTGCAGGGATGGACAATATGTTGGGTCCACTCCTCTTTGGAGGACTTAAGGACCCCGTGGGTTGTGTAGCATACCCCTCTGCTACTCCTTAAGAGGAAAAAGGCAATTTCTGATACCAACCAGCAGAGCAGGGGAATTGACACATGCCACTTTGGACCATCATAAATGATATCTTTCTGTTTTCCTCCATGCCATGGCCAGGAAATCTGAGATGACTCTGTCAAAAGTTTTCAGCCTTTCTAGAGGGTAAAAATGGTGTTGCAGAATACTGGGAAGGAGACCCTATTCCCTGTTTGTTAAAGTGTATAGCATCCTGAGGATGGATACTTGGCTCAGCAGGATAAAGAATTACAGTCTCTAGTGTCTGCTGGTTGCTAACCGCTTTTGAAAACCCAGGCTGTTCCTGGCTTTTACTATCCCAAAGGGCAACAGTATGGCTACAAGTGAGGTCCTTTGGGTCAGAGCTGGGGAATATAAACAAGGCTGGAACTTTGGGGGAAAAAAACCAAACTGGATATTTCCACAAAAAGGGGAGCTTCAACACATTTTAAGAGCTTAAGGATAAGTGCAATGCCACTCAAACCTCACAGCGTCAATGTATTAGTGGATAGACTGGGACCCAGAAGCGCACAGTGAATAAGGATAAGCTAACACGAATTGTTGAGTTGCTTCCTTAGAAACCCCTGGAATTAGATCCATTTCATAGATGAGGAAACTGAGATATGGAGTGGTTAAGAAACTCATTTAGGCCGGGCGCAGTGGCTCAAGCCTGTAATCCCAGCACTTTGGGAGGCCGAGACGGGCGGATCACGAGGTCAGGAGATCGAGACCATCCTGGCTAACACGGTGAAACCCCGTCTCTACTAAAAAAAAATACAAAAAAAAACTAGCCGGGCGAGGTGGCGGGCACCTGTAGTCCCAGCTACTCGGGAGGCTGAGGCGGGTGAATGGCGTGAACCCGGGAGGCGGAGCTTGCAGTGAGCTGAGATCCGGCCACTGCACTCCAGCCTGGGCCACAGAGCGAGACTCCGTCTCAAAAAAAAAAAAAAACAAAAAACAAGAAACTCATTTAACCGAGATTGTGCCACTGCACTCCAGCCTGGGCGACAGAGCGAGACTCCGTCTCAAAAAAAAA
>NC_037670.1:7687276-7780152 GCF_003255815.1 Theropithecus gelada | reverse complement strand
AAAAAAAAAAAAAAAAAGAAACTCACTTAATATCACACAGTAAGTGGCATGGCTGGGATCTAGACCAAATCATCTGCATCCAAGGTTCACATTTTCTAGCTCTCCCTCTTTCCTTTCCTTTCCTTTCCTTCTTTTCTCCCTCTTCCTCCCTTTTCCTTTCCTTTTCCTTCCTTCTTTCCTCCTTCCCCCCTCCCCCCTCCCCTCCCTTTCCCCCTCCCTCCCTCCCCCCTCCCCCCCCCCCCCCCTCCCTCCCTCCTCCTTCCTTCCTTCCTTCCTTACTTCCTTCCTCCCTCCCTTCCCCCCTTCCCCCCTCCTCCCTCCCTTTTCCCTCCCTCCTCCTTCCTTCCTTCCTTTCTTCCTTTCCTCCTTCCTCCCTTCCTTCCTTCCTTCCTTTCTTCCTTCCTTCCTTCCTTTCTTCCTTCCTTCCTTCCTTCCTCCCTCCCTTCCCCCCCTCCCCTCCTTTCTTCCTTTCTTCCTCTCTTCAGTATTTGCATATGTTTTAACATAATTAAGCATATTATAAATCCAGTATGAAGAGTTATGGAAAGAAAGAAAAGAAAAAATTTCACATTCACCATCCCAGACTCTAATACGCTCTTAAAATGTTTATATCTTTTTTTTCCTGTGCACACTTTTAGAATGGTGGCCATTTGAACTTAGATACTATATTGCAAGTATTTTGTTTTTTTCACTTAATCTTTGTATTGATAATAATCTTTTGCGTTTTCTTACACTCTTCTTGTCTTTAGGTCTATTAGACAGTGTGCTAAGAACTGGGAATCCCAAAGAGAGGAAGAGAGGAAAGCCCCAGTCCTCATGGAGCTGCCTACCTACTGGGGAATTGAACGAAGTTATAATATAGAGTCCCCATAAAAGTTTACATTTCCCAGGTTTTCTCTTTACCCTTGGTGCAAAGTCATGAAGCTGCATTCTACACCATTTATTGTTTTGGACCATATCCTACTCTTACTTGCTTTCTCTGATACTTGCCAGCCCTTGAGTTGTCTTTGTTGCTCTTGTCAGATTCTCTAGAGTCAACACATCTCTTAAACTGAGGTCTCAGTCACTTTCCACTTGCCTGTTTTACCTTTGCATCATAACAGGCTTTAAAGAAGCTGCTTTACTTTGAAAGCTGTGTCTTTTTGCTTTCTTTGTTCACTAATCCATCTCTCTCTCCTTCTCTTTTCTTTCTTTTTTTTTTTGAGACGCAGCTTCAGTCTGTCAGTCTGTTGTCCAGGCTGAAGTGCAGTGGGGCGATCTCGGCTCACTGCAACCTCTGCCCCGCCTCCCAGGTTCAAGTGATTCTAGGGCCTCAGCCTCCGGAGTAGCTGGGATTACAGGCGCCCGCCACCATGCCCAGCAAATTTTTGAATTTTTAGTAGAGATAGGGTTTCACCATGTTGGCCAGGAAGGTCTCAAATTCCTGGCCTCTGGTGATCTGCTCACCTCGGCCTCCCAAAGTGCTGGGACTACGGGAATGAGCCCAGCCTGCATCTCTCTTTTAGAACTCTGCTATGTAATAACAATTGTTTTAAACATATTTTTATGTAATTCCGTGAAGAAAAATACTGCATGTAGTACATAAAATATTTAATCCCCTTTTGTTGGACACTTAGATCATGCCCCTTTTCCTCCATGATTTATGATGTGGTGAGGAATATCTTCCATGAATGCCATTGTCCATTCCATTCACTGCAGTCTCACCTTCCCTCCTTTAAACAGACGTCCTCAATCCCTGAGCCACGGGTTAGTACTGGTCCATGACCTATTAGGAACCCGGTTGCACAATAGGAGGTGAATGGCAGGCAAGTGAGCAAAGCTTCATCTGTATTCACAGCTGCTTCCCATCACTCTCATTACTGCTTGAGCTCCACCTCCTGTCAGATTAGTGGGAGCATTTGAGTCTCATCTGAGCATGAACCCTATTGTGAACTACACATGTGCAAGGGATCTGGGTTGCATGTTCCTTATGAAAATCTAATGCCTGATGATCTGTCTGTCTCCCATCACCCCCAGATGGGACTGTCTAGTTGCAGGAAAACAAGCTCAGGGCTCCCACTGATTCTACATGATGGTGAGTTGTAGAATTATTTCACTAAATATTACAATGTGATAATAATGTAAATAAAATGCACAATAAATGTAATGCACTTGAGTCATCCCCAAACCATCCACCCTGCCACCCCACTGCATTGGTCCTTGGGAAAATTGTCTTCCACAAAGCTGGTCCCTGGTGTCAAAAAGGTTGGGGACTGCTGCCTTCAAACATTCTGCCTTGTGACTTCTTTGTGGCCAAATCCAATAGGCCTTTGTCCATCTTCATCCCACTGGACCCGTCTGCAGCGCTGAGCACTTTTTCCTTCTCAACACACTTTTGCTTCTTGGCTTCTGTGACGTGTTCTTACCTGGTTCAACCTGAGCTGTTTTTTCTCCTCTTCCACCAATTCCTCTCTAGGAGCTCCTTAGCACGGGTGCCCCCTTTTGCCTCCCTGCTCTCCAATCTCCTAACTGTGCATGTGTGCTTTGGGCAATCAGGTCCACTTTGATGCCTTGAACTGACATCCACTTGTTGATTCTGACTCTATATTTCTGACCTTGACCTGCAAGCTTATATAATAGTGATATTGGTGTAAGTCATACTGTTTTTAGGACCTGATCTTCAATGAGCCTAATTCAGCCAGGTACTGTTCTAAGTACTTTGTATGTGTCACTCAACTTGATCCACGAAACCCCGTTGTAGCACTTGTTATTACTGTCCTTGTTATTTAAGGAAAATGGAGTCTCTTCGATGTCCTCACCTGAATGTTCCACAAATCAAGACCTATCAGTTCTACTTCTTTCATATCTCCTGAGTTCTCCTTCTTCCCATCTCCATCTTCCCCATCTGTGGTTTGGACTCCAGTACCTCTCTCCTTGACAACTGCAGCATCCCTCTCTCTCTTCCTTTCCTTCCTTCCTTCTCCCTTCCCTTTCCTTCCTTCCTTCCTTCCTTCCTTCCTTCCTTCCTTCCTTCCTTCCTTCCTTCTCCCTTCCCTTCCTTCCTTCTCCCTTCCCTTCCTTCCTTCCTTCTCCCTTCCCTTCCTTCCTTCCTTCTCCTTTCCCTTCCTTCCTTCCTTCTCCCTTCCCTTCCTTCCTTCCTTCTCCCTTCCCTCCCTTCCTTCCTTCCTTCCTTCCTTCCTTCTTTCCTTCCTTCCTTCCTTCCTTCCTTCCTTCCTTCCTTCCTTCCTTCCTTCCTTCTCNTTCCTTCCTTCCTTCCTTCCTTCCTTCCTTCCTTCCTTCCTTCCTTCCTTCCTTCCTTCTCCCTTCCCTTCCCTTTCCTTCCCTTCCCTTCCCTTCCCTTCCCTTCCCTTCCCTTCCCTTTCCTTCCCTTTCTTGAAGTCTCACTCTGTAGCCCAAGCTGGAGTACAATGGCACGATCTCAGCTCACTGCAACCTCTGCCTTCGGGGTTCAAGCGACTCTCCTGCCTCAGCCTCCTGAGTAGCTGGGACTACAGGCGTGTGCCACCACGCCCAGCTAATTTTTTGTATTTTAGTAGAGATGGGGTTTCACCCTAAGGGCCAGGCTGGTCTGGAACTCCTGACCTCCCAAAGTGCTGGGATTACAGGCGTGAGCCACCGCGCCTGACCATAAGTCCAGTTTTGAGGAGGACATCCTGTGTATTTTGTAGAAAGAACTAGAGTGGGCTGATTTACACACAGCCAGCTGAAGCTCGTCCAGCCTTCGGACCCGCAGTTCATAATCTGGGCCAAGACATGGTGTTCACATTCCTTGAACGCTGGTCAGTTACCATGCCCCATGATCCTTGCTCAGGGTCAGGGAGGCAGCGGGGGACTCGCCTGGCCAGCCATTGCATTTCAGGAAAGACAGGCTCAGAGAAGAAGCAGGGCAGGCCCCAGGCTTGACAGGAAAGTTCTGGGGAGCAGAAGGACTTTGGGAAAGCATTCCTGGGTGTGATTAAAACAGCATGTTCCTTTGAAAACAGAAGAGAGCAGCCACTGTTCCCCGGTGTTTGTTCAGAGCCTGAGTGACCCAGGCAGTTTCTTTCCATTTGCTTGATGGGCTGTGATGACAGCACTTGCAGCCACTGAGCCGGCACAGGCTGGTTGTAAGTCACAGGGGATGCCCATTCCAGGAGGAGAAAAGAGTTTCAAATTTCCACCAAGAATGAGTCTGTCAATGTCTTTCAGAAACTCGAGGCTGTGAGAAGCGTGGCCTGTGCTTTCCCCTCCAGCCAACCAGAGAAAGGCCAAAAGCAAAAGGACCTGACAAAATCATCCCATTGTCTTTTAGGAAGAAGTTTGTTTTAAGTAGCACCCTTAAACTTGTTCAAATAAGACTTTTTTTTCTTTCTTTCTTTCTTTTTTTTTGAGATGGAGTGTCGCTCTGTCGCCCAGGCTGGAGTGCAGTGGCATGATCTTGGCTCACTGCAAGCTCCGCCTCCCGGGTTCACGCCATTCTCCTGCCTCAGCCTCCTGAGTAGCTGGGACTACAGGTGCCCACCACCATGCCCGGCTAAGTTTTTACATTTTTTAGTAGAGAGGGGGTTTCACCATGTTAGCCAGAATGGTCTCCATCTCCTGACCTTCTGATCCTCCCACCTCGGACTCCCAAAGTGCTGGGATTATAGGCGTGAGCCACTGTGCTTGGCCTTTTTTTTTTTTGAATGTTGCTTTGTCGCCCAGGCTGGAGTGCAGTGGTGTAATCTTGGCGCACTGCAACCTCTGCCTCCCAGGTTCAAGTGATTATCCTGCCTCAGCCTCTTGAGTAGCTGGGATTACAGGTGCATGTCACCATGCGTGGCTCATATTTGTATTTTTAGTAGAGATGGGGTTTTGCTATGTTGGCCAGGCTTGTCTCGAACTCCTGACCTCAAGTGATCCACCTGCCTTGGCCTCCCAAAGTGCTGGAATTATAGGCATGAGCCACTGTGCCTGGCTTCAAATAAGTCTTTTAATCCTTGGACCATACCAGTAATCTGTCTTAAAGAAATAATTAGAGACTGGGGATGGTGGCTCACACCTGCAATCCCAGCACATTGGGAGGCCAGGGTGGGTGGATTGCTTGAGCCCAAGAGTTTGAGACCAGCCTGGGCAACACAGAGACAACTTGTCTCTGCAAAAAATAAAAACACTGGGCAGGTGTGGTGGCATGTATCTGCACCTAGGTACTTGGGTGGCTGAAGTAGGAGGATCACCTGAGCTAGTGAGGTTAAGGCTGCAGTGAGCTATGATCATGCCACTGTACTCCAGCCTGGTTGACAGAGCGAGACCCTGTCTCAAAAACAAAAATTAGAAAAGATTACCCAAGATTTATACAGAAACACTCGGCACAGGGTTTTATCATAGCAAAAACAACAAAACAGTATACACATGGACACATACGCACACAGAAAAATATTAAATATACAATTATAGGGACAAACTTAATGTAAGTACACTCATGTCGAACTCTCTTTAGCCATTTTAAAAGCATATTTTCCAGGAAATATAAGAGACCTAGAAAAATGCTCATATTACAAAATTAAGCATATAAAACACAAATATATATGAATAGAAGAAAAACAGAAAAGAAATATTCTCAAATATTAATAATTTCTAAGAAACAGGATTATGAGTGGTTTTAAAAATATTATTCGTTATGCTTTTATGTACATTCAAACATTTTCAACACCATATGCTGAGGTTATAGTCTATTAAAAAATGGCATTAAAAATATATTTAGGCTGGGTGCCATGGCTCACGCCTGTAATCCCAGGACTTTGGGAGACCGTGGCGGGGGCATTGCTTGAGAATGAGCTCAGGAGTTCGAGACCAGCCTGGGCAACATGGCAAAACCCCATCACTACAAAAAATACAAAATTTAACTGGGCATGGTGGTGCATGCCTGTGTAACTAGCTACTTGGGAGGCTGAAATTGGAGGATTGCTTGAGCCTGCAAGGTTGAGGCTGCAGTGAGCTGTGATTGCACCATTGCACTCCAGCCTGGGTGACACAGAGTGAGAACTTGTCGCTAAAAAAAAAAAAACCAAAAACTTAAAACCTTAACAAGGTCAGTCGTTTCCTGGTGTGGGGTTCAGGAAATGAGAGTCACCCCATGGGTCACGTGTTCATGTTTGTTCTGTTAGGAATGAAGGAACAAGAGGACCAGGGTTACTGGGCACAAGTAAATAATCACACAAGAACCTTGAGACATTACGACTGTCTTTGGACATCTGAAATGGAATCAGGGTTTGGGATGTCCCAAGGGCTAGGTCAGAGCTGCCCCAAAGAGGTCAAAGGGGTCTTTTTTGTTTTTGTTTTTGTTTTTTTTTTGAGACAGAGTCTCGCGCTGTGTCACCCAGGCTGGAGTGCAGTGGCGCGATCTCGGCTCACTGCAAGTTCCGCCTCCCAGGTTCACCATTCTCCTGCCTCAGCCTCCGAGTAGCTGGGACTACAGGCGCCCGCCACCACGCCCGGCTAGTTTTTTTTTGTATTTTTAGTAGAGACGGGGTTTCACCATGTTAGCCAGGATGGTCTCGATCTCCTGACCTCGTGATCCACCCGCCTCGGCCTCCCAAAGTGCTGGGATTACAGGCTTGAGCCACCGCGCCCGGCCAGGGGTCTTTTTTGGTTTCTTTTTTTGTTTGTTTGAGGTGGAGTCTCACTCTGTCACCCAGGCTGGAGTGCAATGGCACGATCTCGGCTCACTGCAACCTCTGCCTTCCAGGTTCAAGCGATTCTCCTGCCTCAGCCTCCCGAGTAGCTGGGATTACAGGCGTGCACCACCACATGCCCGGCTAATTTTTTGTAGTTTTAGTAGAGACAAGGTTTCACCTTGTTGGTCAGGCTGGTCTCGAACTCCTGATCTCAGGTGATCCGCCTGCCTTGGCCTCCCAAAGTGTTGTGATTACAGGCGTGAGCCACTGCGCCCCAGCCTGTTTCTATTTTTTAAGAGACATTGTCACCCAGGCTGGAGTATGGTGGCATGATCGTAGCTCACCGAAACCTCAAACTCCTGGGCATAAGCCATCCTCCTGCCTCAGCCTCCCACGTAGCTGTGACTAAAGGCACTCGCCACCATGCCTGGCTAATTTTAAATGTTTTGTGGAGATGAGGTTTTGCTGTGTTGCCCAGGCTGGTCGCAAACTCCTGGATTGGAGCAGGAACTTGCAAAAAGGGGTGTGTTGCATGCCATACCCCCTCACCCCACCTCTGCCTACTATAATTGTTAGTTGTAGTTGGCTGAATGGCACCTCCCCAAGCCAGAAATCTGGGATCATCCTTGTTTGATTTCTCTGCCACACCCAACCGATCTCCAACTGCATCTTTTAAATGTTCTTAAGAAATGTCTTCTACATCTCCATTGCTTTATTTCAGTACACCCTCATCCCCTGACCAGGCTATTGAAAAGATTTCTGTTTTTTTCTCTTTCAATTTGAGCCGATCACTGCAGCCAGACCATTCTTTCTGAAATCAAATCTGCCTGCTATACCCTTACTTAAAACCCCTTCATGGCTCTCCATTGCGTTCACGATGGAATCCAAACTCAACCTGGTTTACAAAGTCCTTCTCAATCTAACCCCAACTGAGTTTCTCAGCCTCATCTCTCCAGCCTTTGCCTCATACCCTTTGCTCTCCTTGCCACTGAAGTCTCCTAACTGATCCCTGAAATTGGCAGGTCCTTTCAACCCCCACACACCTATCCCATTGCCTTTCTCTTCTCCATCTGGGAAATTCTTTTCATCCCTTTGGAGTCAGCTCACTGTTGCCCCCCAATCAAGCAAAACACATGTCTCCTTTCACTGAGTTTCCTTAGAACCACACAATGCTTCTGTTCACATTCATGATATAAGCTCATTTGGCAGCATGCTGTCTCCTCCTAGAACGTAAACTCCTTGAGTAAGTGGCTGGCTCATCTTTGTCTTCTGCGTTCTCCAGCATAACATCTGGTGCATAGTGGATACTTATAAGCATTGAATGGACAAAGGATGTTAAGGAGAACAAGGCTGTGCCTCATCATAAAAGGCTTTTCTCACCAACACTAGGATTCTATTTAATTTCCAGTATAACTTCAGATCAGTTGTTGGTCGCTCTCCTAAATGCTTTGGTTCAAAGGAAACTAAGGGTGCTTCTCAGTTAAGGGAGAAGAGTCAGGATGTTTGTTATTATTGCAGTATAATAAACTTAGAAGCTTAAAATGGTAATAATGATTTATTTTGCTCATGAGTTTGAAGTTTGAGCAGGACTTAATGGAGACAGCTATATCTGCTTCATGTGGCATTAGCTGGGAAGATGGACTGAGTGGGTCAGCGGGTATATCCACTTCCAAGATGGTGCACTCACATGGCCGGCAAGCTGGTGCTGGCTGGCTGTTGGCTGGGAACTCTTGTCTGGGCTTCTCAGCTCCTCTCCACATAGGAGTCTCACAGGGCTTCTTGGGCTTTCTGGTAGGGTAGTGGCTGCGTTCCAAGAGTGTTTCAAGAATCCTTGGAGGAAGCCACTGTGCCACATTGAACTGATCAAGCAAGTTACCAAGGCCAGCTCAGATCCAACGGGAGGGGAAGTAGAATCCACCTTTCAATGGGAAGAGTAGCAAAAAAATTTCCCTGGACATAAAAGAGGATAGTGGGGTCACAAATAATGGCCTGTTTTCCAATTTTATTCTAACTAACAAAAGTAATCTCACAGTAGGATAGTATGAATGTTCTTGAAATTGCTGAAACATTAAAGCCCTAGAGCCAGTGTGTTGGATCTTGTAGTTGGAATGAGTCTCCTGGGAAGGCAGTCAGCTGCCCACCGGGATAGGTGGATAAACATGGGCTGGCAACTGCCTTGTGGAGATGTTGTAGAGAGTAGTCAAGTTTCAAGTGAGGAATGGGATTGACTTGAGGAAAAGGAAATATATTTAGTTATATTTATTAGTTGGCTGTGAATAGTTATTGTCATATCATTAGCCTGGTGTTCCCAGCTCCAATTATTAGGCTCTGGCGTTGAGCAGAGATTGGATAATGATGGTGGTGGTGATGGTGGAGATGATAGTGATGATGATACTGATGGTGGTAATGATGGTGATGGTAATGATGGTCATGGCAGTGGTGACGATGATGTTGATGTTGATGATAATGGTAGTGATGATAATGGTGGTCATAATGATGATGATGGTAGTGATGATGGTGATGATGATAGTGATGATGGTGGTGGTAATGATGGTGACGATGGTGATGGTGATGGTAGTGATGCTGATGATGGTAGTGACGATGATGATGATGATGGTGATGGTTATAGTGATGATGATGATAATGGTGATGATGATGGTGATGGTGATGATGGTGGTGGTGATGGTGAAGGTGGTGATGATGATAGTGATGATGATGATGGTGGTGATGATGGTGATGGTGATGATGGTGATGATGATGATGGTGAGGATGATGGTGATGGTGATGACGGTGGTGATGATGGTGATGATGATAGTGATGGTGATGATGGTGATGGTGATGGTTATAGTGATGATGATGATGATGGTGAGGATGATGGTGGTGGTGATGATGGTGGTGATGATGGTGATGGTGATGGTGGTGATGGTGATGGTGGTGATGGTGGTGATGATGATGGTGGTGATGGTGATGGTGATGATGGTGATGACGGTGGTGATGATGGTAATAATGATAGTGACGGTGATGATGGTGATGGTGATGGTTATAGTGATGATGGTGATGGTGATGGTGATGATGGTAGTGATGATGGTGATGGTTATAGTGATGATGATAATGATAATGGTGAGGATGATGGTGATGGTGATGATGGTGATGGTGGTGATGGTGATAATGATAGTGATGGTGATGATGGTGATGGTAATGATGGTGATAGTGATGATGCTGGTGATAATAGCTAACACATGTAAAATGTTTACTAATTGCAGGCACTGTCCTATGTACTTTCTTTATATTAACTCTTGCAATCCTCATAATGACCTTATAAACTAGGGCATATTACTGTGCCCATTTTACAGCTAAAAAAAACAGAGGCAGAGAAAGTTTACATAACTGGCCCAAAGTTGCTGAGCCAGCAGATGGTGGAACTGGCTAGCCATCTGGTGGGTGTGCTAGGAAGACTTCCTGCCCAGTATGGAATGTTGGCCTAGTGGTCTCTGGTTTTCATTCTTTCCCTCATGATCCTACTCCTGCCACCTTCTATGAGGGCCCCTGCCCAGCATATGTCTGGCTTTCTGAATGCAGAAGTACTAGGAACTGTTCTGATCTGGAGAGGTTTGCAGGCATCCCTGTGGAACTTTCCATTAAGACATCTGGTTCCATTTCTACATGCTTAGACTTTACCCTAAGCATTGACATGCTTAACTGCACAAATATAAGGAATTTGGCACTGGAGGGAGTATTTGCTTTAAGATCTTGCCCCATGCACCAACCTGAAATCTTGAAGTTCTGATGTCAATTTAAAATAACACATTAAAAAACACTTTTAAAACCAACTTTGTGGAGGTTTCATTTGCATAAGTCACATGCAAGCCTCAAAAGCAGACAGTTGGATGAGCTGTAACAAATGTATGAACCTGTGTCACCACAAGCACAGTCACGATCTAGAACATTCCCATCAAATTCCGCAAGCTTCCTGTATCCCGGGCCCCCAGCAACAGGCATTCTGGTGTCTTTTTGCCAGTCCTAGAGTTTCATGTCAATGGCATTTACATTGGGTAGCATGCAGTCCATTGTGTCTGGTCTCTCTGGTGCATCACAATGACTGAGATTCCTTTGCGCTGTGGAGTGGAGTGTATCAGCAGCTTATTCTTTCTCGTGTTCCGGTGTGGGATGCTCCAGCTCCTGTGCTCACTCACCTGTGCTCACTCACCTGTTCATGGGCATTTGGGTGGGAAACACCCAGATTTCGAAGAGCCACACAGGAGGCGGTTCTAGGTTCAGGGGACTGAGATGATGGGGCGATCGAGTAAAACAGAAAATGATCTCCTTGAGACTGTTCTAAGACAGGATGTGCCGCCTTGGGAGGCAGTAAGCACCCCAGCCCTGAAGTGGAAAATAACTATAAGATATTATAAAAAAAGGCCGGGCGCGGTGGCTCATACCTGTAATCCCAGCACTTTGGGAGGCTGAGGCAGGTGGATCACCTGAGCTCAGGAGTTCGAGACCAGCCTGGCCAACATGGTGAAACACCGTCTCTACTAAAAATACAAAAATCAGCCGGGCATTGTGGTGCATGCCTGTAATTCCAGTTACTGAGGAGGCTGAGGCAGGAGAATTGCTTGAACCCGGGAGGTGGAGGTTGCAGTGGTTGCAGTGAGCCGAGGTTGCGCCCTTGCACTCCAGCCTAAACGACAAGAGTGAAACTTTGTCTCAAAAAAAAAAAAAAAAAAAAAGATATTATAAAAGAAAATTCCAGGCCGTGTCTTATGCCTGTAATCCCAGCACTTTGGGATTCCAAGGTGGGAGGATCACTTGAGGCCAGGAGTTCAAGACCAGCCTGGGTAACATAGTGAGACCCCACCTCTACCAAAAAAAAAAAAAATTAGTGGGACACGGTGATGCGTGCCTGTAGCCCCAGCTACTTGGGAGGCTGGGGTGGAAGGATGGCTTGAGCCAAGGATTTTGAGGCCGAAATGAGCTGTGATTGAACCCTACCCTCCAGCCTGGGCAACAGAGCAAGACCCTATCTATCTATCTATCTATCGATCGATCGATCGATCGATCGGTCTGTCTGTCTATCTGTCTATCTATCTATCTATCTATCTATCTATCTTCTATCTATTATCTATCTATCTAACTATCTATCTTTCAGCATTTGATGAGGAGCTGACTTTTAAAAATCCTTCCAAGGTAGGGCACAGGAGGGGTTACAGTCGGTCTGCGTACTGGTTTTGAATGTGACTCTGAACCACCTGACATACATTTTCTGCACAAATTGGCATCTTTGCTGGCGCTGGAGAATGAAGCATGATCTTCAAGCAACCCAAACCTCCCACCTACGTATCCGAGCTCCCTGGGCACATCTAGGTCCCTTAATAATCTCACTCTTTGTTTTTTTTTTTACATGTAGCTTTCCTTGTCTAATGCGTAGTTCTCACTCCTTCCGACACACTCCCCCTGCTCTTTCAAGCCAAGTTTAAGGATTTTCTCCCCTGTGGATATCTCTTTTATTACCCCAGCCAGAGTGAGGGCTCTTTTTGTGTTCATCCCACCCTTGGCCCATGTATCTGAGTTAATACCTATGAGTTATAATTATCCTTAGGATTTTCTACCTCTCTCTCTCTCACAAAACTGTAGGCAGTGACTATCTCTTATTCTGCTCCAAATCTTTTTTTTTTTTTTTTTTCCGAGACAGAGTCTCGCTCTGTCGCCCAGGCTGGAGTGCAGTGGCGCAATCTCGGCTCACTGCAAGCTCCGCCTCCCGGGTTTACGCCATTCTCTTGCCTCAGCCTCCCGAGTAGTTGGGACTACAGGCGACTGCCACCTCGCCCGGCTAGTTTTTTTGTATTTTTTAGTAGAGACAGGGTTTCACCGTGTTAGCCAGGATGGTCTCGATCTCCTGACCTCGTGATCCACCCGTCTCGGCCTCCCAAAGTGCTGGGATTACAGGCTTGAGCCACTGTGCCCGGCCTCTGCTCCAAATCTTTGCTTCCTCATACAGTGTAGGAACTTCATCAGTGTTTTTATTTTATTTTTTTAGAGACAGGAGTCTCGCTCTGTTTTTATTTTATTATTTATTTATTTATTTGAGACAGGGTCTCACTCTGTAGTCCAGGCTGCAGGGCAGTGGTGTGAAATTGGCTCACTGTAACCTCCTCCTCCCAGGTTCAAGCAATTCTCCTGCCTTAGCCTCCCGAGTAGTTGGGATTACAGATATATGCCACCATGCGCTGGCTAATTTTTGTATTTTTAGTAGAGATGGGATTTCACCATGTTGTCCAGGCTGATCTCGAACTCCTGACCTCAAATGTTCCACCCTCCTCGGCCTCCCAAAGTGCTGGGATTACAGGTATGAGCCACTGTGCCTGGCCTCAACGATGTTTTTATTTATTTATTTATTTTTTCTTTTTAAAATTATTATTATACTTTAAGTTCTAGGGTACATATGCATAACGTGCAGGTTTGTTACATATGTATACTTGTGCCATGTTGCAAAAAGTGGGCAAAGGATATGAACAGACATTTCTCAAAAGAAGACATTCATACAGCCAACAGACACATGAGAAAATGCTCATCATCACTGGCCATCAGAGAAATGCAAATCAAAACCACAATGAGATACCATCTCACACCAGTTAGAATGGCAATCATTAAAAAGTCAGGAAACAACAGGTGCTGGAGAGGATGTGGAGATATAGGAACACTTTTACACTGTTGGTGGGACTGTAAACTAGTTCAACCATTATGGAAAACAGTATGGCGATTCCTCAAGGATTTGAACTAGATATACCATATGACCCAGCCATCCCATTACTGGGTATATACCCAAAGGATTATAAATCTTGCTGCTATAAAGACACATGCACACGTATGTTTATTGTGGCACTATTCACAATAGCAAAGACTTGGAATCAACCCAAATGTCCATCAGTGACAGACTGGATTAAGAAAATGTGGCACATATACACCATGGAATACTATGCAGCCATAAAAAAAGATGAGTTTGTGTCCTTTGTAGGGACATGGATGCAGCTGGAAACCATCAATCTCAGCAAACTATCACAAGAACAGAAAACCAAACACCGCATGTTCTCACTCATAGGTGGGAACTGAACAATGAGATCACTTGGACTCGGGAAGGGGAATATCATACACTGGGGCCTATCATGGGGAGGGGGAGGGGGAAGGGATTGCATTGGGAGTTATAACTGATGTAAAAGCACACCAACGATGTTTTTAAATGAATAATCCCGTCAAACCCTAACCCTGGCAGGAGTATCTGATGGCAGTGAAGTTCTAAGCCTATTGTTAGGGTTTTACGAAAAAACAGTGGGGTGAGGGCTTGATTGTTATCAGGTACTGCTGCTTGGGAACATCTGCCTCTCTCTCTCTTTAATCTCTATTTGATTTGTCTTCTTGAACCAATAACTCATTGCCACTTTTGAAATAACTTAAGTTCAGGGGTACAAGTGCAGGTTTATTACACAGGTAAACTTGTGTCATAGGAGTTCGTTGTAAGATCATTTTAAATTTGTTTGAGTTCTTTGTAGGTTCTGGATATTAGCCCTTTGTCAGATGAGTAGATTGCAAAAATTTTCTCCCATTCTGTAGGTTGTCTGTTCACTCTGATGGTACTTTCTTTTATGTTCTCACTCATAGGTGGGAATTGAACAATGAGAACACTTGGACACAGGAAGGGGAACATCACACACTGGGGCCTGTTGTGGGGTGGGGGGAGGGGGATAATAGCATTAGGAGATATACCTAATGTAAATGACGAGTTAATGGGTGTAGCACACCAACATGGCCCATGTATACATATGTAACAAACCTGCACGTTGTGCACATGTACCCTGGAACTTAAAGTATAATAAAAAAGAAAAACAAAACAAAACAAAACAAAAAAAAAGAAAAAGAAAAGATCATTTTATCACCCAGGTACTAAGCCTGGTACCCATTAGTCATTTTTTTTTGATCCTCTCCCTCCTCCCACCCGCCACCCTTCACCCTGCAATAGGCCCCAGTGTCTGTTGTTTTCCTTTATGTGTCCAAGTGTTTTCATCCTTTAGCTCCCACTTATTTTTTTCTTTGCCTCTTTTTTTTTTTTTATGGAGACTGGGTCTCACTCTGTTGCCCAGGCTGGAGTGCGGTGGTGTGATCTTGGCTCACTGCAACCTCTGCCTCCCGAGTTCAAGTGCTTCTCCTGTCTCAGCCTCCCAAGTAGCTGGGATTACAGGCACCCGCCACCATGCCCAACCAATTTTTGTATTTTTAGTAAAGACGGGGTTTCACCATGTTGACCAGGCTGGTCTTGAACTCCTGGCCTCAAGTGATCCACCTGCTTCAGCCTCCCAAAGTGCTGGAATTACCGGTGTGAGTTATCACGCCTGGTCCTTTAGCTCCCACCTATAAGTGAGGACATGAGGTATTTGGTTTTCTCTTCCTGTGTTAGTTTGCTAAGGATAATGATCTCCTTTTCACGAGCTCCAATAACCAGAACTCTTTAGTTCT
Source organism: Theropithecus gelada (assembly GCF_003255815.1). Taxonomy (NCBI): domain Eukaryota; kingdom Metazoa; phylum Chordata; class Mammalia; order Primates; family Cercopithecidae; genus Theropithecus; species Theropithecus gelada. The sequence continues at coordinate 7,765,009 of NC_037670.1, read as the reverse complement.
CAAACTTAATCATTATCGGAATTACCTTAGAAGGCTTGTTAAAGCCCTAGTTTAAAGCCCCAGAATCCAGCCAGGAATGGTGGCTCACGCCTGTAATCCCAGCACTTTGGGAGGCTGGGGGGGCAGATCACCTGAGGTCGGGAGTTCGAGACCAGTCTGGCCAACATGGTAAAACCCCGTCTCTACTACAAATCCAAAAATTTGCCGGGTATGGGGGTGCATGCCTGTAATCTCAGCTACTGGGGAGGCTGAGGCAGGAGAATCGCTTGAACCCAGGAGGCAGAGGTTGCAGTGAGCAGAGATTGTGCCAATTGCACTCCAGCCTGGGTGACAGAGCAAGACTCCATCCAAAAAAAAAAGGCCCAGAACCCAGCGTGCCTAGTCAGTAGGTGTGGGATGAGGCTCACAAATGTTCACTTCCCACAAATTCCCAGGAGTTGTTGCTGTGGCTGGGCTGGGGCCTGCTCTGAGAATCGCTGTTTGAGACCTCATGCACCAGAATGCCAGGCAACACTCAGGCTGCCCTTCAGCCTTTCCATCATTTTTTTTTGTTTGTTTTGGTTGTTTGTTTTTAGAATCCACAAAATGTATGCACTGTAGTTTGAGTCCATCAATATATGGCTCAATTTCTGTTTTTAATGACAACTCGAGGAAACAGAAATGTATCTTGTTGTGAAAAATGTTACCGCCATCAAACAAATGCCTAACACCACAGCATTAGAATTGCACTCTGATCTTTCCATGTATTCAAAACAGCATCAAGTGATTTGATTTATTAGTGGCAGCCTGGGGTGGGGGGAGGAGACTCTGATAGTCACAAAACCAACGCATATGCAAAGAGTGGGCTTTACAATGTGCTTAGAATAAGTGGAGGAATTTCTTTTGAGGAATGTACTTTGTCTGACATAGGAAGGTGCATGAAATATGAATGAATATAAGGCTTGCTGTTAAAAATTTCTTTTCATGAGCTACAACATAGATAAATTAGAGATTTAAGTGCAGGAGACCTCAGAATCCAGACAGCTGGAGAGGGAAGAAGATGGGAAGAGGAAAATAAGTTTCTCTTCTTTCTTTTTTAAAGACAGGGTCTTACTCTGTTGCCCAGGCTGGAGTGCAGTGATGCAATCTCAGCTCACTTCAACCTCCGCTTCCTGCTTCCCGCTTCCCGGGCTGAATGACAAATTCCCACTTCAGCCTCCCGTGTAGCTGGGACCACAGGTGTGTGCCACCATGCCCAGTTAATTTTTTGTATTTTTTGGTAGAGACAGGGTTTTGCCATGTTGCCCAGGCTGGTCTTGAACTCCTGAGCTGAAGCTATCTGCCCGCCTTGGCCTCCCAAAGTGCTGAGATTACAGGTGTGAGCCAGGGTGCCTGGCCAGGAAAATGATTTTTCAAACATTCTCGATCACCTGTCTCCCTCTGCTTAGGTGTCTATAGGCTTTCTTGTGTATTATGTGCTTTTCTTCCAGGCAAAGATGGCGGGAACCAGAGGAGAGGCGATATGCATATAGCTGAATTTGCTTAAGAGGGATGAGAATTTTATGCAGGTATTAGGCAATCTCGGATATGGGATCCACCAGCCACTCAGCACTGAATCAAAACTTTCTAACCTGGGTAAAACTCAGGTCTTTACCAAACTAGTTTCCCAGTGTTTCTGGCCACGATCTCTCTTAGACTTATCTTTATAGGTCTATGTGCCAAGACACTGCAAACATACCAAAGAGACCGTGATCACAAATTCCATTAAAGAAGAAGATGGCCAGTTCTCCCAGCAGTTGCAGATTATGTGTACTTGCTTTTTAGGTCCTCAAACAGTTAGGTCCAGTGTCGCTGGGTGAATGACACTTTCTGGAAATCTAAAACACAGAGATACTGATGATCTTAGATCCAGTCGATCAAGGGATTAGGAATCCAGCATAATGGTCTTTGCCTACTGAGCCTGTGCTTGGTCAAAACTCTTTTGCTGGAAAGAAACAGAAACCCATCATGCTAGCTCATGGAAAAGGATTACTATGAAGACACAATAGGCAATGTCATGATCACAGGAATAAAATATAGCTAGAGACAGAACTGCCATGTTCAGTTGCACAGGCTGTGCACTGCACAATTCCAAATGTATTGTTTGCATGGACCATGAGGTACATAGTGATCTCTGGAGTTGTGCAACATGGTAGTATTGAATATAGAGGTTGGGAGAGCCAAGGACTGAGGCCTCTTTCTCCATCTATCAGGTGTGAGGTGAGCACTCTCATTTCTTCTCATCTTTGTGTCTGTCCCATTCCTCTTTCTCATTCATATTCCTCTGTGTACTCTCTCTTGTGTGTGTCCCCCCAGGCTGCTCATCGCATTCTCTCTCTACTTGATAACATTTCCATTCTGGTGCCTGCCATTGACCATCAAATGTCTTTGTCTCTTATTTCAGAATTTCAGGAGGGAATTTGATGGGTCTTTGACATACCAAGGATTTGCAGACCTTGTGTCAGTATCCACCACACTTCTGATTCCACTGGCTGTGTCCATTGGGAGGTAGATGGAACGAAGGTGGGTAGACATTAGGCATCCTGGAATAAAACACATTTAGAGTGTCAGGGTCTTTGGGTGAGGAAAGACTCATTGAGAAGGAGGCCTGGCTGGGGCAAGCATTCCAAAATATGCATCATACAAGCCCCATCCAATGTGCTCCTCAAACCTACTCTTCTTTGCCTTTGGGTCCTGGGTGGCTTTTATCCTCTCTAGGGGACCATGGGATGTTTCTGAAGCTCCCTCTAGTCTTGGCTTCCTGGCCTTTTCTCCTGCTATGTCTGAACTTGCCGACATTACACAACCTTCTCCCCATCAGAGCTTCAACTCTTGGCTAGCCTTTGCAAGGTGGCCTGTTTTCTTATCCCATACAGCCTCCTTTCTTCCCCTCCCTCCCTCCTCTCTCTCTCTCTTTCTCTCTCTCCTTCCTTCCTTCCTTCCTTCCTTCTTTCTTTCTCTTTCTTTCTTTCTTTCTTTCTTTCTTTCTTTCTTTCTTTCTTTCTTTCTTTCTTTCTTTCTTTCTTTTTCTTTCTTTCTCTTTCTTTCCTCTCTTTCTCTCTTTCTTTCTCTCTCTCTTTCTTTCTTTCTTTCCTCTCTTTCTCTCTTTCTTTCTTTCTCTCTCTCTTTCTTTCTTTCCTCTCTTTCTCTCTTTCTCCCTTTCTTTCTTTCTCTCTCATTCATTCCTTCCTTCCTTTCTTTCTTTCTTTCTTTCTTTCTTTCTTTCTTTCTTTCTTTCTTTCTTTCTTTCTTTCTTTCTTTCTTTCTTCTCTCTTTTTTTTTTTCTGATAGGGTCTTGCTCTGTCTCCCAGGCTGCAGGACAGTGGTGTGATCATGGCTTATTGCAGCCTAAAGCCTCCAGGCCCAAGCGATCCTCCCATCTCAGCCTCCAAGTAGCTGGGACCACAAGCATGCACCACAACACCTGGCTAATTTTTAAATTTTTGTAGAGAGAGGGTCTCTTATGTTGCCCGGGCTGGTCTCGAACTCCTGAGCTCGAGAGATGCTTCCGCCTTGGCCTCCCAAAGTACTGGGATTACAGCCGTAAGCCACTACACCCCAGCCTAACTTTTTGAAACCAGTCAGCACCATATCTTCTGGGCCAGTGTTTACGTAGTGCCCGAATGGGGGAAGACACTCCAATCGAGTGGTTCTGCATAATGACATTGGTATCTGCTGGAGATGCTAATGCTTCAGTGTTGGACTTTTTATCTTTCTCCCAAACCTACTCCTCCTGCAGCCATCGTCATTTCACTTAATGGCAATGGAGGCCTTGCAGCTGCTCAGTCTAAAAACCTTGGAGTCCTCCTTGGCTACCTTCTTTCTGTTTGCAGCACCTTACAGCATTATCCATACTTGGTTCCACCATCACAGTATGCGGTATTTCCTGCTTATCCATGGGGGATAACTTCCAAGACCCCCAGCAGATGCTTGAAACTGTGGGTAGTGCTGAATCCTATCGATACCATGCTTGTTCCTAGATGCGTATGATAGAGTTTAATTTATAAATTAGGCACAGTAAGAGATTAGCAACAATAATGAGGAAACAGAACAATTATAATAATATCCTTTTCTTTGGAGACGGTGTCTCACTCTGTCACCAAGGCTGGAGTGCAGTGGTGCCATGACTGCTCACTGTAACCTCCACCTCCTGGGCTCAAGTGATCCTCCCACCTCAGCCTCCTAAATAGCTGGGAACTTCAGGCACATGCTATCATACTTGGCTATTTTTAAATTTTTCGTAGAGATGAGGGTCTCACTATGTTGCCCAGGCTGGTCTCTAACTCCTGGGCTGAAGCGATCCACCCTCATTGGCCTCCTAAAGTGTTGGGATTACAGGTGTGAGCCACTGCCCCCAACTTATAATAATACACTTTAGTAAAAGTAACGTGAATGTGATCTCTCTCGCTCATGAAATCTCTTATTGTACTGTACCTTTCCTTCTTCTTTTTTTTTTTTTTTGAGACAGAGTCTTGCTATGTCACCCAAGCTGGAGTGCAGTGGCACGATCTCAGCTCACTGCAAGCTCCGCCTCCCGAGTTCACGCCATTCTTCTGCCTCAGCCTCCCGAGTAGCTGGGACTACAGGCACCCGCCACCATGCCCGGCTAATTTTTTGTATTTTTAGTAGAGATGGGATTTCACCGTGTTATCCAGGATGGTCTTGATCTCCTGACCTCGTGATCCACCCGCCTCGGCCTCCCAAAGTGCTGGGATTACAGGTGTGAGCCACCGCGCCCGGCCACCTTTCCTTCTTGTGATGATACCAGATGATAAAATGCCTATGTCTTGAGAGGAAGTGAGGTGGATGATTCAGGCATCATGACATAACATTAGGTTGCTACTGACCTTGAACACCCGCGCTGTGGTAACTTGACAGTCCATCTGATAACTGAGACAGCTACTAAGTAACTATTGGGTGGGTAGTGTAGACAGCGTAGATCCACTGGACAAAATGTTGATTCACATCTTGGGTAGGGCAGAGCAGAATGGTGAGGGAATTCATCACACCACTTGGAACAGCATGTAATTTGAAACTTATGAATTGTTGACTTCTGGAATTTTCCATTTACTATTTTCGGATAACAGCTGACTACAGGTAATTGAAATCAGGGACTACTGTGTCCTGAATCCAGCTGTTTCTTACCACCCACACTGCGCCCTGGTCCAATCCACACTCTTCTTTTTGCTTGGATTACTGCAACACCCTCCCAACTGTTCTACCATTTCTGCCACTGTGCCCTTCCTTTCATCCTCAATGTGCTGCAGAATGTGTGCAGAGGTTAACATAGAAGTCAGACCAGGTCCTCAAAACCCTGCAAGGGTCCCCTTTCATCAGAGGAAAAGTCAACATCTGTAATAGCCTGCAAGTTCCTATAGAATCTGGACCCAGAGATCTCTCTGCGTCTTCTTCATCTACTCTTCTCACTTGCTCTCTTGCCGCCATATTGGCCCCTTGATGGTTTCTCAAGCATGGCGAGCACCCTCCCATCTCAGGGACTTAGTGCTGGCTGTTGCCTCTGCCTGGAACTCCCTCTCTCCTCTGGAAACCAAAGGTTATTCCTCACCATCTCCAGGTCTTCCCCCTTCACCACCCCTATCACTCCTTGTTGCTTTTTGTGGCTGTAGCTGTGGCTGTTTTACTTAGCACCTTCTTAATATCCTATGTAGTTTACTTACATATTTTATTTATTTTGTGTCTCCTTTTCCTCCATAAATGCAGGAGCTTTTGTGTATTTAGTATTCTTAGCACTGAGGTTAGTGCCAGGCACCAAAAACTATTGTTGAAGGAACAAATGAATCTAGACAAATGAATAGGTGAATCTAAATTTACTTATGGAGAAAATACTAGATACAAACAAGTATGACCTACATGTAAACATCTGTTGTTGTTGTTTTTTTAACTCAAGATGGGGTCTTGCTATGTTGCCCAGGTTGGTCTTGAACTCCTGGCCTCAAGTTATCCTCCCTTTCTGGCCTTTGGGAGGCCTAAGGTTTCTTAATTCCTTTTTTTTCTTGGGCAGAAAGCTCCAATGCAGACTGAATTCCAATCCGGGTACTGGCCTCACTGCCTTTTTGTCTCTCCAAGCATCATTCCCCTGCCAATGAACCCATGTCTGGGGAGATAGTCCTCTAACTCACCCCGCTCTTATTTTGCAGAATAAATTCACCTGCTGGCCAGGCACAGTGGCTCACATCTGTAATCCCAGCACTTTGGGAGGCCAAGGCGGGCAGATTGCCTGAGCTCAGGAGTCCGAGACTAGCCTGGGCAACGTGGTGAAACCCCATCTCTACTAAAATTACAAAAGTTAGGCACGCTGGCGCATGCCTGTAATCTCAGCTACTCAGGAGGCTGAGACAGGCAGGAGAATCACTTGAACCCAGGAGGTAGAGGTTGCAGTGAGGGGTGATTGTACCACTGCACTCCAGCCTGGGTGACAGAGTGAGGCTCTGTCTAAACAAACAAACAAACAAACAAACAAACAAACAAACAAACAATCTATCTCTCATCTGCTGACCCAAATAGAGGATGCAGAGTTTCATTCTCATATCCTGGGGCTGGAACATCCCTTGGTCCTTTTTTCCTTGAGGCGACTTGCTCTCAGTTCCTAGAATTTCCACATGGGAAGCGGAAACAACCTCCAGACTCCCGCCGCAGGAGACAGCGAGGTCACAGGCGGAGCGGGGGAGTTCTTTGCAAGTGTCTCCAAGGAGACATATAAAGGCCATCCCCTAACTGCAGCGTGAAGGTTGCAGCCGGTGGAATTCCCGTCTTTCGCCAGAGGATGGCACTGTGGGTGTTTCCAAGAAGGAGCTGAACTTTTTTTTTTTTTTTTTTTTTTTTTTGGAAAAAGCCATTTCCAAATGGCAGTAACAGCTGTACTTCAAACCCTGCAGGGAACATTAGAAAATGTTAACCCCGATTGGGTGGGGAAGCAGGGACTGGAGGCGGACCCGGGGATCGTGACCGCGGAGGCCAGCCCTGGAGGAAGGGCAGGAGCCAGAGAAGTGCCAAAAAGGAGCAGGAAAAGGAAACTGCAGGGCAACCGAGCTGTGGCTGGGGACTAGCGTCCTTCTCTGGTGGAGGTTGAGCAAGGACAAGAGCCCTAGTTGGTGGGCGTTCGTTTTCCACAGTCGAATTCAACCTGGGAAAAATAGCAGGGTGCAGTGGGGTGCAGCGTATACGTGTGTCATTTGCCAACTTTCTCCGTCCGTACCCACATTGGACCGGTCATTTAAAATGTGTATTTCATCTCCACTTGAGAGCCGACACCAAGTCTTGTTCATCTTCCAGTTTTCCATCATCCCTGGCAGGTACTAGACCCTCCGTGAACAGTCGTTGGATGAATGATTGATTGAATGGAAAAAATGCATCTTAGATTTGGGATGGGGAAATCGGTTTTTTTTTTTTTTTTTTTTTTTTTTTTTGTTTTTTTTTTTTAAGAGAGAAAAAGTGGGCAATTCATGTGTCTTCCTATATTTCTCTCCAGATTAGATCCCTCATTATCCCGATCACTGAAATACCAGCCCTTGACTATTTGCAAAGGACTTTCTCTCATTCATCCCGGTCTGTCCACCTGTTCGTTCGTTCTTCCTAATTCCGTTACATCCTTATTAATCTCTCGTCTGTAGCAACTCATCTCTTTCACGTGCTTTCTTGAATGAGAATGATTTAGGTACACACTACCTCTTCCAACTAGACGGGCTATGTGAGGGCAACGCTTTACATCAACCGAATGAGTTTACAGCCACGCGGCACTTAATCCTTGCACGGGTTCTTTAAGGAAGATACTATCGGGGCAGATTGTATTTTCCAAAAATGGCCACACTGATCTTACCCCATCCCATGCTCTTCTTAGGATGTGACATTGACATTCTGTATTGAGAGGTGGGGGTCTACATTTCCTTCCTTTGAATATCAATGGGCTTTTTTTTCTTTTTCCTTAAGACAGGCTCTCACTCTGTTGCCCAGGCTGAAGTGCAGTGGCACGATCACAGCTCACTGCAGCCTGGACCTCCCAGGCTCAAGTGATCCTCCTACTTCAGTCTCCTGAGTAGCTGGGACTACAGGCATGTGACACTACTTCTGGCTAATTTTTGTATTATTATTATGTTTTGTAGAGACGGGGTTTCATCATGTTGCTCAGGCTGGTCTAGAACTCCTGAGCTCAAGTGATCCACCTTCCTCTGCCTCCCAAAGTGTTGGGATTACAGGCACGAGCCACTGCACCTGGCCTGGATGGACTTTTTAATGGCCTAGTTAATAGAAAGCTGCAAAAGGAATGCAGTGTGATTTCTTTTCTTTTCTTTTTTTTTTTTCTTTTTTTGGAGATGGAGTCTCACTCTGTTGCCCAGGCTGGAGTGCAGTAGTGCGATCTCGGCTCATTGCAACCTACACTTCCCGGGTTCAAGCGATTCCTGTGCCTCAGCCTCCCGAGTAGCTGGGATTACAGACACATACCACCACGCCTCGCTTTCTTTCTTTTTTTTTTTTTTGTATTTTTTTAGTAGAGACGGATTTTTACCATGTGGGCCAGGCTGGTCTCGAGCTCATGACCTCAGGTGATCCACCCACTTTGGCCTCCCAAAGTGCTGGGATTACAGGCGTGAGCTACTGTGCCCGGCCGCAGTGTGATTTCTGAGGCTGTGTCACCTAAGGTGGCGAAGCTTCCTCGGTCTCTCTCTCAGGACACGTGTCTTTGAAACACTCAGAAGCCTCCGTGCAGAAGGGGTCACAAGGAGAGACCATGTAGAGACAGGGCAATCTGCTGGAGAAGCCCCAGCTGTTTTAGCCTCAGCTGTTGAAATCCTCCAGCTAAGGCCCCAGACACCATGAGGCAGGTATAAGCCATTCCCCTTCTGCTCTGTCTTATTTCCTGACCCACACAATCTGTGAGCCTAAGAAATGGGTGTTTTACGTTGCTCAGTCTGGAGTGATTCATGATATAGTCATAATGGCAGAATGTCCCATTTCTTCTAGGTGAGAAAACTGAGGCTTAGCAAGCAGTTGGGCTGGCCCTCGGATTCCTCTTTCTTGACTTCCAGCCTGGCGTACTTTCCAGAGTCCTGTGCATGTCCTGACGTTGCCTTTAATTGCCAGGCTGGAGCTGAGCAAAAGACATGGTGGATTCCATGCAGGGGTCTCTTGAGGATGGGGACATCTTTGGTTTTGTTCATGTGTCAGCAAAACAGGAATGCAGGCTTTGGGATCTATCTGAGCTTTTATTTCTTTATTTTTTTTTAGAGACAAGGTCTTGCTCTATCACCCAGGCTGGAGGGCAATGGTGTGATCCTAGCTCACTGCAGCCTCCAATTCCTGGGCTCAAGTGATTCTCCTCATAAGCCTTCCGCGTAGCTGGGACTACACGTGCACACCACCACGCCCCGCTAATTTTTGTATATATGTTATTTTTTTGGTAGAGATGATGGCTGGCTGTGTTGCCCACGCTGGTCTTGAACTCCTGGCCTCAATCAATCCTCCCACCTCAGCCTCCCAAAGTGCTAGGATTATAGGCATAAGCCACCACGCCTGGCCAGGAGTGGAGCTTATAGTTTGGGGTTACGGTCCAGGGCAATTTATAATTACTATTTTGAGACTGGCAGCCTCATGAGCATGGGCTAGTAGCAGGACCCTCTGAAAGCTGCCCGCCAATCCCTGCAAACCTACCAGCTACTAGCTCCAGAAGAGTCCTGGTCTAATCACAGCTATTAGGCTGGGGTTAATTGATGCTATTATCTTCACAACGGGCCATATTTGAGGGTGAGGCTAAGAGGCCACGAGAGCAGGTAAAATCAAACAAACCACAACATTGCTTCTATTTTATTAGTGGCCTTGTAAAAATCGTCATTGCTCTCCATTTGTCTGAGCCATTAACACCCCTTTTAGGAGCCTCCCTGAGACCGACTAATCATCTTGTGGTCTGGCAACCTGGAGACGGTCTTGCCAGTAGGATGTTCTCATCAAAGTGGATTTTCCGGATGACCAGCAGTTCCTGGTTGGAGGGCCACAGTCTCTCCTCCACGGGTGTGGATAAGAAGCTGGTAGGTGCCTCTCCTCTGAGATGAACAGTGAAGTCTCATTCTGGGCTTGGGAATAGTTGACAAGGAGACTTTCCATGGCAACACAGGGAGCCTGATTCTCAATGTCAATTTCAGCATCCTTGGGAATCAGAGACCACAGACAGCCTTCACAAACCCCACGGCCATTGAGAGCTTTGTGGGAGTGAGTCCTCTAGTATAGGTTCCTGGATAAGCCCTCTTTCTCAAGTCCATTGTGGACCCCCAGTCATGGGGTAGCGGACAAGAGGATGCTAGCATGCATAAAGCAATAATGTACTTCTGGCAATGGCTGTGGTGTGTCGTAGGTGGCCGTGACCTTGTTTGCATGGTCATAGTGACGTGGTTGTCATTTATGAAGGCCGCGATGCCTGTGACTTACGTTGATTGTAACGTTGAGCTGCCTGGAAATTGTGTTGTTTGGGTGTGCCATCATTGCAATGTCGGGTTTTGTAGAGGCTGTGGTGTTATGTCCTAACGCTGGTGGCCTCTCATAACATCGTGGCAAATATTACGTTGTTATACTCTGTGTTAGCAGTGTTAGGGAAATCACTCCAGTTCTGTCTGAATAGTTGAACCTACTGCTTCTCAGAGTTTTTTAATTTTAAATTTTAGAGACAGGCTCTATTGCTCAGGCTGGAGTACAGTGGCACCATCATAGCTCACTGCAGCCTCCATCTCCTGGGCTCAAGGGATCCTCCTACCTCAGCCTCTCGAGTAGCTGGGACTACAGGTGCATGCCACCACACCCGGCTAATTTAAAAATTGTTTGTAGAGACGAGGTCTTGCTATGTTGCCCGGGCTGATTTCAAATTCCTGGCCTCAAGCAACCCTCCTGCCTCTGCCTCCCAAAATGCTGGGATTACAGGCATAAGCCACCATACTTGGCCATTCTCATACTTGAAGGTGCATTCCAGTGGCCTGGGAATCTTATTAAGTTGTAGCTTCTTATTCAGCAGGTCTAGCATAGCGTGGGAGAGCCTGCATTTTCAACAAGCTCCTAGTGAGGCCAAAGCTGTTGGTCTACAGACCCCACTTGGAGAAGCAAGGCTGTTTAGACCAGTGCTACCCAAAAGAACATTCCGCAATGATGGAAATATTCCATTTTTGCCCTGTCCAATATGGTAGCCGCTAGCCACATGGGGCTATGGAGCACTTGAGATGAGGCTAGTGAGGCTGAGGAGCTGACTTTCAAGTTTTGTTTACTTTTTACTAATTTAAATTTAAATAGCCACACACAGTGGCTGTCTTATTGGACAGTACAGCTCTAGACTTTCTAGTGATTTTCAAACTTTAGCATGTGTCAGAATCACCTAGAAGCCTTCTTAAAACGCAGACTCGGGCCGGGTGTGGTGGCTCATGCCTGTAATCCCAGCACTTTGGGAGGCTGAGATGGGCGGATCACCTGAGGTTGGGAGTTCGAGACCAACCTGACCAACATGGAGAAACCCCATTTCTAGTAAAAATACAAAATTAGCCTGGCCTGGTGGTGCATGTCTGTAATCCCAGTTACTTGGGAGGCAGAGGCAGGAGAATCACTTGAACCCGGAAGGTGGAGGTTGCGGTGAGCTGAGATCGCGCCATTGTACTCCAGCCTAGGCAACGAGAGGGAAACTCCGTTTCAAAACAAAACGAAAACAACAACAACAACAAACAAACAAAAAAACTCCACAGACTCCTGGGCTCCATCCCCAGGAGATCTGAACCAGGGTCTGAGAATTTGCGTCTCTCTTTTTTTTAGTTTAAATTTTTACTTTTTATTTGGAGATGGGATCTTACTCTGTTGCCCAGGCTGGAGTGCAGCTGGAATGATCATGGCTCACTGCAGCCTCAAATTCCCGGGCTCAAGTAATTCTCCCGCCTGGGCCTCCTGAGCAGCTGGAACTACAGACATGCACCACCACACCTGCCTAGCTTTTTTTGTTGTTGTTTTTAACATTTTTATTTTGTAGAGACTGGGTCTCGCTTTGTTGCCCAGGTTGGCCTAAAACTCCTGGCCTCAAGTGATCTTCCTGCCTTGGCCTCCCAAAGTGATAGGATTACAGGTGGCCAGAATTGCATCTCTAATGGGTTCCCAGGTGATGCGGATGCTGTGGGTCTGAGAACCATGCCACCCGCTAATCTCCCCATCCCTGAACACACCTGAATACTGGCTGCAGGAGGACAAAATTATGCTTTGATATGAACTTACCTCTAACAACAGGATGTGACCTGAAATTCACTGAGGAAGCGTCTGTGGAAGGATGAGGAAGGACCATTATTTTGAAACAAAGTAGAGAGAGTGCTAATTAAGGCTGGTCTCTGTAAACTCACAGACACAAAGGCTCCTAGCAGGAAAGGACCTTCGAGACCATCTGGTTTGCATTCCCAGTTTACAGATGGGGAAACTGAGGTCCAGCCAAGAGTAGTCGGCGTGAAAGGTGGTGGTGAAAGGTGCCACCTGCCCCCAGTGTAGAACTTGGATTTCCAGATTCCTCACCAAGGCTGGGCGCTGCTATTCCATGCTGCCTCTGCACTAGACCGGAGCTGAGATATAGACTCTGCTTGGAGAAGCAAGGCTTGTCCAGACCAGCGCTCTCCAAAAGAAACTTCCACACAGGACAGGATGGGACAGGGTGGCATAGGAGGGCCGGAGGTGACATGCAGACTTTGCAAGTGTCACATGCAAAGAGTAAGGACTCACTTCGGGGATGAGGCAGAGTCTCCGATGCCCAATTCTCCACCACGAAAAAGAGAAGCTGGTGGCTGTGGATGCCACCTTGGGTCCAGTCTTCACCACCCAGAGGCTCCAACCCTGTGGTTTTTCTCCTCCTTTCCTATCTCTGTGGGTGATTTGATTGACAGTTAGCAGCTTTGATTAAAAAAGAAAAAAAAAAAACACAACAGAGACCTGGGGAAAGATGGAAATGCTCTTTTGAGGGTCTTATGTAACGTTTCAATAATCTATGCTGTCCCTGTTCCCCATGCTGAACATGCAAGGACAGGTATGCCACAGTGACAGGAAATTGCTGCCATTTATCAAACACCTGCCGTGTGCCAGACATGGGATCAAGTCCTTTATATTCCCAAACTCATTAAAACTTCAGAAAAAGCCTGCGAGGTAGATGTTGTTACCATTTTTGTTTTTTTTTTTTAAAGATGGAGAAATGAAGGCCCAAAGTGATGAAATAGCCAGCTCAGGTCATACAGCTGGTAAATGAAAGGATGAAGACTTGAATACAGTCTGCCTGGTGCCAAATTCTGGGTGTTTTTAAAATTGTGCCAAGAGGGTGTACCCTGGGAGGTCCCATGAGCTTTTCATCTTGCTTTTGTGGGGCTGGAACTTCTGTACATTGCTGCTCTCCAGACATGGCCCCTGTCTGTCCCAGTCCTGCTTAGCACCCAGGAATGAAGGCACGACACCAGAAGGTTGGACCTCAGCCCATTCCTGAGGCAATGAGTCACATGTGGTGTATGTCAGAACGATTTTGGTTATAAGTCATGGAGACCTGAATTGAAAGAAAGAGAGAGAGTGACTGGCTCATGCCCTAGGGAAGCTCAAGGGAGAGGAATATGGTTTTCAGGTACAGTTCGATCTAGGGTTTCATCGACTAATCATTAGGACTTTCTTTTTCATTTCCTGGTTCTTTTTCTCTGGGTGGTTTTCATTCTCAGACAGACTTTCTCCCTATGCATTGGCAAGAATGACCTCCAACAGCTATTGACCTACATTGTCCTTGAAGCTGGGTAATCCTGGTGAAAGAGAGCACTCCCTGCTTGATATGGTTTGGATCTGCGTCCCCACACTAATCTCATGTTGAAATGTAATTGCCAGTGCTGGAGGTGAGGCCTGGTGGGAGGTGACTGGATCACAGGGTTGGGTTTCTCATGAAACTCAACCTGAAAGTTGGCAGGTTGGCACAACCCTCGGTGCTATTCTTGTGATAGTGAGTGAGTGAGTTTTCATGAGATCTGGTTGTTTAAAAGTGTGTAGCACCTTCTCCTCCCAACCTGGCTACTCCAGCCGTGTGACCTGATGGCTCCCTCTTTGACTTCCACCATGACTGTAAGTTTACTGAGACCTCCCGGAAACTGAGCAGATGCCAGAAACATGTTTCCTGCACAGCCTGCAGAACTGTGAACCTCTTTTCTTTATAAACTATCCAATCTCAGATATTTATAGCAATGTGGGAATGGACTAATACACCCCACCACCCCCACGAACAGCTCTAGCCAAAGTCCCAGGGATGGCTTTCATTGGTTCAGCTTGGTTCACGTGACCCTCCACCAACCAATTATAGGAGCGAGGGGATGGAGTAGTCTAATTATACAGATCCAAATCTCATAACTGTCCCTAAATATGCAGATGGGATCTGTCTCATCTGGGTGCTTCTTTTTTTTTTTGAAATGGAGTTTCTCTCTGTCACCCAGGCTGGAGTGCAGTGGTACAGTCTCTGTTCACTGCAATCTCCACCTCCTGGGTTCAAATGATTCTCCTGCCTCAGCTTCCCAAGTAGCTGGGATTACAGGCGACTGCCGCTATGCCCAGCTAATTTTTCTTTTTTCTAGTAGAGATGGCGTTTCACCATGTTGGCCAGGCTGGTCTTGAACTCCTGACCTCAAGTGATCCACCCACCCCAGCCTCTGAAAGTGCTGGGGTTACAGGTGTGAGTCACTGTGCCTGACCTCATGGATGTGTCTTTGAAAGCAAGATATATTCTATTATCAGAAGAAAGCATAATTGAAAAAACCCTGGGCCAGGTGCGGTGGCTAACGCCTGTAAACCCAGGACTTTGGCAGGCCGAGGTGGGTGGATCATGAGGTCAGGAGATCGAGACCATCCTGGCTAACACAGTGAAACCCTGTCTCTACTAAAAATACAAAAAAATTAGCTGAGCGTGGTGGCAGGCGCCTGTAGTCCCAGCTACTTGGGAGGCTGAAGCAGGAGAATGGCAGGAACCTGGGAGGTGGAGCTTGCAGTGAGCCGAGATCATGCCACTGCACTCCAGCCTGGGCGGCAAAGTGAGACTCCATCTCAAAACAAAAAAACAAAACAACAACAACAGAAAAAACCTTCAGCTACCACCATCTGCTAAACTGGTCTACACAGTACATTGCATACACCTTCCCTGCCAATGGAGTAGTCTAAAACTAGGTTGTCCTATGGATGTTGTTAATTTTGGATGATTTTTGAACATTGGCTCCCTATTTAACCCTTGTTATGGACTGCAGGTTTATGTTCCTTTTAAACACATATATTGAAGCCCTAACTCCCAATATCATGGCATTTGCACATAGACCTTTCGGGAGACCTTAGGTTCAGATGAGGTCATGAGGTTGGGGCTCCCATGATGGAATTAGTGTCCTTATAAGAAGAGGAGGAGACCCAGAGCCTTCTCTCTCTGCCATGTGAGGACACAGTGAGAAGGTGGCCATCTATAAAGCCAGGAAGAGAGCCTTCACCTGAACCCAAAAATGACCACTGAAGTTGAACTTCCCAGCCTCCAGAGCTATGAGAAATGAACGTCTGTTGTTTCAGCCACCCAATCCGGAAATTTACAAATTAGGCAGCCTGTGGTATTTTGTTAGGGCAGCCTGGGCTGAGTAAGACAAGCCCCTAACTACACTGTGCATCCTTTGAACGCCAACACCAGCCTCATCCCACAGGGTCTGAGCTTGCTGCACCCCATGGAGCTGGTCACATGGACTGTGGGCTTCTGGTGGAGTGGGGAGAATCTTAATCTCCTAGCTTCCTGGCTTCTTCTCGAGGTGCCCTTCATAGCTGTTACTCTTTCTTATTTTTTTTTAACTTTTATTTTAAGTTTAGGGGTACGAGTGCAGATTTGTTACATAGGTAAACTTGTGTTATGGGTGTTTGTTGTACAGAGTATTTCATCACCCAGGTATTAAGCCTAGTATACATTAGTTGTTTTTCCTGATCCTCTCCCTCCTCCCACCCTCCACCCTCCAGTAGGCCTCAATGTGTATTGTTCCCCTCCATATGTCCATGTGTTCTCATCCTTTAGCTCCCACTTATAAGTGAGAACATGCAGTATTTGGTTTTCTGTTCTTGTGTTAGTTTGCTAAGGATAATGGTCTCCAGCTCCATCCATGTTCCTGCAAAGGACATGATCTCATTCTGTTTTATGGTTGCATAGTATTCCATGATGTATACGTACCACATTTGCTTTATCCAGTCTATTATTGATGGATTGATTCCATGTCTTTGCTATTGTGAATAGTGCTGCAATGAATGTACATGTGCATGTGTCTTTATGGTAGAATAATTTATATTCCTTTGGGTATATACCTAGTAATGAGATTGCTGGGTCAAATAGTATTTCTGTCTTTAGGTCTTTGAGGAATCACCACACTGCTTTCCACAATGGTTGAAGTAATTTACACTCTTGCCAACAGTGTATAAGCTTCCCTTTTGCTCCAAAACCTCACCAGTATCTGTTATTTTTTGACTTTTTATTAATAGCCGTTCTGACTGGTGTGAGATGGTATCTCATTGTGGTTTTGATTTACATTTCTCTAATGATCAGTGATTTTGAAATTTTTTCGTATGAGGCTGCTTGTGGCTGTCGCCCTTACTCTGCCACTCTCCCAACTCCATTATCCCCTGAGTCTGTCAGGCAAGTGAGACCACTTCCAGCCGTACATTATCAGGGAGATGGTCATTTAACAAACCAGTCCCCTCCCTTCCTTCCTCCCTTCTTCCTTCCTTCCTTCCTTCCTTCCTTCCTTCCTTCCTTCCTTCCTTCCTTCCTTCCTTCCTTCCTTCCCTCCTCTCTTCCTCTCTTTCTTTCCTTTTTTCGAGACAGAGTCTCACTGTGTCACCTAGGCTGGAGTGCAGTGGCACAATCTCAGCTCACTGCAACCTCCACCCACCTCACGGGTTCAAGTGCCTCTCAAGTAGCTGGGATTACAGGCACATGCCATCACACCCAGCTAACTTTTGTATTTTTAGTAGAGACAGAGTTTCACCGTATTGGGTTAGGCTGGTCTCGGACTCTTGACCTCAGCTAATCCACCTGCCTCGGCCTCCCAAAGTGCTGGGATTATAGGCGTGAGCCACCACGCCCGGCCCGGTCCTTCACTTTTTAAAGCACCTGGGTAACATCTGGGTCCTTGAGCGTATCCCTGTGTTGTTCAGAAACAGGAAGTGGCTACTGTCCTCTGGAAGATCCAGAACTTGGCAATCTATTCATTTGTTTCTGCATTTACTTGTTTTTCAAAGCAGGGATTATCCTGGGCCCTGCTATCCTGCCAGATGGCATGGCCCCACTGGGGACAAGCCAGGCTTCCTGATGATTTTTGGATCCTAGCTCTCGGGCTGCTCCACGACCGAGACCAACCTCTGTGATGAGGTTCTGGAACCCTGGGCCTGCCCTAATACCTGCTCACACTCTTCTGTTCTTCTTCCTCCCCTCTGATCGGCATGACCTTGGTCCTGTGTGCCCTGATGTAAACTGCCCTGTTTTAAGATGAGGATTAGCAGCCCATGGGGAACGCAAAAGAAGTGAAGACTTGACCAGGAAAGAATCGGCAAGAAAGCACACCAAATCCCCAGTTCGGTAGTCTCAATAGGAAGAAAGAAAGGGATAATGGGAAACGTCAGGTAAGTTAGGACAGGATCCTTGGGAAAAGGCCTTGCTTAGGAATCTTAGCAATACATGCATTATATGCATTTAAGTGTCTTATTGAAAGGAAGAGGCTTTCCGTCAATGCACCTAGGACTCTCATTCTTTGACGCTCTCCAGCTGCGTAGTTGAAAGTGCTTGGGTATCTTAAGTTTAGCCCTCTGACAGCTTTTTTTTTTTTTTTAAGATGGAGTCTCACACTGTTCCCCAGGCCGGAGTGCAATGGCGCAATCTTGGCTCACTGCCACCCCTGCCTCCTGGGTTCAAGTGATTTTCCTACCTTAGCCTCCGGAGTCGCTGGGATTACAGGTGCCTGCCACCACACCCAGCTTGTTTTTGTATTTTTAGTAGAGACAGGGTCTCGCCATGTTGGCCAGGCTGGTCTCGAACTCTTTAGCTCAAGTGATCTGCTTGCCCCGGCCTCCCAAAGTTTTAGGGTTATAGGTGCGAACCACTGCTTCTGGTTCCTCCTGACATATTTTAAGTTCTGCATAAAGCAAACTTGCCCACCCTGTGGCCCACAGGTCCTATGAAGCCCAGGATGGCTTTGAATGTGGCCCAACACAAATTCATAAACTTTCTTAAAACATTATGAGGTTTTTTTTTTTTTCAATTAAAAAATTTTTTTTTAGCTCATTACCTATTGTTAGTGTTAATGTATTTTATGTGTGGCCCAAGAAAATCCTTCTTCTTTCAATGTGACCGAGTGAAGCCAAAAGATTGGACATCCCTGACCTAAAGGTTTCTCCGTCCACAGTGAGCTAACATACTTGGATGTGTAAACAGACACTTATTCTTTTTCGATCACTGAGTTTCAGCCAGTCAGAGGCAGCCACCTGTTCAAACCAGGTTCCAACAGGGCAAACCCCGAGCTGTAACCAGTCAGCTGTTTCTGCCCCTCACTTCCGTTTTCCAGACCTTACTTTCCTTCTTCTGTCCATAAATCTTTTCCTGCCACATGGCTGCTCAGGGGAGCTGCTGGATTTGCAATCGTTCTTTGCCTGATTTTTTTTTTTTTTTTTTTTTTGAGACGGAGTCTTGCTCTGTGCCCCAGGCTGGAGTGCAGTGGCACAATCTCAGCTCACTGCAAGCTCTGCCCCCCGGGTTCACGCCATTTTCCTGCCTCAGCCTCCTGAGTAGCTGGGACTACAGGCGCCCGCCACCGCACCCAGCTAATATTTTGTATTTTTTTTAGTAGAGACGGGATTTCATGTTGTTAGCCAGGATGGTCTCAATCTCCTGACCTCGTGATCTTCCCGCCTCGGCCTCCCAAAGTGCTGGGATTACAGGCTTGAGCCACCGCGCCCGGCCTCTTTGCCTGATTAAACTCTGTTTAGGCGGGTTCGGTGGCTCAGGCCTGTAATCCCAGCACTTTGGGAGGCCGAAGAGGGCAGATCATGAGGTCAGGAGTTCGAGACCAGCCTGATCAGCATGTGAAACCCCGTCTTTTTGAGACCAGCCTGATCAACGTGGTGAAACCCCATCTCTACTAAAAATACAAAAAATTAGCCGGGCGTGGTGGTGCGGGCCTATATTCCCAGCTACTCAGGAGGCTGAGGCAGGAGAATCGCTTGAACCCGGGAGGCAGAGGTTACAGTGAGTTAAGATTGTGCCATTACACTCTAACCTGGGCGACAGAGTGAGACTCCATCCCAAAAAAAACAAAAACCAAAAAACTCTCTTTAATGTAATTTGTCAAATTTTTTTTTTTTTTTTTTTTTTTTAAACAGGTGTCTTTACCCAGACGAGGCAAAGTGTGTCCTCCATGCCAGGCACGAAGCTGCATGTGTATCATCCTGTTGACTTCAGTTCTCATTGTCACATTATCCAAAAGGTTCGAACAACCGTTAAGTGGCAGAGATGGGATTTGAACTCAGGTCTTCCTGATTCCCCAGGCAAATATGTCATTTTCACAAACATCATGACCGAGGAAGACCTTGAAGGACCCAGGACAAGGAAGGCTTGGGGACATGAGCCATTCACTGAGTATGACGGAAGGAGGAAGCATTTAGGCAAAGGCGTGGAGGTCAGGTGAGAGGGGACCCCCATGGTGCTGCCACAGTGGGTAGGTTGAGAAGAGAGGTGAGAGGTAGGCGCTTGGGTCTGGGACTGGGGAGTTTTGATTTGATACAATGGACTGGGTTGCAGGGAGCCCAGAAAGGTTCCTGGAAAGAAAGTGCTGGGTCAGAAATGACATTTGAGAAACATTGTCATTTGCCATTAGGTGCAAGATAGTGCTTCAGCTAAAGGAAAGGGAAGGGAGATGTGCTAAGAGGAAATTCTGGGCCGGGTGCATTTGCCATTGGGTGCAAGACAGTGCTTCAGCTAAAGGAAAGGGAAGGGAGATGTGCTAAGAGGAAATTCTGGGCTGAGTGCGCTGGCTTATGCCTGTAATCCCAGCACTTTGGGAGGCTGAGGCAGTGGATCATTTGAGGTGAGCAGTTCAAGACCAGCCTGGCCAACATGGTGAAACCCCGTCTCTCCTAAAAATACAAAAATTAGCCAGGCATGGTGGTGGGTGCCTGTAATCCCAGCTACTCGGGAGGCTGAGGCAGGAGAATCGCTTGAACCCGGGAGGTGGAGGTTGCAGCGAGCAGAGATCACATCACTGCACTCCAGCCTGGGCGACAGAGCGAGACTCCGTCTCAAAAAAAGAAGAAGAAGAAATTTTGTGTGCTGTGTTGATTCTCAGATGAGTCCTGAGCTTACTGACATGGAAAAGTGGCTTTGTCTTTAGCCTCCTTCTTTTTGGTCTCTGGGA
The DNA here is from genome assembly GCF_003255815.1 of Theropithecus gelada. Taxonomy (NCBI): domain Eukaryota; kingdom Metazoa; phylum Chordata; class Mammalia; order Primates; family Cercopithecidae; genus Theropithecus; species Theropithecus gelada. The sequence goes on along the minus strand of NC_037670.1, from coordinate 7,744,550 downwards.
GGGACCTGGAGACCCCAAAGACAGCACATTCCCTTCTCCCTCTGACGAAGGGGACTGTGGTAGCTGGGCCACACGTTTCTTTGATTTCGCCTGGAAAACGGGGAAAAGTCCTCGCGGGCCTGGCTATGCTTCTGCACAAGTATTTATGAGCCGTGAGACTGAAGATCATAAGGCTCGTATATTTTGCTTTTTACAAAAGCCAATAACTAAAGAAAATGTTTTCTCCATCAGAGAAACTTCAAAGATCCTAGAGAAGAATGCACTAAAAGTTATTGAAAGGCGGCATCACACACATCGTGAATATAGGCACCAGAGAATGTCCTGAAGCCAGGGGGGGCCCTACACGGTTTAAGGATTTCTTTGTTTTTCTTCATCGCTGGCAATCAAATGCAGCACTGAAGCTGTTAGGCATTTGGCTGTGGCCATCTGCAGGGCAGGCTTGCCAGCCAGATTCTTTTTCATCCAGAGGAGAAGGCTTACAGAGGCAGGAACAATTGAAAACATCTCCTCATTTAAAAATATAAAAATTTAAAACCTCCCTGCTGCCGTTGAGGGGCAAGTTGGCCTTGCGATCCTCTGCATTGAGCATAAGGGAGTTATTTAGGGCTATTACACAGAGAGGCAGAGAGTGGTGACATCCTGGGAGCCTGGGCCTGCAGTTACTCTTTGGATTGAGTTGGCTGAGTTAGTTGAGCTTGCCGAGTCTCACTTTTATCACCCATTAATTGGGATAATATTTGCCCAGACTGTTTCACAGGGCCGTTGAGAAGATCAAAGGAGATTACGTTGGAATATGGGTGTGAGTGTGTGTGTGTGGGTGTATATGTGTGTGTTTGTGTGTATTCACATTCTTGCTTTAAAGAGAGAGGATGGGCGGGGCACAGTGGCTCATGCCTTTAATCCCAGCACTTTGGGAGTCTGAGGCAGAAGGATCACTCGAGGCCAGGAGTTTGAGATCTGCCTGGGCAACATAGCAAGACCCCATCTCTTAAAAAAAAATTAGCTAGGCATCGTGGTGCTTGCCGGTAATCCCAAAACTTTGGGAGTTTGAGGCAGAGGATGGCTTGAAGCGAGGAGACTGAGGTTGCAGTGAGCTACGATGGTGTTACTGCACTTGAGCCTGGATGACAGAGGAAGACCCTGTCTCTAAAAAATAAATAAAGAGGGAAGATTTCTGTTTTCCCCATGAATTGTCTTCCTCTCAAGGGAGAGGAGAGGCTCGTCTGCTGGGTCAGAGTCTGGCAGCCATGGGTGGAGGTTTCTCAGCGAGTCCATGAGTGCTCAGTGTGCATTCTCTGCTCCAGCCCCACCAGCCGGATGGATCCTGCCAGCCCTAGTGGACATCATCACACAGCCGGCTGTGAGACCCCTAGGATGTGGGGTCTGCCGGCTGTAGCAAGCCTTCCTGTGATGATCCCAAGGTGGAAGGTGGAAGGCTCCCTGCTCCCCTGTGTCTTGGAGGTGACCGGGCATTTTCCTAGCGTGTGTTCCACAGCTTTAAAAAATTTTTATTTTATTTTAAGTTCCGGGATCCATATGCAGAACGTGCAGGTATGTTTTATAGGTGTACGTGTGCCATGGTGGTTTGCTGTCCCTGTCAACCCATTACCTAGGTTTTAAGCCCTGCATGCATTAGCTATTGGTCCTGATGCTCTCCTTCCGCTTGTCCCCCACCAACAGGCCCTGGTGTGTGATGTTCCCCTCCCTGTGTCCGTGTGTTCTCGTTGTTCAACTCCCACTTATGAGTGAGAACATGTGGTGCTTGGTTTTCTGTTCCTGTGTTAGTTTGCAGAGGATAATGGCTTCCAGCTTCATCCATGTCCCTGCAAAGGACATGATCTTGTTCCTTTTTCTGGCTGCATAGTATTCCGTGGTATATATGTACCACATTTTCTTTATCCAGTCTATCATTGATGGGCATTTGAGTTGGTTCCATGTCTTTGCTATTGTGAATAGTGCCTACAGGCGTTTTTGGCTCCCGATTGGATGTGATCTGTGCATGGGGAGAACCCTTGAGTCTTGGGCCCAGAAAATGCCACAAGGACAGAACTTGTTTCTCACGATTTTTTACTGAATTAAAACTGAGGACCAATTCCTGCCAAAATTTGTGAACATTGAAAAGTGTGTCACTGGGCTCCTGGCTGCCTCTCCCTGCATGCACATTTTCTACTTCCCTCCACTGCACTGAAACTCTGATTTCCAGAAAGACTTCAGTGCTAGTCATCTATACTTTTAAAGAGAATTTGGGTTCATTCATCTTGTGTCCCCAGTGGCTTTGCATTTAAAGCTGGATGTTAATTATGGAAAGAAAGCTTCAATTACCCGTTAGAAAGGTTTTGTTGAGAAAGGGCAACAGGAAGGATTTCCTGACATCTCTGATATTTTGCTCCCTAAATTACCCTCTCTGCTTCCTTAATGGAAAACCAGCCCCATCCACTGTCCCTAAGAACACAAGGCCTGACACTCCTCTTGTGACCCGCTCAACACCCTTTTAAAGACTGCTCTTCAAAAAACAAACAACCCCATTAAAAAGTGGGCAAAGGACATGAACAGACACTTTTCGAAAGAAGATGTACCTGCGGCCAACAAACATATGCAAAAATGCCGAATATCGCTAACCAGTAGATAAATGCAAATCCAAACCACAATGAGATACCATCTCACACCAGTCAGAATGACTGTTATTGAAAAGTCAAGGCCAAGTGCCTTGGCTCGCACCTGTAATTCCAGTACTTTGGGAGGCCAAGGCAAGAGAATGGCTTGAGCCCAGGAGTTCGAGACCAGCCTGGGCAACATGGTAAAACCTTATCTCTGCTAAAACTATAAAAACTAGCCAGGTGTGGTGGCACATGCTTGTGATGCCAGCTACTTGGGAGGCTGAGGTGGGAGGATGGTTTGAAACTGGGAGGTCAAAGCTGCAGTGAGCTGTGACTGTGTCACTGTACTCCAGCCTGGGCAACAAAGTGAGACCCTGTCTCAAACAAAAACAAAAAACAAACATACAAAAAAAACTGGAAAAATAACATGTTGGACCGGGCACGGTGGCTCACGCCTGTAATCCCAGCACGTTGGGAGGCCAAGGCGGGCGGATCACCTGAGGTCAGGAGTTCGAGACCAGCCTACCCAACACAGCGAAACCCCATCTCTACTGAAAAATACAAAAAATTACCAGGGCGAGGCGGCGGGCGCCTGTAAACCCCAGCTACTCGGGAGGCTGAGGCAGGAGAATCGCTTGAACCTGGGAGGCAGAGGTTGCGGCAAGCCGAGATCGCGCCACTGCACTCCAGCCTGGGCAACAAGAGTGAAACTCTATCTCAAAAACAAAAAACAAAAAACATGTTGGTGAGGCTGTAGAGAGAAGGGAACGTGTATACACTGCTGGTGAGAATGTAAATTAGTTCAGCCATGGTATAAAACAGTTTGGTGATTTATTAAATAATTTAAAATAGAACTACTATTCAATTCAGAAATCCCATTACTGGTATATACCCAAAGGCATCTAAGTCATTCTACCATAAAGACATATGTGCGTGGATGTTCATTGCAGCACTATTCACAATAGCAAAGACACAGAATCAGCGTAAATGCCCATTAATGATGGACTGGATAAAGAAATGTGGTCCATATAAATCATAAAATGCTATGCAGCCGTGAAAAATAAGGAGATCATGTCTCTTGCAGGAATATGGATGGAGCTGGAGGCCATTATCCTAAGTGAACTAATGCAAGGACTGAAAACCAAATACCACGTGTTCTGTCTTGTAAGTGGGAGCTAAACATTGAGTACACATAGACATAAAGAAAAGAACAACAGACACTGGGGCCTACTTGAGGGTGAGGGGTGGGAGGAGGGTGAGGATCAAAAGATTACCCATTGAGTACTATGCATATTACCTGGGTGACAAAATAATCTATGTACCAAACTTCCATAACACGCAATTTACCCATATGACAAACCTGCACGTATACTCCCTGAACCTAAAATAAAACTTGAAAAAAGACTGCTCTCAATTTTAAGGATGGGGTAATAGTTGACAATTTCAGTGTCTGTCTAAGAGAGTCTTTAGGTTTCATTTATGTGATCTACTGACTCCAAAACATGAAAATCAGGGTAGTACAAAAGCCCCTAAATGGTTGAAAGTAAAAGTAAAAGGTATAATTAGTTTATCCAGAATTGTTCTTTTAAGGAAAATGGAGCATAGACTTTGTTGAAACACTCAGTTTAACAGAAATATCCTACATTTATTGAGGGCTTCTTCTGTGCCAGGCCCTGGGCTGACAGCTTTGCATTTAAGTGACGTCCACTCTTTGCAGGGGATACTATTGCCATGTTTGTTTTTCAGATAAAGAAACTAAGAGTTAGGAAGATAAGTAACTTGCCTAAGTCCACCCAGTTTGCAAGAAGTCAGAGGTGGCGATTATCCACCAGCCATTGTAGGGTTATGTTCTTGCATTGCTGATGTGCCAACTGAGAAGGTGTTTGTCTGTAAGAGAAAATCCACCGCAATAGCTTAACCAAGCAAGAGTTTGTTTTCCCCACACAACCGGAAACTCATGAGCAAGCAATCTACGGCTGGTTCAGGTCCTTGTCTAATTCTGCTCCATCTTCCTTAGCATGTGTCTTCCATCCTCAGGGTCACAAAGTAGCTGCTGCACCTCACTGCTTTGCCCCTGCATTCCAGGCAGGAAGAAGGAGGAAGGGACAAAGGAATTTCTCCTTGCTGGGCTTTGCCTTTTCAATCTGAAAGGGTTGGTTTCTCTACTAAATTTCTGTTTATATCTCCTTGTCCAAAACTCTATCATTCCTATCTGAAAAAGAGACTAGAGATTGCATATTTTGGTTTACTTAAATAGAAGAAGGGAAGAAACACAAGCCTTGGAACAGTTGGGGAAGGCAATCTACAGTTTTTCATTAGGGTTTTTTTTTTGTTTTTGTTTTTTTGAGTCAGAGTCTCACTCTGACACCCAGGCTGGAGTGCAGTGACGTGATCTCAGCTCACTAAAATCTCTACCTCACAGGTTCAAGTTATTCTCCTGCCTCAGCCTCCTGACTAGCTGGGATTATAGGCACCTGCCACCATGCCTGGTTAATTTTTAGTAGAGTCGGGGTTTCACCATGTTGGCCGGGCTGGTCTCAAACTCCTGACCTCAAATGATCCACCCACCTCAGCCTCCCAAATTGATGAGATTACAGGTGTGAGCCACTGCGATGGCCTTTTCTCAGCTTTTGACTTAAATATTTTTCTCCAAAGGTTACTGGTGGGCACAGCTAGGGCTGTGCCATAATTTTCCCTAGAGGGAGAATCCCTCTACATTAACATATTGTACCAAATAAAGCCCCTGCTTCCTTGGCCCCTCCCACGTGGCAATCTGCCTGCCTCTACTTGTAGGCTCAGCCCTGCAGTTACCCGAATCAGCCCCAGAGCTGCAGAGTGTCTTTGGCATTGGTCTTGTGGGAGCTTAAGGTTGCATGGATCTTCTCAAGTTTAGTGTTTCTTGACCTCTGATCCATGTTAGTCCAGCTACCACTGACTTGTTTGACTGTGGCAGTCAGAAATCCTCTTTGGGGCTTGCTAGTTGCTGTGGTCACCTTGCAAAGGTGAGATGGCTACTCCCTGCCCCCAAAATTTGGCTCAGATATTATCAAGGCTGATGATGCCACACACACACTAAGAGAGTATGAGATGATTTATTACTCATGTGATAAGTATTTTTGGAGGGAACAGGGTGTGCTCTCAAGCTGATCTGGCAATGGCATGAGAGAGCAGGGAGAGAAGACTGTCTTGGGGTGTTATGGTAGTGTCATAGTCAGCTCAGGCAGCCATAATAGAATATCATAGATTGGGTGGCTTAAACAATAAAAATTTACATAGTTCTGGAGCCTCGGGGGTCTTAGCATGGCCAGATTCTGGTGAGGGCTCTCTTCTTGGCTTGTGGGCAGCCACCTTCCTGCTGTGTCCTCATATGATGGAGAGAGAGAGAGGGAGTAAGCAAACTCTCTGGTGTCTTCTTACAAAGACACTAATCTTATCATGGGGACCCCATCCTTATGACCTCATCTAAATGTAGTCATCCCCCAAAGACCCCCATCTCCAAATACCATCCCATTGTAAGTTACGCCTTCGACATATGGAATTTGGAGGGACAGAATTCGGTTCACAGCAGGTGGCCTAGAGGTCAGGGGCCAGAGTGAGAGTTCCCATGCACATGGGAGTGGAGGCTTGTATGACTTAAACTTCCCACCTATGCCATCGCAGGGAGAGCCCAGGCTTTCTCACCATCTTGCTGAGATGTGGACAGAAGGGGAAGGAGATGGAGTGAGACTTGAAAGTTATCATCAGTCAAACATTAAAAGTGGAGTCAGCCTCAGTTACACCAGTCCTCTCCTTTGGCCCTGCATGGACTTCCTTGGACCTCCGTGCACTCCTGTACCATGCTTTAGTTCACCATGGTCCTGGGCCCTGTCTACTGAACCCAGGTTAACTCTCCCAGAGCCAGTCATTCTACAACTAGTTTGACTCTTCTCCTTTTCTTCCAGCTGTGTTGTGAGACCCCAGCATAATGCAGAACCCCATGTGGCCAAAGCTTTGGGGGTGAATACCTATGTAAAGGATGGTGATTATGAGGGGTGTAATCTGCTACCTCTGTGACTTTTAGCCCTGGCCCCTCCATGAGACCTACAGCTATTTGTGCCCAGAGAGAAATGGAAGTACTTCATTACCCTCATCCTCATCAGAGATTTCCTGGACATCTCTTGACAACTCTAATCCATAGCATAGCCTGGACACTCAAGGAGGTAGGCGGGGTCCCCTCCCTGAAGGGACTTATGGTCAGATTGGGAGGCAAGATTTACATATGCAAAGAAATATGGAAAAAAAAGCAGGAAATAGGCACCAAATAACTGGGACAAAGTAATGATTTCAAGAGATCATCGAGGGTTGGCACAATAAGAGAGGCTTCCTGGGAGAGATGGGCACTTGAGCCAAGCCGTGGGAGGGTGAGATATTGATAAGTATGTGTGTGAGAGCAGCTGTTAGATGCCTTCTTTCCCATGTGTAGGCTCCTGTTAGTGATCATGGAGGGGAGTGTGATAGAATGAGTCTGTAATATTCAGAATTCTCAGCCAGGTGCAGTGGCTCGTGCCTATAATTCCAGCACTTTGGAAGGCCGAGGTGGGAGGATCACATGATCTCAGGAGTTTGAGACCAGTGTAGGCAACATAGCGAGATTCCATCTCTGCTAAAAAAAAAAAAAAAAAAAAAAAAAAAAAAAAATTAACCTGGTGTGGTGGTGCACACCTGTGGTCCCAGCTACTCAGGAGGCTGAAGCAGGAGGATCACTTGAGACTCCAGCCTGGGTGACAGAGAGAGACCTGTACCAAAATCATCAATCAATCAATCAATCAATCTCTAGCATCATTCTTCTCATGGGAGAGCTTATTAGAACCGCTAAGAAGGGTAGAGAATAGGACTAAGACTGCTGATTCCTATTTTGTGAGCTCTTCTCCAAGGTCTCCAAACATCTTCCTTAGCGCAAGGAGGAGAATGATTTCTTAGGCCCTTATCCAAAATGCCTAAGAGACAAGTAACTGTTTTATAAACCTAACATAAATGTTAAGTTCTTTCTCCTATTTTCCACATGTACTAGTTTTAGACAGCTCATTTCAGTTCTTTGGGGCTTAGTTTACCCATTTGCCTAATGAGTCAGTGGCTATATGAATATTGGCAACTAATCATTGTATACCATTGCAAATTGACAAGACATTTCTCCTTGTACAAGCTTGTTTTCCTTACTCATCATAACTCTGTGGTGTGTACTCTTTTTTTTTTTTTTTTTTTTTTAGACAAGGTCTTCCTCTGTTGCCCAGGCCAGAGTGCAGTGGCACTATTTCAGCTCACCGCAACCTCCACCTCCTGGGTTCAAGTGATTCTCAAGCCTCAGCCTCCTGAGTCGCTGGGATTATAGGTGCCTGCCACCACGCCTGGATAATTTTTGTATTTTTTAAAGTAGAGATGGGGTTTCACCATGTTGGCCAGGCTGGTCTCGAACTCCTGACCTCAAGTGATCTGCCTGTCTTCATCTCCCAAAGTGGTGGGATTATAGGCGTGAGCTACCACTCCCCAACTGGTATGCGCTACTTTTGTATTTTATGGAAAATTTTTTAAAAAATGAGGTTCAGGAAAATTTGGCACTTTTTCTAAGATTATGTGTGTGTGTGTGTGTGTGTGTGTGTGTGTGTATAAATGTGCATAACTAAGAGTGATAACCTGAACTCAGCTTTTTTAGATAACTCCTAGAGCCTTGTTGCCTCTCAAACTACAACACAAAGACTCATATAATGCAAGCAAAGTGCATCACAAACCAAGAGCAAACCAAAACCCTTCAAGCTAAGAACTGGGGAAACACAGCAGAAAATTCCTTGATAATGTCAGAGTGCTGTGCAAAGGTGGAGGGTTATTACTACTGTTCTTTGTTTTGCAGTAACTCAGCACAGGCAGAGGTCATGGTCAAGTTGACTGTACGGTGGGTGCATGGCTTACAAGGTCCTCAACCTTCCCTTGAATACAACATCTCCATCTTCTAGATACTGGGGTCTTCTATCAGCTAGAGGGGACTTGACTTGGTCTTTGGATGTTGATATGATTTTGGATAATACTCTCTCTCTCTTTCTCTCTCTGTCTCTCTCTCTGTCTCTCTCTCTCTCACACACACACACACACACACACACCTTTCTCTTATTGTTGTTTGTATTGGCCTTCAAGTTCTTGGTTGCATTATATGGTGAGCTGGAACTCTTGATAAAGGAGTTCTGTACAGTGATGACAAGAATTGATTTCCAATTTCCTGCAGAATGACTCTATCATTGCTAGTGACTCAGGCAATTTAGCTCATATTCCAGGCCTGCCTGGGGGTTATAGATCACACTGACAGCTTCCCAGTTATGCAGGAGGTGGATTTTGACAAGATGAGGAAAGGGACATTTTCGAAGAGTCTTGCACTGGAGATGGCCAGAAGGGAATGACTGCCCCCGGGCTTTGGGCCATGTGAGTGTCGTGTTGAGAGTAGACATGTCTTTGCTGTCATGGGGATGCTGGTTCATGGTCAGGCTTCCATTAGCTGCCCAGGCCAGCCCTTCTCTCCACCCCATAAACTGTCCAGTCCTGCTTGATCACAAGAACATTCTATTCCCCAGCCAAAAGACAGAGGGGATGCATTTCCTTTAGTTTCCTCCTACAAAATACCCTTTAGATGGCATGAGTAGAGTGCAAAACAAAATGTGCAATAAGCTTGTATTTAACAAGCTGCCTGGGGCCGGGTACCATTACTCACGGCTGTAATCCCAGCACTTTGGGAGGCTGAGATGGGCAGATCATGAGGTCAGGAGATGGAGACCATCCTGGCTAACGTGGTGAAATGCCGTATCTACTAAAAATACAAAAAAATTAGCCAGGCATGGTGGTGGGTGCCTGTAGTCCCGGCTACATGGGAGGCTGAGGCAGGAGAATGGTGTGAACCCAGAAGGCGGAGCTTGCAGTGAGCCAAGATTGTGCCACTGCACTCCAGTCTGGGCGACAGAGCGAGACTCTGTCTCAAAAAAAAAAAAAAAAGAAAAAGAAAAAGAAAAGCTGTCTGGCCTGGCGGAAGGTGGAAGGTGCATGGGAGAACTAAGCTGGTTTTGTTTTGATTTTTCCCATAGGCTGTTCCAGGTACTGTTTGTGTGAACTTGGGCACATCATGTAGCCTCTCTGAGCTTCATCTGATTCATCTGTTAGTGGAGACGATTATATTACCTATGGGGTTGCTGGGGAGAGGGGGGTTAGATGAAATAATTTGTAAGAGCTCAAAATTAGTTGAATCAGAATCTGTTTTATTGTTGGATTCTTCTCTTCATTTAACAGCAAGCCCTGAGCCTTTATTCTGTTTCTGCCTTGCATCAGGCCTTATGAAACAACAGAAGTGTCTTAGTTCATTTGCACTGCTATGATAAAATATCACAGATTGGGTAATTTACAAAGAATGGAAATTTATTTCTTGTGGTTCTGGAGGCTGGGAAGTCCAAGACCAAGGTGCTGGCAGGTTTAGTGTCTGGTGAGGAATTGGTTTCCATTTCCAAAAGGGCATCTGGTGGCTGCATCCCCAGGAGGGGAGAAATGCTGTGTTCTCACATGGCAGAAGGGCGAGAGAGTGCTCCCTTTAACCTTGAGCCCTTTTATAATAACCCATTCATGAGGGCAGAGCTCTCACGACTGAATCACTTCCCCAGTGATTATTCACTTCCCCAATGATTTTGAGAGATCACTGAGAGCTGACCCAATAAGAAGGGCTTCCTGGGGAAGGTGAGCACTTGAGCATCTCTTAGTACCACTACAATGGAGATTGAGTTTCAACACCTGAATATTGGAGGGAACACATTTAAGCCATAGCGAGAAGTGATAGAGAAACAAGGAATGCACACAAACAATTCGATGAGATGGCTTGTTAAATAATGGAACTGCTGTTCCCTGGCTGGGTGGGCACTTTCCTCTAAGATCCCATAGCTCCTTGTACTTACCCCGTCTCTGCACGGTCTCATCCTGTTGCACTTCTCTGCGCTCTGCTGATTGGGCCCAGACCAAGGACTCTGTGAAAGGAGAGGGGGTCATTTCTCATGGATCTCTGGACCCTTGGCGTCTGGTACATGCTCCAGGACATAGTAGTGCTATCTTTATGTGCTTATTTACCATGAAAGGGTGGTTTGTGGGTTGCACAGAGGGTTGGGTTTGGCCAACCTGATTTTTGAGTTCTTTGCTAACTTGGCTGTTCCTACACTTCTCAGCTTGATGAGATTGTAATTTCCCACCTAGGCAAGGCCTTGGTGTTACACCCACCCTGATGTTATCTAAGCTTCTTTCTGCCGTGTTCTGGCTTTTACTGTCAGCCCGGTTCTGCTTTGGGAGGGAAAGGCAATGTGCCCCAGTGGTCCCCACTGGAGTGGCAGCTGTTTGACACCACGTCTGTGCCTATGTCCTATTTATCACTCATACTTAGGTTCATATCACCTTTACTACCAAGGTAGCCCTTGAGTCTAAAATACTGGTCAGTGCCTTCCTTCCCTGTGCCTGGAAAAGTCTTAATTTCTGTAGTTTCTTTTTTTTAATGTCTGTAAAGGAAAGATAATAATCACGGATATATTAATTTATATCTATATCTACATTTATTTATTTTTAGAGATGGAGTCTTGCTCTGTTGCCCAGGCTGGAGTGCAGTGGCTCAATCATAGCTCACTGTAGCCTCAAACCCCTGGGTTCAAGCGATCCTCCCGCCTCAGCCTCCCTCAAGTAGCTGGGACTACAGGCGCATACCACCACACCTGGTTTGTCAGTATTATTAGATGATTGTTTGAAATAATGTAGGGAAAGTGCAAAGTAATAAGTAGGACACAAAAAGGTGGAAGAGCAATTAGTATTATCCCAGTTGAGTGATAGATAAATGTACGTATACTGCTTTGTAGGAGGTTTAACACAGGGACTGGGTCTTCCCTTTCTCAGTGCACTCAGCAGATGCACTTCTTTGCATTTACTCATTCATTCATTTTCATCTGCTGAACCTGCGTGGATTACACGTTGGGTACTAGATAAAGTAGCTCTCCCCAGGGTACACGTTGGAAGGAAGGACAGTGATCTGCCTCCCAGAGTCATCCAAGCAATGCAGAACACAGCCACGTTAGGACCAGGAGGCCTGCTGTGGGCTGTGATGCTGAACTAAGGCGAATTCATTTAATCTGCGTCACAACTCTACGAGGTGGGTCCATGACCATCTCTGGTTTGCAGATGTGGAAACTGACGCACAGAGGGTAAGAAACTGTCTCAAAGTCCCGCTGAAGCAGCATCGTTGTCTGGGGTAAATACCTGAGATTCGTTTTCTCATGGAGTAGGACGTGGACACACAGAGGGTGAGGTCCAGAGTGTAAATTTGATAGGCAAAATAAAGAGAAGAGAGCTCTACGGTAGAGAGGGATCCCGGAGAAGTGGGTTGCTGCTTCCAGGGTGAAATGCAGGAGGTTTTATAGATGAGCTTGAGGAGGCGATGTCTGATTACATAGGGCATGCGGGATTGGTTGGACCAGTGTGTCATTTGCATAGGGCATGAAAAACTGGTTAGTGCTAGGTGTGCCATCTGCATAGGGTGAGAATTTCTCATATGGTATGGTTTGGGTCTGTGTCCCTGCCCAAATCTCACGTCCAATTGTAATCCTCAACATTGGAGGTGGGGCCTGGTGGGAGGTGATTGAATCATGGGGGTGGATTTCCCGCTTGGTACTATCCCTAATCCTTTTTTATGCAGACAGGTTATCTACCTGGCCGGCACCATGCTGCCCGTTTCTTTACTGTACAGGTGGTGACAAAGAAAAGGGAAGATGGAGCCTCCATGTTGAATATGCCTGGCTCCCAGGTAGCCCTTTTCTATTGGCACAGCTGCCGGCATTCGCCTGTGCAAGCTTCCAGCTTGCTTATCGATGTCTGCAGCTTGATTTTACAGGCTTCTCTTTGTTAGAAAAGAAATGATTTGAGGGCTGTTTTTTTTTGTTAAAAGGGAAATTCCGCCAAGGACCCTTACCATCACTATCTGCCTAAATAATTTCTTTCTATGTTCTGTATCACCATGAGAGGGTAGAGCAGACATTTGAACTCAGGCCCTGTGCTCTTAAACATGACATGATATCTTACCTAAGTGGTGGATGTAGACAGATGGTTTTCCATGTGATAGGGTCAAGACAACCCTCAGAAATGGGCTATCATCACCCTGCTTTTGTTAGGACTTAATGTACACCCATTATCAAAACTCTCTTTTTTTTTTTCTGAGATACAGTCTTGCTCTGTCGCCCAGGCTGGAGTGCAGTGGCATGATCTCAGCTCACTGCAACCTCTGCCTCCTGGGTTCAAGTGATTCTCTTGCCTCAGCCTCCCATGTAGCCGGAATTACAGGCACATGCCACCATGGCTGACTGATTTTTGTAGTTTTAGTAGAGATGGGGTTGCACCATGTTGGTCAGGCTGGTCTCGAACTCCTAACCTCGTGATCCGCCCGACTCGGCCTCCCAAAGTGCTGGGATTACAGATGTGAGCCACTGTGCCTGGCTATCAAAAGTCTTTTTTATTGCTCCATAATAATTATACATATTTATGGGCTGCATGTGACATTTGATATATTGTATAATGTGTAATGATCAAATCAGGGTAATTAGAATATCCTTCACCTCAAACATTTATCATGTCTTTGTTTTGGGAATTTTCAGGTTCTTCTCTTCTAGCTATTTTGAAATATACAGTGAATTATTGTTAATGGTAGTCACTCTACCATGCTATCAAACACTAGTACTTATTCCGTCTGTAACTGTATTTTTGTACCTATTAACCAACCTCTCATCCCTGTCCTTCCACCCTTCTCAGCCTCTGGGAATAATCACTCTACTTTCTGCCTCCATGGGATTTACTTTCTAAGCATATGAGTGAGAACCTGCTATTACTGAAGTCTTTGACAGCACAAGTAATTGCTGAAGACCCAGATATTGAGTACACACATGTAAGTGGAACTATGAATGTGAAAACATACACATACATGCACACACATGTGTACACATGCACCCATATGCAAGCACACAGATATGATAAAAGGACTGATATGATTTGGGTCTGCATCCCTGCCAAAATCTCATGTCCAGTTGTAATCCCCAGTGTTGGAAGTGGGGCCTGGTGGGAGGTAATTGAATCATGCAGGCAGATTTCCTGCTTGGTACTGTGTCGTGATAGAGAGTGAACTCTCGTGAGATCTGGTTGTTTAAAAGTGTGTAGCATCTTTCCCCCGCCTCTTCCTTCTGCTCTGGCCACGTACAATGAGTCTGCTTTTCCTTCTTCACGTTCTGCCATGATTGTAAGTTTCCTGAGGCCTCCCCAGAAGCTGAGCAGATGCCAGCGCTATGCCTGCTGTACAGCCTGCAGAACTGTGAGCCAATTAAGCCCCCTTTCTTTATAAATTACCCAGTCTCAGGTATCTCTTTATAGCAGTGCAAGAACTGACTAATAGACTAATAGACTGACTAAAGGACAAAACCACAAAGCCACAGAAGCAAGGGCTAATGATGCAGCTCTGCAGAAAAGACACACTGATTTCCCCCTAGTCCTTCAGTCCAAAAGAATTATTTTGTAGAAATCCAGGCCGGATGCAGTGGCTCATGCCTGTAATCCCAGCACTTTGAGAGGCTGAGGAGGGTGGATCACCTGAGGTTAGGAGTTTGAGACCAGCCTGGCCAATATGGTGAAACCCCATCTCTATTAAAAATACAAAAATTAGCCAGGCATGGTGGCACATGCTTGTAATCCCAAGTACTTGGGAGGCTGAGGCAGGAGAATCACTGGAACTCAGGAGGTGGAGGTTGCAGTGAGCTGAGATCGCGCCACTGCACTCTAGTCTGGGTGATGGAGACTCTTGTCTCAAAAAAAAAAAAAAAAAAAGGAATCCTTGTTAAACTTCATTCCAAATGATGGAGGCTCAGCTTGACTAAGGCAAGACGAAGCTGATTCACTGAATATGTCTTGAGAGGCATTTCTGAGCTGGGCTTTGTGTTCAGTGGGCCCTTTCACAGACATTATAATATGCAAACATCCACAATGTCATTTCTCCATGAGAACCATTATTTCCATTTTATGGTTGGAGAGACTGAGGGCTCAGGCCAGTCTCCTCAGGTCATGGAACTGTAAAAGGAATATAAAATCTTGGGACCCCAAACTCACTATGCCAAAGGGAAAGATAAGCTTGGGAAACTGAGTCATGCAAACACAGCCTTCCCTTTGTCCACAAACAGAGCTGTAATTTCACATGCTCACTTTATCTTATATAAAATGTAGATCTACTCAGAGCTAGACGAATGCGTAACTGACCCCCTGACCCTGTTGTTTCTTTTCACATGTAATATGTAAATTCAGTGAGTGCTGATCAAAGCCTCACAGGAATGTCACCACCTGTCACCCCCATCTGCCCTCCCCTTTTCTTCTTTCCTCCTTCCCTTCCTGCCTGCTCTTTCCCCTTTAATTATTATTATTATTTTTGAGACAGAATCTTGCTGTGTTGCCCAGGCTGGATTGCAATGGCATGATCTTGACTCACTGCAACCTCTACGTCCCGGGTTCAAGCGATTCTCCTGCCTCAGCCTCCCCAGTAGCTGGGATTACCGATGCCTGCCATCACGCCTGGCTAATTTTTGTATTTTTAGTAGAGATGGGGTTTTACCATGTTGGCCAGGGTGGTCTCAAACTCCTGACCTCAGGGGATCCAACCGTCTCAGCCTCCCAAAGTCCTGAGATTACAGGCATTAGCCAGTGTGCCCAGCCCCCTTTCAATATTAAGGTCCTCAGAATCCTCTCTGAAGAATGCACAGGCCACAGATCCTACTGTAACTTTTGTCTCTTTTTCCTGGGTGCGTCCTCAACCTTGGCAAAATAAACCTCTAAATCGATAGAGATTTGTCTCAGACACTTTTTGGTTTATAGAGCTGGCAAGGGACAGAGACAGGATTCCAACCAACGCCTCCTGAATTCCGGTTCACTATTCCTTCCAGAATAATAGACATCACTTCCCACATACGCTCTGGAGATACTGATTGTGACTAATTGGCTTACTAGTATTAATCTGCTGTGTTTCACGTGACTGCCAAGAGCAGGCAGATCTCTTTGTCTATTTCGTCTTCTGAGCAGAAGATCCCAATTAAGGCCCTGGCCTCAGCCCTCATTCTCTTCCCATCAGGAACTCCAGCTGGGCTCTTCACACACCATTCACAGCCTGCCCCGTGGAGTCAGTTTTCTCTGATTTGCTCCTTTCCACGCCTCCTTCCAGAAGCTGCCAGTCATGTGGGCTTTCATTCATTGCTTCCAGGGATGGAAAGAGACAATATAATCGCTCCCTCTACACCTGTCAGGTAGAGGCTGCATTAGGCAGCTTGTTTGAGCTTGTTTTTAGTTCCGATCAAAGTGATTGAAACAGATGTACCTCGTGGGTCTTATTAAACGGCAGGGAAAATTACTCATCAGGCATCTGACTTGTTCCATGAATTCTTTGTAGGCAGACAATGCTGCCTTTCTCCCCTTAAATAAACAAGTGTTTAGTTTGCTGATCAATAGTTCAGATTGGGCTGGCTGGAGGAGAATTTGTTTAATCACAGGCACAGAATGGCAAACGGCCTATTGCAATGCTCCCCTGCTAAGATTTTAGGAGCAATTTTTCCCTTTGACAGAGAGAAACATGATCTGCTTCTCATTCATTTACTTATTTATTCATTTATTCAATAAGTATTGACTGGGCACCTACCACATCGTGTGCCGAGTCCAGCGTTAGGTGTTGGGAATGTTTTAGTGATGGGTCTGACATGAGCCCTGCTTCCGGGAAGCCCGCAGTCTGGAGGAACATAGAAATAAATTCACAATTACCGTAGAAGTACAACAGATAACGGACTACTCATTCAAGCCCTGTTTATGGATATGGGTCATGGAGACAGCTTCTAAAATGGCTCTCGATGCTGTCTACCTCCTGACATCCATGCCCACGTATGATCCCCTGCCCTTGAGTCAGGGCTGGACCTAGTGACTTGCTTCTAATAAGCAGAATACGGCAAAAATGATGCGATGTCACTTCCAAGATTTGGTAACTGTTGTGGATTGAATTGTGCCTGCCCGCAAAGGATATGTTGACACCCTAACCTCTAGTATCTTAGAATGTGACCTTATTTGCAAATAGGGTCTTTGCAGATGTGGTCTAGTTAAGAGAAGGTCGTTAGGGTGAACCCTAATCCAGTAAGACTGGAGTCCTTACAAAAGGGATATCTGGGGCTCAGCATAGTGGCTCATGCCTGTAATCCCAGCACTTTGGGAGGCTAAGGTGAAAGGATCACTTGTGGCCAGGAGTTCGAGAACAGCCTGGGGAGCACGGCATGATGTGGTCTCTACAAAAAATAAAAATAAAATAGCCAAGCATGATGATGCATGCCTGCAATCCCAGCTACTTGGGAGGCTGAGGAGGGAGGATCACTTGAGCACAGGAGTTTGAGATTGCAATGAGCTATGGTGGCACCACTGCACTCCAGCCCGGTTGACATAGTGAGACCCCATTGCTCAAAAAAAAGGGGGAGATTTGGACACAGAAGTGCATATTGAAACTGAAACAGCCTTCCTACTTTAGCCTCCCGAAGTGCTGAGATCACAGGTGTGAGCCACATGCCTAGTCAGAATCTGCATTTTTTTTTTTTTTTTGAGACAGGTTCTCACTCTGTGCACAGGATGAGTGCAGTGGTGCAATCATAGCTCATTGCAGCCTCAAATTCCTGAGCTCAAGCAATCCTCCTGCTTCAGCTTCCTGAGTATTAATAGCTGGGATGACAGGCATTTGCCACCATTCTCAGTTAATTTTTGTATTTTTTTGTGGAGACTGAGTTTCACCTTGTTGCCCTGGCTGGTCTAGAACTCCTGAGCTCAAGGGATTCTTGTGACTTGGCCTCCTAAAGCACTGAGATTACAGGCATGAGCCACTGTGCCTGGCTGGAATCTACATTTTTAACAAGCATTTCAGCCTATTTAGATGTAGGGGCTCTCAGATAGCACTTTGGCACTTTGAGAAGCTGTGCTGTGCAGGGTGGATATGAGAATGAGAAGCCAGAGGCATGGAGCCTGGAGAGGTGGGACAAGCCTTTTTTTTTTTTTTTTTTTTTTTTGGGACGGAGGCTTGCTCTTTCGTCTAGGCTGGAGTGCAGTGCAGTGGCACGACCTTGGCTCACTGCAACCTCCGCCTCCTGGGTTCAAGTGATTCTCCTGCCTCAGCCTCCTGAATAGCTGGGATTACAGGTGCCTGCCACCGTGCCCAGCTCATTTTTATATTTTTAGTAGAGACGGGTTTCACCATGTTGGCCAGGCTGATCTCGAACTCCTGACCTCAGGTGATCCGCCCCCCTTGGCCTCCCAAAGTGCTGGGATTACAGGGGTGAGCCACCGTGCCTGGCCCACAAGTCTTGACCTGGAGAAGGTTCACCTTTTCATGGGAGATTGAAGGTAAGGAGGGGTGCAGGGTTAGATAAAGTCGCAGGTGCATGTCATGGGAATGAAGGGAAGGTGGGTTGGTGGGGTGGAATGGCGTGAGTTTCCATCGGGAATGGACTGTGTTTTCTTTATAAACTGGGGTGAATGGAATCAACTAAGAGTGACACAGCAGGTAAGGTGGATGGGGCCTGGGGATGGGTGGGGGAGATGGAGGCTCCTCCAAGATTGGAAATCCCCAATGGGTTTGCCATGTTCATTATAAGAGATGCCTTCCTGAGCCTTTCAGACACCAGAAGTGAGAGTTCAGCTCTGGTACTAAGGGGACTATCCCTGGGGAGGGATGTGTGGGGGCAGGAGACTAGAAAGTGAAGATATCCATGGGTGTTCTCTCAGCTGACCTGGCTCCAGCACTCTCTATATGGTTTTGTGGGTAGGGCTGCACCCTGATAGACTTAGGATGAAGAGGACAAATGGTTGGGAACAGCTGCCAAAGGGGAATGTAAGCTGATTAACCCAATTATGCCTGGGACTACAGCTGTGAGCCACCATGCCCAGCCAGAGGGCATCTCTTCTGTAGGTCGAATACGTACCCACCTAACTCAGATATGGGAGAGCAACCAACCACAATCAATCAATCAATCAGTCGTAAGGAGGCACCTGCCTTAGTAGCCATCCTCCAGACACATCATTGCATGTGTGTGGATCACATAGATTCATAATTATAGATAAACAGAAAATGTACAGCAACTTGCAGACTTAAACAGTGACCAAAATGATAAACCTCATTGCCAGTGATTGAGTGGGTAGATCTGCTACCTGGGTCTATCTCTCGTTGTAATGCTTGTGGTCCATGTCCTTAACCAACTAAAGTTAGGAGTTTATATAGTGGGGAAAGAATGTAGCTATGTGTATTAGTCAGGGTTCTCTAGAGGGACAGAAATAATAGGATAGATGCATATATGAATGGAAGTTTATCGAGGAGTATTGACTCACATGATCACAATGTGAGGTCCCACAATAGGCTGTCTGCAAGCTGAGGAGCAAGGAAGCCAGTCTGAGTCCCAAAGCTGAAGAACTTGGAATTCGATGTTCGAGGGCAGGAAGCATCCAGCGTGGGAGAAAGGTACAGACCAGAAGACTAAACCAGTCTAGTCTTACCACGTTCTTCTGACTTTATTCTAGCTGCACTGGCAGCTGATTAGATGGTGCCCACCCAGATTGTGGGTGGATCTGCCTCCCATTCCACTGACTCAAATGTTAATCTCCTTTGGCAACAACCTCACAGACACACGCAGGATCAATACTTTGCATCCTTCGATCCAATCAAGTTGACACTCAATATTCACCATCACACAATGTGTCAGAAAACAGGAATTAGGGAGGGGTAAGGAAGAGGAGTTGGTCAACAGGCGGCAGGTGCATCTACATGTTGGGATGTGGTGATCTGGAAAGTCTCAGTTCGTTGATACCAGCTGGGAGGCCTGATGGTCAGTCTCCTGAGAGAGGAACTCAGATAGGACAAATGTAAGTTTCTTAAGCTTCAGTTCTGTGGGAAAAGTGGGCTGGTTTCATACTGGCAGATGCCCTTGTGGCTCTTCTTTGACCCATATCCAGTTTATACCTGCCTGACCATCACTCTGGTTCTAGGAGTCTGACTTTGTGTTCTGTCTGGCACCCTGGAGAAAACCTGGCCTGGGGTAGCCCCTGGTTCGTCAGAAGGAAGGCACAAATTCAACATACTACCGTAATAGGAAATAAGCTCAAAGATTTCTTACTCACAGATCCTGAGCAGGGAGGGCTCAATGAGTTGGGAGGGGAATTCTCCATTCTTGGGTCACATGAGGAGGGAATGAAGAATCAGGAGGGAGGGAGAGAGAGAGAGAGAGAGAGAGAGAGGGAAAGAGAGAGAGATAGATAGATAGATATATAGAGAGACAACCAGCAGTATATATAAGGGAATATGGTGTGGGTCTGTATTAATCCACTTTCACACTGCTGATAAAGACATACCCAAGACTGGGCAATTTACAAAAGAAAGAAGTTTAATTGGACTTACGGTTCCACATGGCTGGGGAAGCCTCACAGTCATGGTGGAAGGCAAGGAGGAGAAAGTCACATCTATGTGGAAGGCAGCAGGCATAGAGAGAGCTTGTGCAGGGAAACTCTCATTTTTAAAACCATCAGATCACATGAGAACCATTCACTATCACAAGAACAGCATGCAAAAGACCCACATCCATGATTCAGTCATCTCCCACAGCACCCCTCCCACAATACAAGGGAATTATGGGAGCTACAAGATGAGATTTGGGTGGGAACACAGAGCCAAAACATATCAGGGTCTCTCTTTAAGCTCTCAAATGCCTGATGATCTGTTTAAAGGAAGTGGTGAGAGAATGGGGAGCTACATGTGTTAGGTGGGAAAGATGGCTGTACACTGTTCTTATCTCTGGCTACTGCCTTCGGCCATTTGAGTGTGATTTTCTACCTCTAAGGCCTAGGCAGAAATGTTTGTGGGGTCATTCCCATTACAGGTAGATACCTGGATTGACCACATGGAGGCACTGGAAGGAGGTATAGAACTAGAAACCATGTCAAGGGAGACCTGCTCCAGGTTTGAAAAAGTTAAACATATTCAGATATGTTTAAGTGATACGGATGCAACACAAAATGATAGGAATTTACTACAGGAGGTGATTAAATCATGAGGGTGAAGGGGGAGTTGTGCCCTTATAAGAGGGACCCCAGAGAGCTCTCTAGCTCTCTTTCTGTTGCGTGAGGACATAAGGAGAAGGCAGTCATTTGCAAACCAGGAACTGGGCCCTCACCAGACATTAACTTGCTGACACTGTGATCTTGGACTTCCCAGCCTCCAGAACTGTGAGAAATAAATATTTGTTGTTTAAGCCGCCCAGTCTATGGTAATTTGTTATAGCTGCACAAATGGACTAAGATACTACCCAATGTCCAATCTCTTCTTCTTCAGTTACAGAGCTATATTTACTATTTTATTTTATTTTTGAGATGGAGTCTCACTCTGCCACCCAGGCTAGAGTACGGTGGCATGATCTCGGCTCACTGTAACCTCTGCCAGCCAGGTTCAAATGATTCTCCTGCCTCAGCCTCCTGAGTAGCTGGGATTACAGGCATGGGCCACCACACCCAGGTAATTTTTGTATTTTTGGTAGAGACGGTGTTTCACCATGTTGGCCAGGGTGGTCTCGAACTCCTGACCTCAGATGATCTACCTGCCTTGGCCCCCCAAATTGCTGGGATTACAGGCGTGAGCCACTGTGCCCAGCCAGAGCCCTATATTTTTGAAGGTAGGTCTTGTTTGGCTAAAAATTCTTATTTCTCAGTCTCCCTGGTGATGGGATTTCCAGTGAGATTGAATCAGAAATTATCAGGTGGGAATTTGGAAAAGTTCTTTAAAGGGGGTCTTTTGCTTCCCCACCACCTCATCCTTCTTTCTTCCTGCCTGAAGCATGGGCATGATGCCTGGAGCTCCTGCATCTATTTCTGACTATGGGATAATCTCCAGGATAAAAGCCATTCACTAAAGATGCTGGGACAGAAACACTGGAGAAGGCTAGGCGTGGATGGTTTTATGGAATCATCACAACTGCCATAGACTGCCTTCCTTTGGAATTTTTTCATAGGAGAAAAAGAAAAATCTTGATTTTGTTTACGAGCCAGTGTTTCTTCAGGTCTCTGTTGCTAGCATATTAGTCAGAAACAATTAAATAAACGCAAACACTTTACACAACGCCCAGCCCCTTTGTAAGCATTTACTAAATGCTACCTGTCATGATTGTGGTCATGGTGGTAGTGATGGTTATAACAAGCTTGGCATAAACTGCTCTGAGCTCGTTAAAGCCTTGGTCTTGCTTTTGCCAGCTTAGAGCCTTTGGTTCAATTTCAGGTATACAAACTCAAAGACTACTACCAAGGTTTCCTTAGTTCTCCCATCACGGTGCATTCCACACTCACCTTTAACCTAATCCTAATGTAGTCTTTTATTCTGGAAATATCATCGGCTCCATTTTGCAGGTAAGAAACCGAAGCTCAGGGAAGCAAATTTACTACTCAGACAACATCATGCAACAGTAAATGATGCATTGAACCCAGGACCAGCCTGTTTTCTTGAAGCTAGAATGACAGTGTGGAGTGTTGTAAAGAAAAGAACACTGAGTTTGCAGATCGACAGATCTGTGTGTTAATCTTAGCACGGGTGCTTCCCAATTGTGTGACCTTGGGCAGTGAGTTAATTTTTTTTTTTTTTTTTTTGTGACAGAGTTTCACTCTTGTGTGAGTTCATTTTTTTTAAGCCTCAGTTTCTCGTCTGTAAAATGGGGGCAATAAATACAGCACAGATTACTACCTAATATGAGTGAAGTGCCCAGACCACAAGCACAACACAGGAGAGGCACCAGGCTAAAGGTAGTCTGTGCTACTTTGTCCCCACTTCAGGATTTGCAGAAACCACCGAAGATCACCCCGTCAGAAGAGTGTGAACCAGAGCAACTCCATCTTAAATAGAGGCTGTGTAAAATGGGGCTGATACCTACTTGGCTGCATTCCCAGATGGTTAAAGCATTTTAAGTCACAGGGTGAGACAGGAGGTCAGCACAAGATACAGGTCATGAAGACCTTGCTAATAAAACAGGTTGCAGTAAAGAAGCTGGCCAAAACCCACCAAAACCAAGATGGCGATGAGAGTAACCTCTGGTCGTCCTCACTACTACACTCCCACCGGCACCAAGACAGTGTACAAATGCCATGGCGACATCAGGAAGTTACTTTATATGGTCTAAAAAGGGGAGGCATGAATAATCCACTCCTTAATTGGCATATCATCAAGAAATAACCGTAAAAATGGGCAACCAGCAGCCCTCAGGGATGCTCTGTCTATGGAGTAGCTATTCTTTTATTGCTTTACTTTCTTAATAAACTTGCTTTCACTTTACTCTGTGGACTTGCCAAGAATTCTTTCTTGTGTGAGATCTAAGAACCCTCTCTTGGGGTCTCGTTCGGGACCCCTTCCCTGTAACAAGCCCACTTGGATATATTAACCATCGGTGGGGGGTGACCTTCACATGGTCACAGTCTGTCAATCCAAACTGATCAGTAAAGCCAAAGATGGTTCTAAGGCCCCTTTATCTAGTGTGGCCAGAAAGCCTTCGAAGCAGCTGCCTGAATTGTGTAAGGTTGATGGTTAATCTGTTTCCCTTGGGAAGTCTGCCTTAGCGCTCTGCTAAGGTATCATTTGCAGGAATAATTGGTTTGACAATAGATACACTAAGAGAAGCATCTCTGAATCCTGTGCCTACAGCCTGGGTTCCTATCACTCAGGCTCCTGGGAGCTCCCTCTCATCCCCTAAGCCAAACAGATGACACCAAGGAGAGAGAGAGAGAAATCTTTGAAGTGGAAGAAGGCACTTGGACTAATGGCATAATTACTCCAGAGAATCATTTGCAAAGTAATTATGGACTATTGTTAGGATGCTCTAGCATTTTTTTTAAAGTAATAAGGCTTTGGTTTGAGTGAGTGATTATGGGGAAGAAAAGGCAATAATATGTGTGTACATTTCAGAAGGAGAGAAACACTTCTCATGGCCCTTTTCACAAACCAACATGTCCCCTTTCCCACCTCCCTAGTGCAACACCAGAAACTAAGCCAGAACCCCGTCAACGGGCCCCAGCAGGCATCGCTGCATCCTCTGCCCTGCTTTGAACATTTCTGGTATTCAAATGCAATTTTGAGAACCAATATCCTGAGAAATGCATTTCCCATGAGGACAGGAAGATTTGAGGCCATGTTGTCAACATAATGAAGCCAGGAGTCTTTAACATGGGAAGGTTCTGGAGCCACTCTCATGGACACTTCAGACCAGAGCTGGGCTTTCCTAACTTCTGGCCCGCCTCCTAGGATGTCTGTGGGTTCCCATCTCTAATCGTGGGCCCCACGGCTCCCTTGCACACAGTCTACTGCCTCTGCTTAGATGGACCGTGGATAGCTAATTGAGATACATATCACAATTTTAACTTTTAAAATATCATATTAGTTTTATATTAGGATAAATGGGGTACCTAGAAAGACTGCAACAGAGCGTTATTCTCTGCCTACACTTAGCACACTGGTTATGTCCAGCTGACATCCTAGAGACGACTCCAGGGATGCATGGGAAATAGGGGCCGAGATTGAGGTTGCTCTTTCTAGACGGAAATTCAGTCTAAAGATGGAGTTGATGGAGGAGCAGGGAGCTGGAAGGACTGAGATTCTAGTAGATCCATCCAGGCCCTCCCTGAGTTGGGCCCCTTGATCCCAGAGGAAGCAGGGAACCATTCAGGCAGCCTAGCACAGAGCCGGTAACAATTGTCACTAATTATAGCTCCTGTTTCCTGAGTTTCTAGAAAGGACAAACTCGTTCTTCTTTGATCTCAGTGACAAAGGAACAGCAAGCCAGAGAGGGGAGGGATTTGCCCAAGGCTTCCCTGCCTTTCAAAAAAGAACTTTCACTTGAGGAGAGACAGCAAAGCCAGGGTTGCCTAGAAGTCAGATGTCCCTTGCCTCATGGTGTTGCCGAGCTGAGGGACCTGGGTGGCGTGGGGCAGCCTGCAGATTCCTAGGAGGGGCTTTGTGGACATCATCCTTTGGTTCTTTCTGGGGCTGGTTTTTGCAGTCAGGTGGCCCACTAGCCACAGAACTGGACTCTTATGATAGGACGAACTGGGACCCACTTACCTGGTGCAGTAAAACCAGACACCCACACTGAGGTTTTTGCAGTAATAGTGTAAACAAGAAATACAATTATAAGTCCCCCAACCAACTGAACGAACCCCCTCCTGGCTGAGGAGATCCTAAGAAAACCTGAAAAACTAGTTCAGCCCATGAGGTGAAGGGGAGGTCAGATATGTTCTGTTACACCTCCTCCCTTTGGGGTTTAGGCACAACTGACCAGCACTAACATTAAAATAGAGATAATGAAACCACAAAACAGACTCTTTGTGGCAATAAGATACCAGATTCCAACCTGACCCTGGTATAGCTTCACATGACAAGTAACAGGCCCTAGAGGAAATAAAATATATTTCTTTAACATATTTTGAAATGGCTCTGCAAAGCAATCTCTAGTGGTGGAAGTTTGCATTCTGTAAAGAGTCTGCTTCGCTTTCTAGGTCTTTTTTCTGATCAAGGAGAGATTTAATTAAGAGTCTGACACCTTTTAAAGTCTGAAAAGAGACATTTACCATCTATTTTCTCTGAAGCCTGTTACCGAGAGGCGTCATCTACGTAACAAGAACCTTGGCTTCCATAACCCCTGTTATTTTAACTCAAGCCTTTCTTTATGCTGACTTCAATGCTTAGGCAAAACTGAACTCTTTCAACCAATTGCCAATTAGGAAATCTTTATTTATTTTATTTTTTAATTTTTTTTAATTAAAAAAAAAATTTTTTTTTTGAGACAGAGTCTCGCTCTGTCGCCCAGGCTGGAGTGCAGTGGCGCGATCTCCACTCACTGCAAGCTCCGCCTCCCGGGTTCATGCCATTCTCCTCTCCTGCCTTAGCCTCCCGTGTAGCTGGGACTACAGGCGCCCGCCACCGCGCCCAGCTAATTTTTGTATTTTTAGTAGAGATGGGGTTTCACCGTGTTAGCCAGGATGGTCTCGATCTCCTGACCTCGTGATCTGCCCGTCTCGGCCTCCCAAAGTGCTGGGATTACAGGCGTGAGCTACCGCGCCCAGCCGCCAATTAGGAAATCTTTAAATTCACTTATGACCTGGAAGCCCTGCTCCACACCCTCAGGATATCCCACTTTTCTAGCCCACACCAATATATACTTTCCACATATTGATTTATGTCTTTGCCTGTAGCTTCTCTCTCCCTAAAATGCATAAAATCAAGCTGTAACCCCACCATCTTGAGCTCCTGTTCTCAGTACCTCTCGAGACTGTGTTGTAGGCCATAATCACTCATATTTGGCTCAGAGTAAACTTACTCTTTAAATATTTTACAGAGTTTGGCTTTTTTTTCATCAACAATTGAAAGGAAAGCATGTATTGCAAGACACCAAGCAAGGAGAATTGGGTAGCTCATGCTTAAGACCTGACCTCCCCAGTGGCTTGCAGGCAAGAGTTTTTAAAGGCAGGGGTAAATTTTAGGAAAGTGGAAGCTATAGGCAAAATCATAAATTAATACATGGTGGTTACACATTGGTTTAAGCTTAAAAGTGTGGGATATCTTGAAGCAGGGCTTACAGGTTGTAGATAGACTCAAAGATTTTCTGGTTTGCAATTGGTTAAGATAAAGATGCTTTGTTTAAAAATTTAAAGTCAACAGAAAAAAGAAACTTAGCTGTCAAGGGGGATTAACTTTTCTCAAGCCCCTCAGGAAGAAACTTATAATAAAGAGTGATAGTTAAAGTTTAGTCTTCACTTTCCCCTTGTCTAGGGTCTAATGTCAGCTGATCTGTTCCACAGGGTTCTCTAGTGGGGGAGTCCAAGCCACTGAAAATCAACTCAGGGACATATATTCGGACGTTATTGTCAGAGGTGTGTAAACCAGAGCAACTGCATCTTGAATGGGGCTGGGTAAAATGAAGCTGAGACCTACTGGGTTGCATTCCCAGACGGTTAAGGCATTCTAAGTCACAGGATGAGATAGAAGGTCAGCACAAGATACAGGTCATAAAGACCTTGCTGAAAAAACAGGTTGCAGTAAAGAAGCCAGTTAAAACCCACCAAAACCAAGATGGCCATGAGTGTGACCTCTGGTCATCCTCACAGCTACACTCCCAACAGCACCACGATAGTTTACAAATGCCGTGGAAATGTCTGGAAGTTACCTTGTGTGGTCTAAAAAAGGGAGGCACAAATAATCCATGCTTTGTTTAGTATATAATCAAGAAATAACTGTAAAAATGGGCAACCAGCAGCCCTCAGGGTTGCTGTGTCTATAGAGTAGCCATTCTTTTATTCCTTTACTTTCCTGATAAACTTGCTTTCACTTTACTCTATGGACACGCCCTGAATTCTTTCTTGTGTGAGATCCAAGAACCCTCTCTTGGGGTCTGGATCAAGATCCCTTTCCTGTAACATTATCTTTACTTTTGTAAATTAAAAATAAAATTCTAAGCACCACCAACCATCTGAATGAACCCCTCCTTTCAGCCAAGGGCATTCCAAAGTTAACCTGAAAAACTAGTTCAGGCTATTATGGGAATGGGGAGCTTAACATGACTCATTATATCCTCCTCTTGTTTAGAATTTACACACAGCTGTCCAGCATTCACATCAACACAAAGGCCTTAAGACAGATAGAACAGACTCTTTAAGTTGGATGAGGAACATTTACAATCTGTTCTCTCTGAAGCCTGCTACCTGGAGGCTTCATCTATGTGATAAAACCTTGGTCTCCACAACTCCTTGCTGTAACTCAGACATTCCTTTCTATTGATTCCAGGTCTTTGGATATGAACTCAACTCATTGTCAATCAGAGAATCTTTGAATCTGCCTACGGCCTGGAAGCTCCTGCTTACAGTTGTCCTGCTTTTCTGGACCAAACCAATGTACATGTTACATGTATTGACTGGGGTCTTTGTCTCCCTAAATGTGTTAAACCAAGCTGTAACCCAACCACCTTGGGTTGGTTGTAACCCAATCCCTTGGGCACATGTCATCAGGACCTCCTGAGGCTGTGTCATGGGCATACCCTTAACCTTGGCAAAATAAACTTCCAAATTGATTGAGACTCGTCTCAGATAGTTTTTGGTTTACGGTTTCCATAGGGAATGCAAACGTCTGTAGAACTTCAACTTCCTTGGCTATATTGGTTTAGGCTACTATTACCTTCTTGTTTAACAAGTTACTTATTTACTTCTGGGGCTTACAAGGTGCTTGGAATTTCCCTTGAGAGAACTTCAGGATTTTCCTTTATCTCCATGCTTGAGGTCTGCAGGCTCCTAAAAGAAAAGGGGATCCCTGCTGTTTCACTCTCATCAGAGCAAGATGGTCACTTTCTGTGAAAACAGAAGAAGGGCGTGAACCAGGGTGGTAGTTGATCAGAATCTCACCCTGGGTCACAGATGATCCTGTTAAAAGAGGCAGCTATGCCAGTGTCTGGATTCTGGATAGCTGAGATGAAGGCATCATTGCAGGTGAATTAAGCTTGTTGTTTCTGGCCTTTGGCTGCCTGGGATTTTACTCTACGTAGCTGTGACATCTTGAGCAAGTTAACCTCTTCAACATGTGGGGTCCTAATTAGGGAGGGGGAGTTGGGTTGGCAGGACCACAGGAAAGCAAAAAGAGAAAGCAGGTGAGCTGTAAGTCTGCCTTTCTTCATGATCCAGAACACATAGGCCGGCTGTGCAAATAACACATAATCCTCCTTCACCCAGCTATCACCAGACCCTTGGCTGATTGAAAAAGGCAAGTTAATTCACTGCAACCTTGGCATTATCAGACTGTACAAAGCCCTCTTCACCACACAGCACAAGCACCATTCCATAAAATCCTCAGCAAGCCTTTGTCATCTCTTTGCAGTCGGCCCCCATCTTGCTGACCTGTCCGTTGCTTCCTTGCAATGTATACTTTCTCTAAGATATCTGCTTTTGTTTACCTGTGACTGTCTTGGTAGATTCTCTTACTGCCCACATGACACTGGCCTCAGATAGTCACTACCTGCAGCACAAGAGTTTATTTCTCATCTGTAAAATGGGTCCAGTAACTTGATTTGGGGGGATTAATGAGATAATCCAGGTAATATACTTGCCACAGTACCTGTATATTAAGCTCAGAAACATTAGCTGCTATTCTGAAGATAATTATTGTTATTGAGAGCTGGGGCCCTGGAATGAGACCCACTTGAGTTCTGCTCTTGGCTGTTATATTTATTAGTTGTGTGGTCTTGGACTAGTCATTACCTCCCCAAATATAAAATGGGGATAATAGGTGTAGCTACTTCATAGAGTCAAGAAAATTAAGTGTGGCCAGGCGTGATGGCTCATGCCTGTAATCCCAGCACTTTGGGAGGCTGAGGCAGGCGGATCATGAGGTCAGGAGATTGAGACCATCCTGGCTAACACGGTGAAACCCCATCTCTACTAAAAATACAAAAAAATTAGCTGGGCGTGATGGCGGGTACCCGTAGTCCCAGCTACTCGGGAGGCTGAGGCAGGAGAATGGCGTGAACCTGGGAGGTGGAGCTTGCAGTGAGCCGAGATCACGCCACTGCACTCCAGCTTGGGGGACAGAGATTCCATCTCAAAAAAAAAAAAAGATTAAGTGTGTTAATCCACTTAATGTGCTCGGCACATAGTATATTATTATTTATCTCTGTGTTCAGCTGTGAGTTTATCCATAGGTAGAGGAGGTGCCTGCTTTTGGATACTAAACCAGGAAGAGGGGTCCAGACCTGTTTAAGGCTTGTTAGAGAGTAGTTGTAAGTTAACAGGTAGAAGGGCTTGTATCCCAGATCTGCTGGCTCCAAAACTGCACCTTCCCACTACCCAGTGCTACCTCCTTGGGTTGGGTGCTAGGAGACTCTTCAGAAGACAGCAACAGCCTGTTTCACTGCACAGCTGTGGTGGGTGTGGCTCCAACCTCAGCTCCTTCAGGACGGGAGGGAGATGTTTGGTTCATCTTTGCATCTCTCATTCAGCTCAGACCGTGGAATGTAGTAATACCTCGGTGAATTGCTCTGAGTTGATTATAAGCCAAGAG
Organism: Theropithecus gelada; assembly: GCF_003255815.1. NCBI lineage: Eukaryota > Metazoa > Chordata > Mammalia > Primates > Cercopithecidae > Theropithecus > Theropithecus gelada. The sequence goes on along the minus strand of NC_037670.1, from coordinate 7,714,769 downwards.
ACAAAGGTGAACATCCGAAATGGCATATTGTTACCAGAAAGGGGTATCAATGCAGATGCCAAGAGAAGGTTCTGGAATTTTTTTTTTTGGGGTTCTTGAATCTTGCATAAGAAAGAATTTGGGACAAGTCCATAGAGTACACTGAAAGCAAGTTTATTAGGAAAGTAAAGGAATAAAAAAACAGCTACTCCATAGACAGAGCAACCCCAATCACTGCTGGTTGCCCACTTTTACGGTTATTTCTTGATTATATGCTAAATAGGGGGTGGATTACTCATGAGTTTTTTGGGAAAGTGGTGGGTAATTCCTGGAACGAAGGGTTTCTCCCCTTTTTAGACTATATTGGTAACTTTTGGACGTTGCCATGGCATTTGTAAACTGTCATGGCACTGGTGGGCATGTTTTTTGGCATGCTAATATATTATAATTAGCATGCTAATATATTATAATTAGCATATGGTGAGCAATGAGGATGAACAAAGGTTACTTTGGTTGCCATCTTGGTTTTGGTGGGTTTTGGCTGGCTTCTTTACCACAGACTGTTTTGTCAGCACGGTCATTATAACCTGTATCTCATCCTGTGACTTAGAAGGCCTAACCTCCTGGGAATGCAGTCCAGCGGGTCTCAGCCTTATTTTACTCAGCCCCTATTTGAGATTCAAACACCTCTGACAATATGATCAAGTTCCACATTGTATGGGACAGATAATTTGAATAGAAATAGTCCAGAGGACAGGGCTGGAATCGTTAGCAGAGCTCTCTGGAGGAGGTGAACTGAGCTGTTCCTTGAAGGATGGACCTGGTTTAAAAAGGTCATGTGCAAATGGGGACAATTCCTGGGTTGGGAGGCAGCGTGGTCAGTGTGACTGCAATGTGCTGGAGGGAGCAGAGGGGGGCCAGTTTTGTTGGAGCAGGATGTGTGCGTTAGAGCTGAGGGTAAGGGAGGAGACCACCCGTCATATTGTCTTATGCCCAATTTCTGCCTCCAAAGAAAGATGAAGTAAAAACTAAAAGGCAGAAATGAAATCCACAGGCAGACAGCCCAGCGCCACACCCTGGGCCTGGTAGTTAAAGATTGACGCCTGACCTATTAGGTTATATTTTCTATAGATTACAGACATTGCATGGAAAAGCACTGTGAAAATCCCTGTCCTATTGTGTTCCGTTCTAATTACCGGTGCATGCAGCCCCAAGTCACGTACCCTCTGCTTGCTCAATCAATCATGACCCTCTCATGCGGACCCCCTTAGATTTATTTGTAAGCCCTTAAGAGGGATGTGAATTGCTTACTCGGGGACCTTGGTTGTTGGAGACAGAGTCTTGCCAAAGCTCCCAGCTGAATAAAGCCCTTCCTTCTTTAACTCGGTGTCTGAGAGGTTTTGTCTGTGGCTTGTCCTGCTACAAGGGGGTGATGACGGGCCTTGACAAGGGGACAGGAGTTTGAGCTCAATGCGGTGGCCTTCCAAGAGATGCAGAACATTTCAGAGGTGAAATGACCGCTGATGAGTATCTTGAAGACTGACTTGGTGGCTGTTGTGCAGGTTGCAGGTGTGGGCAGGGGAGCAATGCCTGGAAGCAGCCGCCTTTGCTGGTGCACCCCAGCACAGAACGTGCAGTCTGGTGCCCTGCAGAGCTGCCCTCAGCCTCTTGTCTGACTTGAGCATCCCAGGAGATTATGCAGTCTGCATTGTGTTGCAAAGTGGTGCAGTCACTTAACCATGACCCGCAGATTAAGTCACTTATTGTGTCGAGTAATGAGGCATTCTCGGAGGCCTTTGTGCAAGCAAATAGAGTATTTACTCAGGTCCCAGGGAACCTGGGGACACCTTAGGAGTATGAGATGGCTTTGAAGTGGAATCAAATGAAACCCTTAAGCCTCTGAGCAGGACAGATCTGTTCAAAAGTCACAGCCTGTCAATTTCAAGGACAGAACATTTTTCAGTGCAAATAAACTTTTAGCAAGAAGCCTTGGAGAGTGAGCCTGCCTGGAGACACGGGGCTGTTTCTCAGTCTTATTTTTTAGGGCAGTGTGGAAAGGACAGGGAAACAGAGAGAGGCAAAGTGGCTGCAAAACGGGGCACCTGAGTTCAAGGACCTGCACGTTCCCAGTATCAATGTGGACCTTGAGGAAGCCAGAATCTAATGATAACGAGTTATCTTTAGATTAGATGTTAGACTTTGATGTGCTAACTGATTTAATCCTTGAACCACTTTCAGAAATAATTCATTGATGAGGAAATCAAGATGGGAGGTAAGGGTGAAGCCATGTCAGTCCAAATCAGGGCAATTCTGAAAGGTGGTTCTAGCTTCAGATGGTTGACTGAATCTGTCAGAGGCGTTTGAACCAGAGTGACTCCATCTTGAATAGGGGCTAGGTAAAATAAGGTGGAGACCTACTGGGCCACATTCCCAGGAGGTTAGGTATTCTGTCACAGGATGAGATAGGAGGTCAGCACAAGATACAGGTCATAAAGACCTTCCTGATAAAACAGGTTGCAGTGAAGCAGCTGGCCAAAACCCACCAAAACCAAGATGTCAACAAAAGTGACCTCTGGTCATCCTCACTGTTCATTATGTGCAAATTATAATGCATTAGCCTGCTAAAAGACACTCCCACCAGTGCCATGACAGCTTACAAATGCCATGGCAAGGTCCATATGTTACCCTAGATTGTCTGTAAAGCGGAAGAACCCTCAGTTCCGGGAAACGCCCACTCCTTTTCTGAAAAATTCATGAATAATCCACCCGTTGTTTAGCATATAATCAAGAAATAACTGTAAGTATTATCAGTCAAGCAACCAAAGTTGCTGCGTTGCCTATGGAGTCGCCATTCTTTATTTCTGAATAAACTTGCTTTCATTTTATGGGCTTGCTCCGAATTCTTTCTTGTGTGAGATCCAAGAGCCCTCTCTTGGAGTCTGGATCAGGGCCCCTTTCAGGTAACAAGGCTGTCTTTGGGAAAGTGGAAGTAACCACTGTTGCTTACATCCTAGCTCTTCACAGGGATAGAAAGGAGAACCCCTACTTCCCCCTACCCTTAATAATTTCCTGTACATCAACTCCATCTTGGAGTCAACTTGCTGGGTAATCCAACCTGTGACAACCCAGTGAGACAATACTGAAGCCAAGAGTCATTTATTCCCTCTCTGGGCCCCAGTTTCTCCATATATAAAATGAAACCGGTACATTAGATGAACGGTTCTCAAAGTGTGTGGCCCATGGACCCCTGATGGTGCCTCAGACACTATCAGAACATGCATGAGGTCAAAATCATTTTTTTTGCCCAGGCTGGTCTCGAACTCCTGAGCTCAAGCAATTCGCCCGCCTTGGTCTCCCAAAGTGCTAGGATTACAGGCATGCCCAGCTTAACAGTACTTTGGGAGGCTGAGGCAGGTGGATTACGAGGTCAGGAGTTCAAGACCAGCCTGGCCAATATGGTGAAATCCCATCTCTACAAGAATATATATATATATATTTTTTTTTTTTTTTTTGAGACGGAGTCTCGCTGTGCTCCCAGGCTGGAGTGCAGTGGCGTGATCTCGGCTCACTGCAAGCTCTGCCTCCCGGGTTCACGCCATTCTCCCGCCTCAGCCTCCCAAGTAGCTGAGACTACAGGCGCCCGCCACCACGCCCGGCTAGTTTTTTGTATTTTTAGTAGAGACGGGGTTTCACCACGTTAGCCAGGATAGTCTCGATCTCCTGACCTCGTGATCCACCCGCCTCGGCCTCCCAAAGTGCTGGGATTACAGGCTTGAGCCACCGCGCCCGGCCTCTACAAGAATATTAAGGTGTGGTTTGCTGTGTTCACTGAGTTGACATTTGCATTGAATGTGCAAACAATAGTGACTTGGTGGTGACCTCAAACTGTGCTAGTCTCATGACATTCTTTACCATCATGCATGCACAGTTAAAAAAAAAAAAAGGAAAGCAAAAAAAAAGAAGAGTGAGTTTCACTTGAGAATGTCCTTGATGAAACAGTAAAAATTATTGGTTTTGTTAAATCTCCACCCTAAGCACACCTCCTTCTACTATTCCAATTGTCCAAATGCATAATAAAGTACAGTGGTTGCCTTGAGAAGAACCTCGGGTGGGATACAGTTGGAGATGTAAGCTGAACTAGTCAGGTTTTCCATGGAACACGTTTTTAATCAAAGTAACAATTGACAGACAAGCTGTGACACACATTTTCTTGGAAATTAACAAAGTGAGCCTGTCACTTCAAGTCAAACAACTCACAGTGTTTATTACCGAGGATAAAACTCAAGCTTTTAAGTGAATATTAGATTTTTGGAAAACTTGTATCTGTCACCATGAGCTTGACAGCTTCCCAATACTTAATGACTTCTCTGAGATTGAAGATATTAACAAATATGCTATTTGTTTTGATATTGTATCATACTGTTTGTCCACATCTAGAAGACCCGTGTAACTCAGTGAACTAGCATATTTCCATTGACCAAAGCATGATGTGACAAACTCATGTTCCAATAAGAGAGCCAAAGTGCAGGTAGATCAATGGGTTTTAATGAAATAGATTATAAAAACTTCATTCATATGTTTCAGATTCTACATTTTTTTTTTTTTTTTTTTTTTTTTTTGAGACGGAGTCTCGCTCTGTAGCCCAGGCTGGAGTGCAGTGGCCGGATCTCTGCTCACTGCAAGCTCCGCCTCCCGGGTTCACGCCATTCTCCGGCCTCAGCCTCCCGAGTAGCTGGGACTACAGGCGCCCGCCATCTCGCCCGGCTATTTTTTGTATTTCTTAGTAGAGACGGGGTTTCACTGTGTTCGCCAGGATGGTCTCGATCTCCTGACCTCGTGATCCGCCCATCTCGGCCTCCCAAAGTGCTGGGATTACAGGCTTGAGCCACCGCGCCCGGCCTCAGATTCTACATTGTATTCAACCTTTTAAAAACCACCTCGTGTGGCCAGGTGAAGTGGCTCACACCTGTAATTTCAGCAGTTTGGGAGGCCAAGGTGGTGGGACTCCTTGAGGTCAAGAGTTCGAGACCAGCCTGAGCAATATGGCAAAACCTCATCTCTATTAAAAATAAAGAAATTAGCTGTATTAGTCTGTTTCCATGCTGCTGATAAAGACATATCTGAGACTGGGAAGAAAAAGAGGTTTAATTAGACTTACAGTTCCATGTGGCTCGGGAAGCCTCAGAATCACAGTGGGAGGTGTAAGGTACTTCTGAAATAGCGGTGCCAAGACAGAATGAGGAAGAAGCAAAAGTGGAAACCCCCGATACACCTATCAGATCTCATGAGACTTATTCACTATTACAAGGAAAACCGGCCCCCAAGATTCAGTTACCTCCCCCTGGGTCCTTCCCACAACACATGGGAATTCTGGAAGATACAATTCAAGTTGAGATTTTGGTGGGGACACAGTTAAATCATATCATTCCACTCCCGGCCCTTCCAAATCTCATGTCTTCACATTTCAAAACCAATCATGCCTTCCCAACAGTCCTGCAAAGTCTTAACTCATTTCAGCATTAACCCAAAAGTCCACAGTCCAAAGTCTTATCTGAGACAAAGCAAGTCCCTTCTGCCTATGAGCCTGTAAAATCAAAAGCAAGCTAATTACTTCTTAGATACAATGGAGGGTACAGACATTGGGTAAGTACAGCCTTTCCCAATGGGAGAAATTGGCCAGAACAAAGGGGTTACAGGGCCCATGCAAGTCCAAAATTCAGAAGGGCAGTCAAATTTTAAAACTCCAAAGTGGTCTCCTTTGATTCTGGGTCTCACATCCAGGTCATGCTGAGGCAAGAGGTGGGTTCCCATGGTCTTGGGCAGCTCTGCCCTTGTGGCTTTGCAGGGTACAGCCTCCCTCCCAGCTGCTTTCATGGGCTGGCATTGAGTGTCTGTGGCTTTTCCAGGCACACGGTGCAAGCTGTTGGTGGATCTACCTTCCATGGTCTGGAGAACGGGCGCCCTCTTCTCACAGCTCCCTAGGCAGTGCCCCAGTAGAGACTCTGTGTGGGGGAGCCCCCACACTTCCCTTCCGCATTGCCCTAGCAGAGGTTCTCCAGAAGCGCACCACCCCTGTAACAAACTTTTGCCTGGGCATCCAGGCGTTTCTGTACATCTTCTGAAATCTACGCAGAGGTTCCCAAACCTCAATTCTTGACTTCTGTGCATCATCACGCTCAACACCATGTGGAAGCTGCCAAGGCTTGGGGCTTCCACCCTCTGAAGCCACAGCCCGAGCTGTATGTTGGCCCCTTGCAGCCATGGCTGGAGCAGCTGGGACACAGGGCACCAAGTCCCTAGGCTGCACACAGCACAGGGACCCTGGGCCCGATCCATGAAACCATCTTTTTCTCCTGGGCTTCTGGGCCTGTGATGGGAGGGGCTGCCGTGAAGGTCTCTGACATGGCCTGGAGACATTTTCCCCATGGTTTTGGGGATTAACATTAGGCTCTTTGCTACTTATGCAAATTTCTATAGCTGGCTTGAATTTCTCCTCAGAAAATGGGTTTTTCTTTCCTATTGCATAGTCAAGCTACAAATTATCCAAACTTTTATGCTCTGCTTCACTTGTAAAGGTGAATGCCTTTAACAGTACCCGAGTCACCTCTCACATGCTTTGCTGCTTAGAAATTTCTTCCACTAGATACCCTAAATCATCTTTTTCAAGTTCAAAGTTTTACAAATCTCTAGGGCATGGGCAAAATGCCACCAGTCTCTGTTAAAACATAACAGGAGTCACCTTTACTCCAGTCCCAACAAGTTCCTCATCTCCCCCTGAGACTGTCTCAGCCTGGACCTTATTGTCCATATTGTTATCAGCATTTTGGGCAAAGCCATTCAACAAGTCTCTAGGAAGTTCCAGACTTTCCCACATTTTTCCTGTCTTCTTCTGAGCCCTCCGAACTTCCAATTTCTGCTTGTTACCCAGTTCCAGAGTCGCTTCCACATTTTCGGGTATCTTTTCAGCAACGTCCCACTCCCGGTACCAATTTAATGTATTAGTCCATTTTCGTGCTGCTGATAAAGACACACCCAAGTCTTGGAAGAAAAAAGAGGTTTAATTGGACTTACAGTTCCACATGGCCAGGGAGGCTTCAGATTCATGGCGGAAGGTGAAAGGTACTTCCTACATGGCAGTGGTAAGAGAGAAAGAGGAAGAAGCAAAAGCAGAAACCCCTGATAAACCCATAATATCTTATGAGACTTATTCACTATCACAAAAATAGCACAGGAAAGACCAGCCCCCATGCTTCAATTACCACCCTCTGGGTCCCTCCCACAACATGTGGGAATTCTGAAAGATACAGTTCAAGTTGAGATTTGATGGGGACACAGCGAAACCATATCATTAGCTTAGTGTAATGGCACATGCCTGTAGTGCCTGTGGTAGCACATGCTAATTAGGAGGCGGAGACAGGAGGATCACTTGAACCTGGAAGGTCGAGGCTGCAGTGAGCCGTGATTGCCCCACTGTACTCCAGCCTGGGTGATAGAGTAAGACCCCGTCACCCAAAAAAACCCCAAAAAACCCACCTCATGTTGCATTTTGATTGTAGTATCAAAGAATATTCACAACTATCTGTTATTAAATTTTCCCTTTCCTTTTCAATTACATTTTTGTGTGAGGCTGGATTTTATTTATGTACTTTGATCAAAACAGCATATCTAAATTCTTCTGAATGCAGAAGCAGGTATGAGAATCTAGCTATCTTATGTTAAGCCTGATAATACAGAGATTTATAAAAATGTAAGACAATGCCACTCTTATTATGATTGTTTAGAAAATACTTGTGTTTTAAATAAAGGTATGTTACCCATGAGAACACATAATTGGTTTGTTATTCTGATTTTAAATAAGTAAACATTTGAAGATATTTTGAGTATAATTTCCAACATAGTAAATATCAGTAGATAAAAAGATATGAGACTTCCTTGAAGTTTGTATTAGTTTTCCATTGCTGCTGTAACAAATGATCACAAATCTAGTGACTTAAAACACACACATTTATTATTTTATAATTCTGTAGATTTCTGACATAGGTCTCTCTGAGCTGAAATCAAGATGGGGCAGAGCTGCATTCCATCTGGAGGTTTTTGGGGAGAATCTGTTTCCTTGCTTTTTCTGGCTTGTAGAGGCCACCTCCATTCTCTAGTTCGTGGCCCCTTCCTCCATTTCCAAAGTGAGCAATGATGCATTTCTTTGACCATCTCCCCATAATCACAGCTCCCTCTCTGATCCCAGATGGATAAGATTTATGTGATTAGATTGGGCCCACCTGGATAATCTAGGATAATCTCCCCATTTTCTTACCTTTAAGCACATGTGCAAATTCCCTTTGGCCATGAATAGTAACATAATCACAGGTTTGGAGGATAAGGGTGTGAACTTTTTTGAGGTTTCATTATTCCGCCCACTACGGTCTACCCACTGGCCCTTAAAGATTGATTTCTGTCCCACAATGCAAATTACATTCATTTCATCCCAATGTTCCTCAAAGTCTCAAACCATTACAACATCAACTCAAAGTCTAAAAATGTCATCTAAATCTCATCAACTCCAAAGTTCCAAATTTCTCCCTCTAAATCAAGTGTGGGTGAAATCCTGAGTATGGTTCATCCTGGAGCATCACTCCTCTCCATCTGTGGACCTGGGAAATTAGAAAACAAATTATCTGCTTCCAAAATACAATGGTGGAATGGGCATGGGACAACAGTTATAGACATTCTCATTCCAAAGGGAGAAAGTAGAAGGAAAAATGGAATCACTGATCCTAAGCAATTTTGAAATCCAGCCAGGCAATCATCATTAATTTTCAAGGTTTAGAAACAATCCTTTGTGGTTTGTGGCTTTGTCCGCTGGGCTTATGGCCACCTTTATTCTGCCAGTCATGGGGTCTTTAATTTTTAAGAATGCAAAGGAATCCTGGACACAAGTTTGAGAACTGCTACATTAGATCAGATGCGTTAAGAGACTGGGTGCCGGGAGAGCTGTTGAGAAGGATCCTGAGGTTGTCTGGATTCAGCTGGAAGCATGCTTCAGTGAATTAGTAATGCCTGCTGTGGTCTTGGCAGGGAGTGGACTTTGATTAGTTAGTAATGTCTGCTGTGGCCCTGAAGGGACACAGGCATGGTTACCATTCCTGTATCATCTGTAAAGACCCCTCCAGCTTTGTGGGTCTCTGACTCCATGAATATTCTCTGCATATGCTGAATGTTCTCAGAACATTCTGGAAGGAGTAGTTAATATCACAAGAAAAAGCTGTGCAGTTTCAACTAGGACCAGTGACCCTTTTAGGCAGAGCTGATCCTGAAAAAAATGATGAGAGAGTTCTATTTTTGCTATTATTCAAATTTTGGCAGTGTCTCTTCCACCCACAATTTTAGGACCCTGCCATGTTTTGTCGCCCCCACTGAAATCTCATTTTATAAAAGTATATGAGAAACTCATTTTTTATTCTATTTTATTTTTTGAGACAGTGCCTAACTCTGTCACCCAGGCTGAAGTGCAGTGGTGTAATCTTGGCTCACTGCAACCTCCACTTCACAGGCTCAAGTGATTCTCCCACCTCAGCCTCCTGAGTAGCTGGGACTACAGGTGCATGCCATCACACCTGGCTAATTTTTTTATTTTTTTTAGAGACAGGGTTTTGCCGTGTTGCCTAGGCTGTTCTCAAACTCCCGAGCTCAAGCGATCTACATGCTTTGGCCTCCCAAAGTGCTGGGATTACAGGTGTCAGCCACTGTGCCCCACTTTGATGAACTCAGTCAGGCAAATGTACCAGCCTTTCTGGGAGGTTCCACTTTTATTGCAAGCAAAGTCTTCAGCCAGCAAATTTCAAACCTTTCAAACGCATGCCTCTCTTTTCTGAACATAAAAGTCTTGATCTTCCATTCTCATATGGTTCCTTCAAGGGGAGCCATAATATTATCTGAATATGCCTACTAGTCAAGAAAAGCCTGTAAAGCTTTATTTTCTGAAGTTTTGTTGTGAAAATGTTACAAATATGAATAATATTACACATTTTTTTACTATGCTTTTTAAAACTCAGCCCCTACAACCTCAAAGCAGCCTAGAAAAGGGTTAGGCTTCTCCCTCCACCCAATCCTAAGTTAAGAATCCGTGTCTCAGTTGTGGCAGAATATATTTTCCAAGATGGTGTCAATAATCTCTCCCATTCCAAATGTGCTTTTAACAATCCTTTAACATCAATATGACTTACTGAGAAGTGAGGTCTACACTCCTGTCAATGGAATCTGTGTCACCTGTGATTATGGAAAAAGTGACACTATGTGACTTCTGGTGCTAGGTCATAAAAGGCAATGAAGTTCCAGGCTTGTCCTGTTGTGATATTCATTCTTGGAGTCCAACTACCGCAGCAAGGAAGGCCAGGCCACAAGGAGAGACCACGTGTGGGTGCTCCAGCCAACAGCCCCAGCTCAGGTCCCAGTGACAGCCAGCATCAACCACCGATGTTAGTAAACAAGTCTTCCGAGCACCGAGTGGTTGAGGCTTATTTGCTGTGCCCTGGATATCAGGGAATAGAGATGAGTTGCCCCCATTGAGTCCTGCCCAAGTTGCAGATCCATGAGCAAAAGAAATGACTGCTGTTTTAAGTCTCTACTACATTTTGGAGTGGGTTGTACAATATGGCAAGAATAATTGGAACAAAAATCAAAAGAGAGTAAGACACTATGTCATTGGCAGATTGTGGGGAAAGATATGTGATATGGTGTGACTGTGTCCCCACCCAAATCTCGTCTTTAGTATAGCTCCCATAATTCCCATATGTTGTGGAAAGGACCCAGTGGGAGATAATTGAATCACTGGGGTTGTTTCCCTCATGCTGTTCTTGGGATAGTAAATAAGTCTTATCAGATCTGATAATTTCATAAGGAGTTTCCCCTTTTGCTTGACTCTCATTCTCTCTTTGCCTGCTGCCACCCATGTAAGACGTGTCTTTGTTCTTTCCTTGCTTTCTACCATGATTGTGAGGCCTCCCCAGCCATGTGGAACTGTGAGTCCATTAAATCTGTTTTCCTTATAAATTATCCAGTCTTGAGAATGTCTTTATCAGCAGTGTGAAAATGGACTAATACAATATGTTTGGAATCAACCTTCTCTCCCCTCTATTTCACCCCTAACTACTGATCTACTGATCACATCTGATTTAAAGATGCAATTCTCAAACTTGGCTTCCCCTTTGCATTTTCTTTCTTTCTTTCTTTCTTTCTTTCTTTCTTTCTTTCTTTCTTTCTTTCTTTCTTTCTTTCTTTCTTTCTTTCTTTCTTTCTTTCTTTCTTTCTTTGAGATGGGGTCTTGCTCTGTTGCCCAGGCTGGAATTCTGTGGCTCAATCTTGGCTCACTGCAATCTCTGCCTCCTGAGTTCCAGTGATTCTCCTGCCTCAGCCTCCAGAGTAGCTGGGATTACAGGTGCCCGCCACCATGCCCAGCTAATTTTAGTAGAGACAGGGTTTCACCATGTTGGCCAGGCTGGTCTTGAACTCCTGAGCTCAGGTGATCTGCCCATGTTGGCCTCTCAAAGTACTGGGATTACAGGTGTGAGCCACCATGTCCAGCCCCTTTGCATTCTTAAAAATTATCAAGGATCCTATGGTAGGCCGAATAATGGTGGAGCCATAAGCCCAGAGGCTGGAGCCATAAAGCACAAAGAATTGTTTTGAAGCCTTGAAACTTAGTGCAGCTGGGGAGAGAAAGCTTGTGAGATTTGACTTTGAACAATTCCCCCATTTCCCTTTCCCAATGTCTGTTACTAATCATATCCATGTACCCTTAAAAAACTCTTTTTAAGGACTTTGGGGTGAGTCATGTTACTTATTTAGGCATTAAGTTCTTCCCTTCCTAAAGGAGGACTTTGGCCTACTCTCCAAGCTGCTTTTCTGCTTCCCACCTCCTAGTCTGCTCTCTTCATTTTCTTCTCCCCGTTTCTCCTTTTTTTTTTTTTTCCAGACTTACCAATGAAAATTGTAAATGCCACAAAATCTCCACCTCTCCACTAGATTGAATCCACTTGGGGTAGACAAACTGCAGGAATCGCTTTTTCTGGCTCTGTGAGTTTGACAGTGTGTTTGCATACCGCCTGGTGTTTTGTCGGCATTTTCTCACTTTCTGATGCCAGGGTTCCCACTAATGAGTCAGGACTCCAAGGACAGCCGCCAGTGGTCTTCCTCATTCTTTTATTTTTTTTTCCAAACCTTCCAATTAAAATATTTATCAATGTTTCTTTTCTTACAAAGTTCAGCTTAAACGAGTTATGGTCCGCACCCCTGTACCCCAGAACCTCTGATTTTTTTTTTGAGAAAAATGTTCTTTTATTTTACAATATTCATTTTTTTAAAATGCTGGAAGAATATATACACACACATGTCTGTTGGCTGTATGAATGTCTTCTTTTGAGAAATGTCTGTTCATCTCCTTTGCCCACTTTTTGATGGGGTTGTTTGATTTTTTCTTGTAAATTTGTTTGAGTTCTTTGTAGGTTCTGGATATTAGCCCTTTGTCAGATGAGTAGATTGCAAAAATTTTCTCCCATTCTGTAGGTTGCCTGTTCACTCTGATGGTAGTTTCTTTTGCTGTGCAGAAGCTCTTTAGTTTAATGAGATCCCATTTGTCAATTTTGGCTTTTGCTGCCGTTGCTTTTGGTGTTTTAGACATGAAGTCTTTGCCCATGCCTATGTCCTGAATGGTACTACCTAGGTTTTCCTCTAGGATTTTTATGGTATTAGGTCTAACATTTAAGTCTCTAATCCATCTTGAATTAATTTTCGTATAAGGAGTAAGGAAAGGATCCAGTTTCAGCTTTCTACTTATGGCTAGCCAATTTTCCCAGCACCATTTATTAAATAGGGAATCCTTTCCCCATTTCTTGTTTTTCTCAGGTTTGTCAAAGATCAGATGGCTATAGATGTGTGGTATTATTTCTGAGGACTCTGTTCTGTTCCATTGAAAAAATGCTCATCATCACTGGCCATCAGAGAAATGCAAATCAAAACCACAATGAGATACCATCTCACACCAGTTAGAATGGCGATCATTAAAAAGTCAGGAAACAACAGGTGCTGGAGAGGATGTGGAGAAATAGGAACACTTTTACACTGTTGGTGGGATTGTAAACTAGTTCAACCATTATGGAAAACAGTATGGCGATTCCTCAAGGATCTAGAACTAGATGTACCATATGACCCAGCCATCCCATTACTGGGGATATACCCAAAGGATTATAAATTATGCTGCTATAAAGACACATGCACACGTATGTTTATTGCAGCACTATTCACAATAGCAAAGACTTGGAATCAACCCAAATGTCCATCAGTGACAGATTGGATTAAGAAAATGTGGCACATATACACCATGGAATACTATGCAGCCATAAAAAAGGATGAGTTTGCGTCCTTTGTAGGGACATGGATGCAGCTGGAAACCATCATTCTTAGCAAACTATCACAAGAACAGAAAACCAAACACCGCATGTTCTCACTCATAGGTGGGAACTCAACAATGAGATCACTTGGACTCAGGAAGGGGAACATCACACACCGGGGCCTATCATGGGGAGGGGGGAGGGGGGAGGGATTGCATTGGGAGTTATACCTGATGTAAATGACGAGTTGATGGGTGCAGCAGACCAACATGGCACAAGTATACATATGTAACAAACCTGCACGTTATGCACATGTACCCTACAACTTAAAGTATAATAATAATAAATAAATTAAAAAAAAAAAGAATATATACACACACACACACACACACACACACATATATACACACACATATATATATACACACACATATATATACACACACACATATATACACACACACACACACACACACACACACACACACATATATATATATTCCTCAAATGCCCATCCTGGGATGAGAATAGAAATTTTAGATAGGGAAATTTTTATGTTAAATATTTTTATAATTTTTATTTATTTTTATTTTACTTTATTTATTTCACTTTAAGTTCTGGGATACATGTGCTGAACGTGCAGGTTTGTTACACAGGTGCCATGGTGGTTTGCTGCACCCATCAGCCCATCATCTAGGTTTTAAGCTCCACATGCATTAGGTATTTGTCTGAATGCTCTCCCTCCCCTTTCCTCCCACCCCCGACAGGCCCCGGTGTGTGATGTTCCCCTCCCTGTGTCCATGTGTTCTCGTTGTTCAACTCCCACTTATGAGTGAGAACATGTGCTGTTTGGTTTTCTGTTTCTGTGTTAGTTTGCCGAGGATGATGGTTTCCAGTTTCATCCATGTACCCACAAAGGACATGAACTCATTCCTTTTATGGCTGTATGGTATTCCATGGTGTATATGTGCTGATTTTAATAGATGCATGCAGATGGGTAAACACATAGCTTAAGGACTGTGTGCTAGATTTGCACACTGGGAGGCAGGCAGCTGATACACCAACAGGGGACAGCTCAGGTGGATACTTTTTGTTTTTGAGACAGAGTCTTGTTCTGTTGCCCAGGCTGGAGTGCAATGGCGTGATCTCTGCTCACTGCAACCACCACCTCCTGGGTTCAAGCAATTCTCCTGCCTCAGCCTCCCAAGAAGCTGAGACTACAGGCGGCTGCCACCGTGCCCAGCTAATTTTTGTATTTTTCTAGAGATAGAGTTTCCCCATGTTGGCCAGGCTAGTCTCAACCTCCAAGTGATCTGCCTGCCTTGGCCTCTCAAAGTGCTGGGATTACGGTGTGAGCCACTGCACTTGGCCTAAATTATTAAGTATTTTAAATAAATGTTATTTATACATATTGTGTACAAGCTAGCCCTCTTTTATTTTTGATACCTAAATAGGTACAAAACATTTATTAATAAATGTCTGGCTAATGCACACATTCTTAAGAACTTGGGGACCTTCAGCACAATGCTAATTAAACTGGACCTGTACTTTTTTAAATGAGAAATTTAACCCATTTTTATTTATTATAATATGTTTACTTTTAATTACATTATTTCATGCATTCTGTCATTCACATTTCATTATTTTGCCGTATAGACCATACTTTCTTTGCTTTTCCCTTGTGACTCAATAATGTATAGCCAATATTTAATTTTAATAAATGTTAATTTTACATTGTTCAAAAATATCTTTGCTTGGGTAATATCTATAACTATTAAATCCAAAATTAATACAAAAACTTTTGACTTTTCTTTTTGGAATGGGGAATTCAAGATGTGTTTTAACTCTTTTTGTTCAACTTTCTTGGCCATGCAAGGAGAATCTGGAGCGCACATTGTAAGATGCATGTTTTTATTAATATTGGCATTTTTTACAATAACTCATCTCAGGAGTCTCTGTTGACTTGGGCGTTCCTTTAATTATCAGTTTATGCCAATTATTTAGACAATCTCTAGTTAACAGTGTCCATGCTTGATTTTATAATTTCTCTGATCTTGAGCACTTATTTTTTGGTGCAGCATCTGCTAGGTTTTGATTAAAACTTTGGTTAAGATTTTGAGGAAGAGTGCATCAGTCATGGGATTTTCTGTGGCATAACTTATCTCAGGCTATCTGTCCTTCACCTTGGCTCATGAACAGCATCTGGGTTAAGCAAAGAATTCTTAGGTCACAGATGTCTCCTTTAAACACTACAGACATTACTTCATTTTCTTCTGTGTTTGCATTGGTAGAACTATAGAACTAGGGTTAGCTGAATTTCAGTTCTTCTGTTACAACTTGTCATTATCATTTAATTTTTCCTAGCTTAGTGGCAGTTTCTCCAACCTTGATATTGAAAATGTCACTCAAATATAACTACTGTCTCTTTTTATAAATTTACTTAAAACAGTGAGTCTAGGCTGGGTGCGGTGGCTCATACCTGTAATCCCAGCACTTTGGGAGGCTGAGGTGGGTGGATCACCTGAGGTCAGGAGTTCGAGACCAGCCTGGCCAACATGGTGAAACACCATCTTTACTAAAAATACAAAATTAGCCAGGCACAGTGGCAGGCGCCTGTAATCCCAGCTACTTGGGAGGCTGAGGCAGGAGAATCGCTTGAACCCTGGAAGCAGAGGTTGCAGTAGCCGAGATTGCACCATTGCACTCCAGCCCGGGCAACAAGAGCGAAACTCCGTCTCAACAAAAGAAAGCAAACAAACAAACAAACATCAAAACAACAACAACAAAAACATTGAGTGTTTTTGATTTGCACCCTGATGTGCTTTTTTCCCAGCCCAGGAAAATTGTCTTCTATTAAACTATTGATTTTTTCTTTTCCTCCACTTATTCTGGTTTCTTCTTTAGAAATATTGCTAGAGACTAGATATACTGGACTGTTAGCCTGGACTTGGGAGACAAAACAATGTCTCCATTATACACAGCAAAAATGCTATGGTTTTTAAAATGGGGATACGTTATAGGTAGCTGATATGGTTTGGATTTGTGTCCCCACCCAAATTTCATGCTGAATTGTAATCCCCAATGTTGGAGGTGGGACCTGGTGGGAGGTGAGTGGATCCTGGGGGCGGATTTCCCCCTTGCTGTTCTTCTGATAGTGAGTGAGCTCTCATGAGATCTGGTTGTTTAAAAGTGTGTGGCACCACCACGCCCACTTTCTTCCTCCTGCTCAGGCCGTGTAAGATGTGCCTGCTTCCCCTTCACCATTCCTCATGATTGAAAGTTTCCTGAGGCCTCCTCAGCCATGCTTCTGGGGTACAGCCTGTGAAACTGTGAGCCAATTAAACCTCTTTATCAATTACCCAGTTTGTTTACAGTTTCTTTAAGGAAATTCCCATTTCCTTAGCAGGACTCTTCCATTTAAAGACAAGATTGCAGGATTTTCCTTCCTACCCATCTGGCTGCAGCTCTTGGCTCTGAAACACGTCTTTCTCATTGGTCCAATAAATAGTAGAAACAATCTATAATCATCCGGTTTATCATGTAGATATATGACTGCCATTTGTTAATGGTGAGATTTATTGTGATAAAATTTATCTGCTCCAGTGTCCTTTTTAACAAGGCAAAGGAGATGGCACAACTCTAGTTTTATGTGTTTTGTGTGACTTAAGTCAGGATTTTGACTCAGCTGCGGTTGGGCACTGGTATCTGTGCTCAGTTCACAAAAAAGCAGAATTTCTTCTACTTTCAGCTAAAGTCCTTACTGGTACAATTGACTGTCTGAAAGAGTAAAGACAGTTCACTGAGGGGAGAGGACCGGGAAAGCCATAGATTAGGAGTTTTCAAGGTTCTTTTCAGTTATACTTTCTCCAGCTGAAATCTTCCCTGGACACTTAAAAAGCTGATATGTTCTACTTAAAGAAGGCATCGTACCATTCAACTAACTCTCCAATATGTGTACCTCTGCCCCATCAAGGTAACCCTGGGCAGGGTTCCAAGAAGCCCTAGGATTTGGCCAATCACAGTTTGAAAGCCAGTGCTGATTATAAAAGGCCTTGGGGCGGGGCCTGGCTCACTCTGCTCAGTAGCTCCTCAGCAAACTTGAGCCTCCTAATTCCTTGCACTGACACCAACTCCCTCTTCAGAACCATCACAGCATTTTAATATGTTTCTTCTTGGAAAGCTTATTACTCCTTACCTTTTTTGTCTTATAATTTATAATTCAGATATATGACTTATCTTCTTATATCTGCTTATTAGTCTACAGTGTACTCAAAGTAAGAATTTATTAGTTCATCAAACAGCCAGTTAGCAAGCATCCCCATTTCCCAGATTATTTCTCTTACTTTTTTTTTTTGAGGCAGAGTTTTGCTCTGGTTGCCCAGGCTGGAGTGCAGTGGTGTGATCTCGACTCACCGCAACCTCTGCCTCCAGGTTCAAGTGATTCTCCTGCCTCAGCCTCCCGAGTAGCTGGGATTACAGGCTTGCGCCACCATGCACAGCTAATTTTTTATATTTTTGGTAAAGATGAGGTTTCTCCAGTTGGCCAGGTTGGTCTTGAATCCCTAACCTCAGGTGACATGCCCTCCTCGACCTCCCAAAGTATTGGGATTACAGATGTGAGCCAACATGCCTGGCCTTTCCCAGATTATTTCTTCAGTGTGTGTGTTTGTGTGTGTATATGTGTGTGTGTGTGTGTATGTGTGTGTGTTTTAGTTTGTTTGAATCAGGATATCCATGCATTACAAAACTCAAAGTCCACGCATAACATTTGGTATTTTTTTCTATAATTTCTCCACCTTCTTTTTGTTCTTCTTGTAACTTATTTGTTGAAGAAAATGGAACCTGCATGCTGTATAGTCTCTCATATTGTGGCTTTGCAGTTTGCATCACTTAAGACAACACACTTAAACAGGATTCATAAGGGTTTTCAATGGAGATACACATTTGTTTCTTTACTGCGTACCATACAGACTCCTTGTGTGCTAGCACTGGGGCCCTGCATGTGTGAGGCCCCTCTATTCTAGCCAGGCCAGCCTGCATGTTGTCCTGGTACAGCAACATCTCCTTAACATAATCATAGACTTTTCAGGCCCAAAGGACCTAGAGTCACCTTCTCACATCTATAACTCCCAGCCATGTGGCGTTCTCGCTCTTTTATCACCTGTCATCCATATTCATTACTTCCTTTAAGATCATACACAGGCCAGGTGCGGTGGCTCACGCCTGTAATCCCAGCACTTTGGGAGGCTGAGGTGGGTGGATCACTTGAGGTCAGGGGTTCGAGACCAGCCTGACTAACATGGTGAAACCCCGTCTCTACTAAAAATACAAAAAATTAGCCAAGCGTCGTGGCAGGTGCCTGTAATCTCAGCTACTTGGGAGGCTGAGGCAGGAGAATTGCTGGAACCTGGGAGGTGGAGGTTGTAGTGAGCTGAGATCATGCCATTGTACTCCAGCCTGGGTAACAAGGGTGAAACTCTGTCTCAAAAAAAAAAAAATCATACTCAAATTCTTCTGGGGACTCAATACAAGAGAGAGGGAAGAAAGCATGAATGTGGGAATTAGACTCTTGAATTGGCTATTTCCCTGGATCTTCTGATCTTGGGCAGATGACTGAACTTCTCTGAGGCTCAGTTTTTAAAATCCATATAATGGAGATGTTGCAAGGATTAAACAACAAGACAAAATGCAGTAGAATAAAGCATTCTTGCAGTTGCTTAGACTTAAAACATCAGAGTTATTTTTTTACTTCTCTCTCTCACACCCCATATTAGAAAAAAAAAGGACCTAGAGTCACCTTCTGAGGGGAAGCTCAGTGCTACGTGATTTCATCAAATCTCCTCTTAGAGCCTTTATAAATATTGCAGGTCCTTAAATAACAGAAATAGTAACATCTATTCATCACGTACTCTGTATCAGGCAATATAGTAAAAGCCTTCTGTCTAATAACTCATTTAAGCCTCTAAGAATCCTACAAGGTTGGTATTATTATAACCAGTCCCAGTTTTACAGAAGAGGAAATGGAGACCCAGAAAAATTAAGTAATGTACCCAACAGTACCCAGGAAGTAAATGATGGCATCTAGATTGGGACCTATTCTGTCATACTCCAGGGACTTTTTTTTTTTTTGAGACAAGGTCTCGCTTGGTCGCCCAGGCTGGAATGCAGTGGTGCAATCATGGTTCACTGCAGCTTCAACCTCTCTGGGCTCAGGTGATCCTCCCATCTCAGCCTCCTGAGTAGCTGGGACTACAGGTGTGTGCTACCACACCTGGCTAATTTTTTTTTTTTTTGTGTATATGTGTGTGTGTGTATATATATATATATATATATATATATATATATATATATATACACTTTTTTTTTTTTTTTTTGTAGAGATGGGGTTTCACCATGTTGCTCAGGCTGCTCTCGAACTCCTAGGCTCAAGTGATCCACCTGCCTTGGCCTCCCAAAGTGCTGGGATTCTAAGAGTTATCCACTGCACTTGGCCTATGGGGACTTCTTAACCTTGCCCATACTACTTAATTCACTAGGAGCTATTAAGACAATATTGAATTCCATACCCCACCCCAGACCACCTCAGCATCTCCAGGTGATGGACCCAGGCTTGGAAACTTCTTAAAAGCTCCCAGGGGATTCTTGTGTGTGGCCAGAGTCGAGAACTAACAATGTTGACATGATGCAACTCAAAATGATTATGGTTATGAAATGAAACAATAATCCAGGGCTGGGTGTGGCGGTTCATGCCTGTAATCCCAGCACTTTCGGAGGCCAAAGTGGGCAGATCACTTGAGACCAGAAGTTCAAGACCAGCCTGGCCAACATGGTGAAAGCCCATGTCTACTAAATATACAAAAATTAGCCGAGCATGGTGGTGCATGCCTGTAATCCCAGCTATAGGCAGAGGTTGCAGTGAGCCGAGATCCCACCTCTGCACTACTGCTTGGGTGACAGCGAGACTCTGTCTCAAAAAATAAAAATAAAAAAAAATAATTTGGGATTATTGTTAAGTGTGTCTTTCACCCTGTAGCCTCTACTCTTGAATATTCTTGAGTGTTACTTTTCCTTTCTGGAGTTGGGTTAAAGGGTATCTAAGGGCCCTCTTAGATGTATCATCCCATGCGTCTGTGACTCAGGGCAGGTCACGGATTTCCTCAAGCCACCGGGGAGCCAGAAGCAAGCTTCAGTGGTGATACCTCTGGCCACCTGATCAGTGGTAGCAGGAAGACTCTTCAAAAGCGTCTGCTGGGCCTGTCACATCCGAGTGAAATACATATGCGTGTCAGTTACCTTCCCATATTTCTCAGGCCACTTGAGGTGAAAAATGTGTAGGCTTTAAAGTATCGGAGGAGAGCTTTCTCAGCTGTCAGCAGCTGAGCACAGTCACGATCAGATTCATACTGACCCTTAGATTGTGTCAGTCACTGTAGTTCCTCACCCGTCTGAGAGATTGACAGCCCTGTCTTGTCGGTTTGTCAAATCGAATGACAGTCTCTCTAGATTTGGTTATGCGTGGACAAGAGAAGTTGTCACGGAAACCTTGTGGATGCCAATGAGCCAGGGGCATCTTCACCATACTCAGATGGTGTGAATAAGGAGAACAGGGCAATTAGATGCTCTGCATCATTAATACAAGAAGGTTTACAAATTAAAGCTTGTCAGAGTCCTTAAGGCTACTCAATGATCAAAAAAATTTGAGTGCTGACATACATGGGCAGAATTCTGCAGCAGGAGTTACAGCTCCTATTTTCTCCTCCTTTCCTTCTTTTTCTTTCTTTTTTTTTTGAGACAAGGTCTCACTCTGTCACCCAGGCTGGAGTGCAGCGGCATGATGTCAGCTCACTGCAACCTCTGCCTCCCAGGTTCAAGTGATTCTCCTGCCTCAGCCTCCCAAGTAGCTGGGATTACAAGCGCACGCCACCATGCCTGGCTAATTTTTTTGTATTTTTAGTAGAGACGGTGTTTTATGTTGTTGGCCAGGCTGGTCTTGGACTCCCAACCTCAGATGATGTGCCCACCTTGGCCTCCCAAAGTGTCTCCTCCTTTCCTTCTTTCAGTTGATCACACTCCTCTCAGTGAAACAGGGCCGACTGGGTGAATTGCAAGGTCTCTGCTGTCTGGTGTAACGTTTGCCGATTGTTGATTGCGTCAAGCAGAGAAAAAAAGAAAAGAGGTTGAATTTGGATGTCAGGGTTTAAGTTTTAACTCAACCACCATTGGCTTATTTCATTGCATTAAAAAATTGAAATAGAGGGCCGGGTGCCGTGGTTCACACCTGTAATACCAGCACTTTGGGAGGCCGAGGCAAGTGAATCATCTGAGGTCAGGAGTTTGAGACCAGCCTGGCCAACATGGTGAAACCCCATCTCTACTAAAAATACAAAAATTAGCCAGGTGCGGTGGCAGGCACCTGTAATCCCAGGTACTTGGGAGGCTGAGGCAGGAGAATTGCTTGAACCTGGGAGGCAGAGGTTGCTGTGAGCTGAGATCGCACCACTGTGCTAGAACCTGGGCAACAGAGCAAGACTCCATTTAAAAAAAAAAAAGAAAGAAATAGAATAAAAAGAAATATACCAAAATGCATTACACAGATTGGAGTTAAGTTTTGCTTGTGCAACATTTATTTTAGTTATGTAAATGTATAAATCACTGGGTGTACTGGATCGTGCTGTCGTGTGTGTGTGTGTGTGTGTGTGTGTGTGTGTGTGTGTGTTTTAGATGAAGTCTCGCTCTGTCACCCAGGCTGGAGTGCAATGGTGCCATCTCAGCTCGCTGCAACATCCGCCTCTCTGGTTCAAGCGATTCTCCTGCCTCAGCCTCCCGAGTAGTTGGGATTACAGGCACTGGCCACCATGCCCAGGTAATTTTTGTATTTTTAGTAGAGACAGGGGTCTACGTTGTCCAGGCTGGTCTCAAACTCCTGACCCCAAGTCTTCGGAAGTCATTGCTCTGCTACCACATTCTTTTTTTTTTTTTTTTTTTTAAGAGAAGGAGTCTGGCTCTGTCAGCTAGATTGAGTGCCTAGACTGGCTCTGTCACCTAGGCTGGAGTGCAGTGGTGTGATCATAGCTGACTGCAGCCTCCAACTCCTAGGCTCAAGAGATCCTACTATCTCAGCCTTCTGAGTTAGCTGGGACTACAGTTGCATCTCCTTCATCTTCTTTGAGTCATGGATTCAAGTCCACCTCTTCCAACAGGTCTTCCTTGATGGAGCCTACTCCAGGAATAGTATATTGTTGTAGGCTTGCCAATGTACCCTTTCTTTTTAAAATTTATTTTTATTTTATTATTATTTTTGAGATATGATCTTGTTATATTTCCCATCCTGTTCTTGAACTCCTGGGCTTAAGCGATCCTCCTGCCCCAGCCTCCTGAGTAGCTGGGACTACAGGTGTGCACCACCACACTCAGCTAAAATTTTTAATGTTTTCTTAGAGATAGGGTCTTGCTCTGTTGCCCAGCCTGGTCTTGAACTCCTGGGCTTAAGCAATCCTCCCGCCTCAGCCTCCTGAGTAGCTGGGATTACAGGCATGTGCCACCACACTCAGTTATATTTTTTTATTTTTTGTAGAGATAGGGTCTTGCTATGTTGCTCAGCCTGGTCTTGAACTCCTGGGCACAAGCAATCCTCCTGCCTCAGCCTCCTGAGTAGCTGAGACTACAGGTGCTCACCACCAACACCCAACTCCCAACTTATACCTTCATTAGCAGGATATGAGCATGTCAATTTGACCACACTCTGAATAACAGTGTATTACTATTTGAAAAAAACATTTTGGCAGAGCTGATGCACATCTGCTGAAATAAATCAGTCTTCTTGCCTTGATTAATTTAATTAAGTCTACAGGTCTATTTTTGAACATAACATACGACCCTATCCCAGGAACATTTTGTGTGTTTATGAGCTAAGAATCATTGATAAATGATGAGCCTTCTTTTTCCTCTTCTTCTTTTTAAAATTCTTTTTCAGATGGAGTCTCATTCTGTCACCCAGGCTGGAGTGTAGTGGCACGATCATAGATAGCTCACTATGGCCTCAGCCTCCTGGGCACAAGAGATCCTCTTGTCTCAGTCTCCTGAATAGCTCAGACTACAGATGCATGCCACCATGGTAGGCTAATTTTTTAAATTTCTAATTTTTGTAGAGGTGGAATCTCATTTTGTTGCCCAGGCTGGTCTTGAACTCCTGGCTTCATGTGATCCTCCCTCCTCAGCCTCCCAAAATGCTGGGATTATAGGCATGAACCACTGTACTTGGCTGTCCTGTTCTTCTTTGTCATGGTTATGTCTACTGAATTTCAACCAGCATCCTCCCCAATGCATGCGAGCCAGAAGTCATGAGAACAGAAATATAGAGAAATGGAAAGGAATAATTTATTATGATATGAAGACGTAAGTTTCTGTGAAACATAAAGGCATATGAACAGTTTATATTTTGTTACATACTCCAGGTAGCTAAGATTTTGTAAAAATTAAGCATTTGGTGGTCTCATGGTTATAGACATCATCCTTGAGGTATTTTATAAATTCTGAAGTATAGAATCATGGCTGTGTAACTCATGGTGTGGACATCTATGTGGCAAATCTATGTTTGCGTTCAATTATAAGATGATTGCATAAGGTCAAACAGTGACCCTGCAGCAGAAAGTCAGCTCTCCAAGCTCTGTTCTATAAAATTATACAGTGCCAGGAATTAGAGGCACTGCATTCTCTCCCTTGGGAAAAGACGAGAACTCCTCTGGGCTTCCATTTCCTTGTCTGTAAAAATCAAGGGGTTGAATGACACGGCCTCTAAAGTCCCCCTGATTCCAAAATTTCATGTTGCTGTGATTCTGATTACAGTCCTGATCCAGTCATGCGTGCAAAGTGCTGACTATTTAAGTAATTGCTTGCAGGTTGAACATTTCATCACTGTCAAGGGCCCAGAATCACATGGAAGGGCAGCGCTTCCTTCTCCCTGGTTACATGCTGAATGTAATTACACTTTAAATGACTTAATAAAGGAGGTGGGTGCCTTCTTCACCAGGGCTTGTCCTTGGACTGTGCATGCAGTGCATATAAAAGCTGCTTATATATCTCATCCAAGGAGGCTCGGACCTTGCTTGGCTGTGACCTCGTGCCAGGCATCTGGTCTACCTGGTCTGAACCAGCACCATTTGTGCCCCAGATTGGTCTCACGCTCATGTCTCCTTGCGTTGCCTCAGGAAGCGTTTACCCCACAATTCTAAAGAGGCAATGAGAAGGGCCATTTTGTGAAGAACTGTGAGATAAAAACCCTGATATGATCTGGCTGTGTCCCCACCCAAGTCTTATCTTTTTTTTTTTTTTTCTCACTCTGTTGCCCAGGATGGAGTGCAGTGGCATGATCTCGGCTCACTGCAACCTCTTCCTACTGGGTTCAAGTGATTCTCCTGCTTCAGCCTCCTGAGTAGCTGGGATTACAGGCACCTGCCACCACGCCCAGCTAATTTTTGTATTTTTAGTAGAGATGGGGCTTCACCATGTTGGCCAGGCTGGTCTCGAACTCCTGATCTCAAGTGATCTACCCATCTCGGCCTCTCTAAAGTGCTGGGATTACAGGCGTGAGCTACCTGCCCAGCCCCAAATCTTATCTTGAACTGTAGCTCCCATAATTCCCACGTATTGTGGGAAGGGCCAGGTGGGAGGTAATTGAATCATGGGGACTGGTCTTTTCCATGCTGTTCTCGTGAGAGTGAATAAGTCTTGCGAGATCTGATGGTTTTATAAATGGGAGTTACCCTGCATAAGCCCTCTTGTCTGCTGCCATGTATGGCGTATCTTTGCTCCTTCTTTGCCTTCCACCATAATTGTGAGGCCTCCCCAGCCACGTGGAACTGTGACTCCATCAAACATCTTTTTGTTTATAAATTACCCAGTCTTGGGTATGTCTTTATCAGCAGCGTGAGAACAGTCTAATATAAACTCCCTTTCACCTATATACACATTCACTCACTCACTCAAGTTTTTTTTTTTTTTAAGGGACGCATGAGAGTTGCAGGTTTAGTGTCAGATACACTTTGGTTCAAATTTTGTGTTCAACATTTTCTTTCTTTTTCTTGGTGGGGACAGGTTCTCACTCTGTTGCCCAGGTTGGAGTGCAGTGGTGCAATCATCGCTTACTGCGGCCTCTGCCTCCTGGGTTCAAGCAACCCTCTCACTTCAGTCTCCCAAGTAGCTGGGACTACAGGCATGTGCCAGCATGCCTGGCTAATTTTTGTATATATATATATACATAAAACTATATATAATAATTTTGTGTATATATATATACACACAAAAAAATTATATATATACACACACCTATACATATATTGGTGTATATGTACACAAATATATAAAAATGTATATATACACCTATATATATATACGTAGCGACATGGGTTTCACCATGTCGCTCAGGCTGGTCTCGAACTCCTGGGCTCAAGCAATCCTCCCACCTTGGCCTCCCAAAGTGCTATTACAGGCATGAGCCACCGAGCCTGGCCACATGTACAATTTCTTTAATGACAAAAAAGATAGGGGCTTATGGAGATAGTTATGCAAAGCAGGAGACAACATAACAAGCTTCCAGATGGAGGTCTGAGCTTCCTAAGCCTTCAGCCCTCACGGGCAGGTGCAGCTGCTGCTGATTTCATCTGTGTGGCATGAAGACTCTTCAAGGCACAAGAAACTTGCCTCTGCTAGAGGGTCTCAGAGAGTTCTTAGTATCATTTTGGCCACCTTCCCTCTCTGCTCTGCTCAAATTTTGATGACTCTGGCCAAGTGCCTGCCTGCTCAGCTGATAAAAAAAAAAGGATACAAAGCAATGACAGTTCATGCATATTCCTGAATATTTCCATGAGATGGGGTGACTTGAAAGTCAACTTCTCTGACCCAGCATGCCTCAGTTGGTCCCCTCCTATCTTCCACTGTCTATAGTGTCTACTGGCATCCTGGTAGAACCACTCGTCTTGGTCTTTTGAGTTGTTATAATAAAATACCTTAGGTATTTACTATTTCTATTTACTTAGACTAGGTCATTTCTAAACGTATTTATTGTTCATGGTTCTGGAGGCTGGAAAGTCCAAGGTCAGGGTGCCAGCAGATTTGGTGTCTGGTGAAGGCCTGTTCCTCACATATGCTACTTTCTATGTGTCCTCACATGGTGAAAGGGGTGGAAGGGGCGAGCAGGCTCCCTCTAGTACTTTTATAAGGGCACTGATTCCATTCCTGAGGGTGGAGCCCCCATGACCTAATCACCTCCCAAAGTTCCCACCTCCTAATGCCATCACCTTGGAGTTAGGTTACAACACATTAATTTGGTGGGACATGAACATTCAGACCATAGTACCATTCATTAGACTAGTATTCAGCAAGAAAGAGGAAGGAAATGTTGGAAGTTTCTGCACCAACATGGATGAATCTCAAGATAATCATGCTAAGTGAAAGAAGTCATACAAAAAGGAATACACATTGTATAATTCTGTTGATGTGAAGCTTAGAAATGCAAAACTAACTGGTAGGGACAGAAAGCACATCAATGGTTGCCTGGGTAAAGAAGGGAACATGAGGGAGGAATTAACACAGAACCACTAAGAAGCTTTTGAGGTCATGGACATTTCCTTCCCTCCCTCCCTCCCTCCCTCCCTCCCTCCCTCCCTCCCTCCCTCCCTCCCTCCCTCCCTTCCTTCCTTCCTTCCTTCCTTCCTTCCTTCCTTCCTTCCTTCCTTCCTTCCTTCCTTCCTCACTTCCCCTCCCTAGCCTATGTCTTATGGAAATAATGATTCCAGTAGAAATCCTGGCCAGGCACAGTGGCTCACACCTGTAATCCCAGCACTTCGGGAGACTGAGGTGGGCAGATCACCTCAGGTCAGGAGTTCAAGACCAGCCTGGCCAACATGGTGAAAACCTATCTCTACTAAAAAATACAAAAATTAGCCAGGTGTGGTGACATGTACCTGTGGTCCCAACTACTCAGGAGGCTGAGGCATGAGAATCACCTGAACCCAGGAGGTGGAGGCTGCAGTGAACTGAGATCATGCCCCTGCACTCCAGCTTGGGTGACAGAGTGAGACTCCATCTCAAAAAAAAAAAAAAAAAAAAAAAAAAAAAAAAAAAAAAAAAAACTG